>NC_143483.1:22542094-23142094 GCF_027475165.1 Benincasa hispida
CTTTTTTTTGTCTATTTCCATTCCTCCATTAATTGTTTTCTCCATGAAGTTTTCTTAATACCTTGGTAATTAATATGGATTAAACGAGTAACTTAATCTATGCTAAAGAGATAAATGCGTTTAGCTAAGACATGATAGACGACATCTTCACCTGTGAGAGTAGAAGTGAAGATGTCATTCTGATTTGTCGAGAGAAGGTTAGAAAAGTGCGTTAACTAAAGCAAGTAGTACTTCCAGAGATGGAAGCAACCTTGTGTTCATTACGTTCGTCCCTGTTTCACCACAGAGAGGTAGGAATGCAGCCGATCACCGAAAGGTGTACGCCAAGAGAAAAACAGAACCATATTTATACCTTTAACGCAATTAAGGAACTTGCGATGTTTGTATTAATTATCTTCTCTGTTTCTGCTTCACACATAAGACTTGTCTTCGCATTACACGATCTTTATATAATCTTCACAGCCAGCCTTGACCTCAGTATCTTGTATCATGAAACCTGTATCTTGTATCATCTTAGCTTAGTTTTACTTTATCGCAATTTACTTTAACGCAATTTATGTTATTATTGCATTTTTTACCGCTTTACTTTACTTTACCGCATGTTTAATTACTTGTACATGAACTCTTTTATAAATTGAAAAACCCTTGGTCGCATATATCAACTCTTTTATAAATTGAAAAACCCTTGGTCGCATATATCACAAACATAATGCAATAACCTCAAATAGTTCTTGTGTTCGACCTCGGATCACATCGAGAAACTTGCGGTGAAATTATACTTGGTTTCAACGCAAGGAAACTTGTGACAACGCACAGCATACTACAAGGACATTCATTAATAACTCATATCTAGAAGTAGTATCACATATCATCACATAACATCTATGTCATCAAGTTTATGGCATGGACTTTCATCATACTAAAAATACGCGTTACAAGAATGTGCATTGGCGTAAGGCAGAATATGCGATCCAAAGAAATCAACGGTCGAGCGCATTAAGAGATTGTGTTGATGCAAAGCTATACGATCATTTGCGCTCGTGAATATCTTCTCAAGAAGGTTGCCGCATAGAGATGGCACATCTTCGTGGGCGCATCTGGGTGAAAAGCGTAAAAAATCACGATGGGACAGAAAGCTGATTGATGGTCGATTCCGAATTAAGTTGACAACCTGTTAACGAACTACTGTAGCAAGTACACTCAAATTTTTGGTGAAAAATATTCGGTGCATCAAACAGAGGAGTAATGCCATCCCATTAGTGCAATCATAAGAGAGAAGAAGCCTTTCACCCTGAAGCTCTATAAATACCAGAGGCCACTTTCAGTGAAGGAGTTCGTTCAGTTCGATAATTTTCTCCATAGATAGAAGTATCCTTGTTCATAGTTTTCTTATACTTAGAAGGTAGAGCGAGAGAAGGGAAGAGACACTGGAAGATCGCCTTGGTCAGCTTGAGAGAGAACCCAAGAGGCATGGAAAAACAGAGAGAGGGCCGACTTGTGAAACCCGAATTTCCATTTTCCCTACTTAAGAAGGTGGTTAAGGACATTAACTAAGTGAAAGTTAAATCCTATGTTGAAGAGAAGGAAATTTCTAAGTGTTGAATAGATTTTCCTTGAGTAGTTTTGAGTTAAGGTTTAATTGATGAAAAATTGGCTAAGTGTTGGACTAGGTATTGCTATGCGTTGGCCATAAGACCTTGGAGAGATTACTTGGGTAAATGGAGAAGAAAAAGTGTGAATTTGGAAGCTTGACTTTTGGGGAAAAACTTGGAAAATTCGCTAAGTATAAACCTATATGATGATGCATTGGATGCGTTGGATGCAATGGATGCATTGGAAGGGTGGTATGCGTCCATATGGCTGAAGGAAGAAAGTTGAAAGTGATACGTTGGAAGGTTGGATGGCACGAGGGTCGGTTGTGTAGAAGGCATACAGATGCAAGGGTAGGCGAGGACGTGGGCAGAGCATGCGTTGGAGGGTGGCATGCGTTGATGCACAGCGCCGTGCGTCGAGTGGCCGAGCGAGCCCATGCGTCAATGCCAATTCCCATGTGTCGAGGGATTGAGCGAGCCCTGCGAGCGATGCTAAACTACCGTGCCAAGTGATGTGTCGATGCCAAGCTGCCATGCCAAGCGATGTGTCGATGCCAAGCTGCCATGCCAAACAATGCGTCGATGCCAAGCTGCCGGCCAAGCACCCATGCCAAGCGACTCATGCCAGCGATGCGTTGATGACGAGCAAGCCATGCGATTGATGCTAAGCAACCGTCCTATACGTTGGTGTCGTGCGACATTGCAATGTGTTGGAAGTTGATGATGGCATGCACGATGGATACGTTGGACGTGGAAACTCTGTTAAGGCATAGGCCATGCGATGGGCTAGGTTGGACGCATGATGGTTGGCTCTTGCGATGGTTAGGCTTGCGGTGACTGAGTAAGTTAGGTTGTGATGGTGCTGTGTTGAAAACCAAGGGGAACCAAGGGTTGCTATGCATTGATGGCATACTATGCGTTGAACATCCAAGGGTTTATAGATGCATAGGAAGGATGAGCATATGGAGGACATCATCCGGACATGTGGCTTGTTAAGAGGAATTCTTAAATCTTAAGTAAATTAGGTGGATGCATAAGAAGACATGTAAAGGATGAGGGCTATGCGTTGGTGAAAGGAGAAGAGGACACTTTGGCTTGCACTGATGTAAGAATGCGTTGATGGTGTGAAGAAAAGACACTTGGACATGCAACCAAGTAGGGGGTGTCAGCCGTGGAGCAATCTTGGATGCCTATAAATAGGGCCAAGGATTTCAGATGAGAACTCAAATTCTCTTCAAAGGATATAAAGAAGAGTGTGTGAGAACTAATTGGAAGATGACCATGCGTTGGTCAAGAAGTTCCAAGAAGGGAGATGTTGTCGGGTAGGAAAGACAGGAAGTAGAATCAACTTGGAATGAGAAGTTCTCCTAGAATACTCGTGCGCTTGATGTGATTTCAAATCCATCTGAAAGCTAAAAGAGTCTAGTTTTGGTGGGGCTTTCAGAGAAAAAGCTCCAAGGAATCGGGCTGGAAGCTGAGAAAAAGACAGAAGGAATAGGCTGTCGGGTAAGCTGGGTCGGTATTGATGTTTTGAAGATTTCGACTAAACCACGAGGAGTTCTAAGCTAATATTGTATGGTAAGCTTCCTGAGATATTTTAGAACATGGTTGCAGAAGGAAGTATCTTAAAAAAAAGTTCTGGACCTATAAGTAATATAAGCTGATAATTGAATCTGGAATTTAGGGTTCAAAAGGGAACCAAGGAAACATAAGGAACTTCGGAAAGGAAAGTTCCTAACCAACCAAGGTGAGTGGTTATTGTGTGTTGTATTGTGGATATAATTTCTATATATAGGTAAATGTATATAGGGGATAATGTTAAATTGGCATGATCAGGGATATATGTTTATCTGATTACTATGCTTGTTAAGATATTGCTTGTATGTTTGTTTTGAAAACTGAAATTGTACCCGGGGTATATATTTAGCATGCTTGAAAAGGTACTTGAGGGGAAAATATAGTCGGCTTCGGTCGGCGAAAAATGATAGTTGGTGACGATCAGTGGGAAATATAGTCAAGTTACCTAAGCATAGCTAGTGGGAAAATAGTCGATGTGCACATTGGCGGGATAACAGGGTACAGGGAAAGTTTCCACAGGAATTGTTGTTGTCTTGTATATATGTTAAAGTATTGGGGAAAATTTAGGTTCATGCCAGGGATAACCAATGGTAAAGCTGGGGATGTTTTTATTATGTGATAACTAGTGGTCAAGCTGGGATTGATTGTTTTAACCAGCGGTCGAGCTGGGGATTGTCCAGCGGTTTGGCTGGAAAACAATATTGAAGTTGTGGTAATGTTCTTGTTGACTATGCATTGCTTTACCATTGGTTATCCCTGGCATAATCCTATGGTAATTAAGTCTTGGAGTTGTATAAATGTTACATTGTTGTAATAAAATGGGCCTACTTAATCAGTTGCTTGTTCAATTTGTACATTGGTATCAGAGTTATTTTCGCAAGAGTTTTTAGGTAGTAAGTGTCAACGAAGGGGTTGATAACTGTTGTAGTCACATCCTTTCTCAGGCTCAGAGGGTAGTCTGGGGCAGGGTGTGACACGACTCTTGCGAGAGCAAGATTATCTTTTGAGTAGAGTAGAGAAGAACAGTGTAAAAGCCTTGGGACGCAAGAAATTGCTACCAGGCTCTTTATTCTTATTCTGCATTGTCATTCTGTATTTCGATTATATATTTATAAAATGGAACTTGCTTATCTACATCTATTCACTTTCTTTAAAGCATGCATGAGTAGCTAAGTTTATCGAATGGGTTGAGAAGAACTTAGCTAACATGACCTAGGATCTTCATTGCATGCAATCATCTTGTCTTATGTTGCACCCAACACCCCTTTAGAGCTACTCGAGAGAGAGTGTAAAGAAAGAACCTAAGACTTGAGAGAGCTAGGTTAGAATCTAGACTCAAGAGAACAAGATTAGATCTGCATAAGCAAGAGATAGGGATTTAGAGATAAGCTCTGTTTGCCTACATGCATTGCATGCACCGTAGAGATAGGTTATGGTAATATGCGGTCACCTTGCATGTGCGTGTGTCATTCGTCATCGCATAAACAAGAATAGCGGCTTATGTGTAGGTCCTATAGACATCATCGCATATATCGCATGCGTTCTAAAACTAGAAGCCGTAGTATTTGCATTGAGAGATGATTTGCTATTGCATGTGTGTAGCATGATCGCATAACATGAACGCAATCCTAGGAAGTATTAGCCGAACCCCTTCTCAACCCGTTCCCCCGCATATTCATCGCATCTTCCATAATATTAACTCTTTTCTTCACTCCGCTGCATACTTTTTATACTATAAACAACAAACCAACAAACTCTTTGATT
Organism: Benincasa hispida; assembly: GCF_027475165.1. Lineage (NCBI taxonomy): Eukaryota > Viridiplantae > Streptophyta > Magnoliopsida > Cucurbitales > Cucurbitaceae > Benincasa > Benincasa hispida. Next base: position 22,547,029 of record NC_143483.1, read on the forward strand.
TATTTGTTACCGCAGAGTGATCTAAACATTACTACCGCATATTGTTTTCCTTAGTCCCTAAGTTCGACCCTGGACTTACCAGAAAACTCAGTAGGATTTATACTTGGGTTCTGCTGAGAAAACTTGTTTACACAATGCATTTTCCATCAACGCAATCCTTTCCATTATTTCATCGCATAAAATAACGCATCAAGTTTTTGGCACCATTGTCGGGGACTTCGGCAAGACATCGTGCTAATGGTAATTTTTCTTACTTCATTACAGCTTTCAATCTCTGGCAAATTATGTGTGAACCCTGAATCCTAATTCTCTACTTGAGTATGTTCCCTACTGAGACTAGTGTGGTGAGTAGGTTGATGTGGAAACTAGTGTGTGATGGTAGAGAAAAGGGTGGAAAATTAGAAGAAAAGTGTGTATTTGGACTTTTGGGGAAGAACTTGGAAAATTGGCTAAGTATAAACCTATATGATGGATGCATTGGATGATGGATGCATTGGAAGGGTGGTATGCGTCCATGCGGCTGAAGAAAGGAAAGTTGAAGTGATGCGTTGGAAGTTTGGATGGCACAAGGGTAGGCGAGGATGCGGGCAAGGCATGTGTTGGAAGGGAGGCATGCGTAGATGCACAGCGCCCAGCCAAGCGCCCATGCATTGAGCGCCCAGCCAATGCATCGAGTGCCCATGCCAAGCGCCTCTGCCAAGCGCCCAGCCTATGCGTCGAGCGCCCTACCAAGCGCCCATGCGGCCGAGGAAGCCCTACGAACGATGCCCAATGCCTATGCCACATGCTCGCGTTGAACATTCAAGGGTTGTGGATGCATATGAAAGATGAGCTCACATAGAGGACGTCATCAAACATGTATCTTCTTGGGAAGAAATCTTAAGCCTTAAGCAATTGAGGTTGTTACATAAGAGAACATGCAAATTGAGCCCCCTTGCGTTGGCTATGTAGGAGAAGGACACTTAGATTTCGTTGATCAAAAGTTGTGTTGATAGTATGAGGAAGAAACACTTGGACATGCAGCCAAGTAGGAGGTTCGACCTTGGAGAATGTTTGGACGCCTATAAATAGGGCCAAGGATTTCTTTTCTAGACCACAATTCAAAAAGAAATTAAAAGAGTAGGAAAACTGAGTAAACATTGTGTTGAGAGCAAAATCCATGCGTTGATCATAGAACATCAAAGAGGACGTAGTGGATAGTGAAGTCTATAAAACAGCACCAAATTGAGACGAAGAGTTCTCCCAAAATACTCGTTTTTTTGGAGTGATTCTAAAGCCAGATGAAAGCTCTGACAGTATAATTTTCAGGGTAGGGCTGCCGGAGAAAAAGCTCTAAAGTATTGGGCTGGAAACTGAGAAGAATACAGAAGGGTCAGGCTGTCGGGTAAGCTTGGGCCAGTCTTGGAGATTTTGAGATTTTGGCAAAACCACGAAGATTTATGAGCTCAAATTTTACGTAAGCTTCTTGAGTTATTTTAGAACATGTTTGTAGAAGGAAGTATCTCGAAATAAGGATTATAACTATGAGTAATCTAAGTTGAAATCTGAATTTGGATTCTAGGGGTGTAAAAGGGAGCCCGAGGTAAACAAGGAACTTCTAGAGAGAAAGGTTCCTAAGCGATCGAGGTGAGTGACTAAAAAATTTGACTAAGTATTTACAATTTTTTAAAGAAATCATGTTTTAATGAAGATTATTCTCATGCCAGCTAGTTTTATAAAGTAATTTCCAAACAAACCATGAGTTATGTTTTAAATGTATGCATGTGTGGGAAGTTTGTTGAAAAGCTATTTATGTGTTAAATATACCCCACATGCATTAGTATTTTTAAAGCCATGTTTTTATATATGTTATACTTTACATGCTTTAAAGAGAAAGTCATTTATGACTAGTTTTACTTAAAACGCGATACCGAAGGACATTTGAGAAGGTATCTGCCCAACTAGATACCGAAGGACATTTGAGAAGGTATCTAACCAACTTGGTACTGAAGAACATTTGAGAAGGTACCAGACCAACTTGATACCGAAGGAAATTTGAGAAGGTATCTAGCAGCTCGATACTAAAGGACATTTGAGAAGGTATCTGAGCAGAAGTACCTAAGGTATGACAGTACTTAGTATGGCCACGTGCATGTAGGTAGTTAGAGTCAGAGATTCAGCAAAAGGGTTCTCTCTTGACTAGCAGATGGTGTTGGGATTATTTTTAACCACAACAGGGTTATTCTCAACTGAGAAATAGTTTTAATGTTTTATGATTAAGACAACTTTATATGTTTTATGCTTGGAAAATGTTTATACTGTAGTACAAGGTACCGTAGAAGCTTATATTTCAGTTTAAACTCTTTATTGAGAATTTTGCATGAGAATCAGTTATCTTTCTTAAGTCACTCACTGGGCTAGCAAGCTCACCCTATTTTCAAATGTTTTCCTTTCCCCCAAGTAGCGGTCAAATCCTCAGAAGATAGCTCTGCATCTGTTCTGCCACTAAAGGATAAAGATATTATAACCCGTCTGTTAGGTGATTACTGTAAATATTGTACACATGTTACTGTTGTTCATATAAGGACTAGGGTTTTGGGCTTTGGGACTTATGAATCTAGTGTTGTAATTACTCTAAACATGTTATGTTTCTAAATTAATAAATTTGTGGCCTATAAGGCATTTCACTGTATATGAGTTATATCTTGCTATCAGAGTTATTCCGCAAGAGTTATTAGGCAGTAAGTGTCAATAAAAGGGTTGATAACTACTGCAGTCACGCCCTTTCCTAGGCTGAGAGGGTGGTTTGGGGCGGGGTGTGACAGCTTGGTATCAGAGCATAAGTTTCTGGGAAGGTTAAGGAATTAGTGTATACTAGCTTAGTATTAAAGCATAAGATTTTGGGTGGAAGAGAGAGTTCATGCATTAGAATAAGTCCCATAAGTAAGTCCTTAACATGTGTACTTGATAATTAGGCAAAGATGCTAAGGAGAAGTGGCAGGCTGAGCAGGCAGACTGAGGAGAGGAATGTTGACCCTACCAGCAGAGGTCCTGAAGCTAGACGGGACCTAGATCCGAAGGGGAAGAGAGTTAGAGACTCAGTAGAGCAAGAAGCAACTTCTGCAAATGAGTCGAGTACCCCACGAGTAGATGTAGATCCTCAGATGGAGGATCGAGTGTTTGATAGAATCGCTCAGAGATTGGCGGTGAGTGTAGATCGATTCAGACCGATCCAGAGAAGAAATTCGACATTGAGAGGCTGAAAGCTTTAGGTGCCACGACGTTCGATGGAACCACAGATCCAGTAGATGCTGAGGTCTGGTTGGACTTGATTGAGAAATGTTTTAAAGTTATGAGATGCCCTGAGGACCGTAAGGTTGAGTTAGCGGCATTCTTACTGTAGAAAGGGGCCGAGAAATAGTGGCAAGTTATAGAGGCCAGAAGGAGTAGTTCGGAAACTATGACTTGGCTTGAGTTCAGACAAGTATTTGAGGATAAATACTACCCTAGTGCTTTTAAAGAAGCAAAGAGGGAGGAGTTTCATAGGCTAACTCAGGGAGTGATGATGGTTGCTGAGTATGAGCAAAGATTTACTGAGTTATCTCAGTATGCCCTTCCAATCATTATGGAAGAGAAAGAGAGGTGTAGAAGATTTGAGAATGGCCTAAGAAGAAAGATATGTACACCCGTTACCTCTACATCTAATTGGGTGAATTTCCCTCAGTTAGTGGAGACCGCTATTCAAGTTGAGCGGCGTGTAGCGAGGGAAGATATACTCCAGCCAGATGCGGGACAGTTTAGGATGCCTAGAGAAATGAGAGGCAAGAGTTTTAGAACCCCGTTCTCTGAACAGTCGGGTATGAGGAGTTTTGGAGGTACGAGCCAACAAGGTTTGAGTCGAAAGAGGTCAAGACCTGCAGCTGGACCGAGTGATAGATCAGTATCAGGTCGTGCTAGCGAGTCAGTAGCTAGTACAGGAAGGAGACCAGTCTACGTAAATTGTGGTAGGCCCCATACAGGAGTATGTTATGGAAAGTGGAATGTGTGCTTCCAGTGCGAACAAGCGGAGCATTTCAAGAGAGATTGTCCTCAGCTAGGTCATGAAGCATAGAGTGAGCAAAGAGGAGTTACCCAGACTGTAGACCAACCCAGAGTGACCGAAACTAGAGGTGAGGGATCCGGTGCAGCTAAGCAGTAAGGGGTAGCTGGACGACCCCAAGAGCAACAGCAACAGGGTAGAATATACGCAATGACACACCAGGAAGTGGAAGAGGCTCCAGATGTTGTAACTAATACGATAACTTTATGTAAACAATCCGCTTATGCATTATTTGATCCTGGTGCTATGCACTCATTCATATCTAGCATGTGTGCATTACATATAGATAGAGTGCCTGAGCGTATGAATGAGGATTTGTTTATCTATACGCTTGTGGGAGATACTCTAGTGGTACATGAGTATTACAGGAATTGTGAAGTAATTCCTGGAAATCAGAGTTTATGGGTTGACTTGATTCCATTAGAATTACTAGAGTTTGATGTTATCTTAGGTATGGATTTTCTAAGTAAACACTATGCCACTATGGATTGTTTTAGGAAAGAAATAGTGTCTAGAAAACTAGGTGAAAAAGAGATAACCCTGATAGGAAGTAAAAGAATACTTCCAGGAAGTTTAATATCAGCAGTGAAGGCTAGGAAGCTGCTGAGTAAGGAACGTGAAGCTTATTTAGCCTATGTAGCAGTTTCACAGGATAAGAAGCTGAGACCTGAGGATGTACCTGTGGTACAAGGATTCTTAGATGTGCTCCCTGAAAAGTTACTAGGCTTACCATCTGACAAGGAAATAAAGTTTACTATTGAGTTAGTCTCGGGTACAACACCTATATCCCAGGCACCATATAGGATGGCACCAACAAAACTGAAGGAGTTAAAAGTTCAGTTACAGGAACCATGGATAAGGGGTACATTAAACCCAGTGTGTCGCCTTGGGGAGCACCAGTCTTGTTTGTTAAGAAGAAAGAAGGTACTCTTAGATTATGCATAGACTATAGATAGTTGAATAAGGTGACCATTAAAAATAAGTACCCATTGCCTCGTATAGATGATCTCTTCGATTAGTTAAAGGGAGCCACGGTGTTCTCTAAGATAGATTGGAGATCAGGTTATCACCAGTTGAAGGTGAAAGACACAAATGTTCCAAAGACTGCATTCAGAACTAGGTATGGACATTATGAATTCCTAATAATACCATTTGGATTGAAAAATGCTCCTGCGGTATTTATGGATTTGATGAATAGGATATTTCCTCATTATCTGGATCAGTTTGTGATAGTTTTCATAGACGATATACTAGTATATTCTAGTAGTGCAGAAAAGCACAAAGAACATCTGAGGACGGTGTTATAGATGCTAAGGGAAAAGAAGTTATATTCCAAATTTAGTAAGTGTGATTTTTGGTTAAACCAAGTCTTATTCCGTGGGCATATAGTTTCAACTGACGAAGTTAGCATAGATTCCCAAAAGATAGAAGCAATAGTCAACTGGGAACGACCCCTAAATGTAACAGAAGTATGCAGTTTTCTGGGTTTAACAGGTTATTACAGGAGATTCGTGGAGGGCTTTTCTAAGATAGCTCTACCATTGACAAACCTGACCAGAAAAGATGCGAAGTTTGAGTGGTCGCCAGAATGCGAACATAGTTTTCAGGTGTTGAAACAGAGGTTAGTATCAGCACCAGTATTAACTCTACCTACACCAGGTAAAGAATTTGAGGTTTATTGTGATGCATCCCGATAAGGGTTAAGATGTGTGCTAATACAGGAGGGAAAGGTAGTAGCTTATGCTTCTTGACAGTTAAAGAAGCATGAATGTAACTACCCTGTGAATGATTTAGAGTTAACAGCAGTTGTGTTAGCTCTAAAGTTGTGGAGATATTACCTGTTTGGTGAGCGTTGTCATATATTCACGGATTATAAAAGTCTGAAGTATATCTTTGATCAGAAGGAGCTGAACTTGAGACAGAAGATGGATAAGTTGGTCAAAGATTATGGCTGCACAATTGACTATCACCCAGGTAAAGCAAATGTGGTAGCTGACACCCTAAGTCAAAAAACCAGATCAGTTAGAGCTAGTATCAATTCAGTGAAGGGTACACTGATTCTAGAGTTGTATAATGCTAGGGCAGCATTATCAATCGATCAAACATGAGGTTTACTAGCTTCATTTCAAGTGCGTTCCACTCTCGTAGAAGATATTCTACGTGAAGAATTAAAGGATTCTGATCTTCAGAAGTTAGCTGAAGAAGTAGGTAAAGAAGTGAGGACGGACTTCCAATTAAGAGCGTACAAAGTGCTATTAAAAGAAGGTAGGTTATGCATACCTAATAAATTAACACTTAAACAAGCTATTCTAGAAGAAGGACATAGTTCGGCCTATGCTATGCATCCGGGCAGTACGAAGATGTACAGAACATTAAAGAGATCGTACTGGTGGCCTGGTATGAAAAGAGAAATAGTTGAGTATGTTGACAGGTGTCTAATATATCAACAAGTTAAACCGGACAGACAGAGGCCAGCAGGATTACTTAATCCACTCTCAGTACCAGAGTGGAAGTGGGAGCATATTACGATGGATTTCCTGTTTGGATTACCTAGGACACCAGCGAGCTATGATGGTATATGCGTAATTATGGATAGATTGACAAAAATAGCTAAGTTCTTACCTGTTAAAGTTACTTTTACCCTAGACCAATTAGCTAAGCTATATGTTGATCGAGTTGTGAGTCAATTTGGAGCTCCAGTTTCAATTGTATCAGATTGAGACTCCAAATTTACATCGAATTTTTGGCCTAGTTTGCAGAAAGCTACGGGAACCAAGTTATATTTTAGTACTGTTTTTCATCCACAGACGGATGGTCAGTCTGAGCAGACAATCCAGGCATTAGAGGACATGCTGAGAGCATGTATATTGCAATTCAAAGGCAGTTGGGATATGCATCTATTGTTGATCGAATTTGTGTATAACAACAGTTACCATTCGAGTATCGGAATGGCACTATATGAGGCACTATACAGAAGACCATGTAGGACTCCGATATGTTGGAATGAAGTCGGTGAAAGGAAATTACTAGGTCCAGAACTTGTGCAACAGACATCAAACAATGTTAAGATTATAAGAGATAATCTTAAGATAGCTCGAGATAGGCAAAAGAGTTATGTCGATAAGCGGAGAAGAGAATTGGAGTTTGAAGTTGGTGACAAAGTATTTCTTAAGTTATCTCCGTGGAAAGGAATACTCAGGTTTGGTAGGAAAGGGAAATTAAGCCCGAGATATATTGGACCTAACGAGATAATGGAAAGACTTGGCCCAATGGCATATAGATTGGATTTACCTTCAGAATTATCTCGTATTCATGACGTGTTTTATGTGGCAATGCTTAGAAACTATGTGCCAGATCCTACCCATGTGTTGCCTGAGCAACCAGTACAGTTGAAGGAAAATTTATCTTACGAAGAAGAACCAGTGGAGATTCTTGACCCAAAGGAACAGGTCTTAAGGAATAAGACAATTCCATTGGTAAAAGTACTATGGCAGAACCATAGCACGGAAGAAGCAACGTGGGAAGCCGAAGAGTAAATCAAAAACAAGTATCCGCAGTTGTTTAATTGACGGACTTGTAGCAAAATTTCGAGGACGAAATTTTCATAAGGGGGAGGTAAATGTGAACCCTGAATCCTAATTTCTCTACTTGAGTATGTTCCCTACTGAGACTAGTGTGGTGAGTAGGTTGATGTGGAAACTAGTGTGTGACGATAGAAAAAAGAGTGGAAAATTAGAAGAAAAGTGTGTATTTGGAAGCTTGACTTTTGGGGGAAAACTTGGAAAATTGGCTAAGTATAAACTTATATGATGGATGCGTTGGATGCGTTGGATGATGGATGCATTGGATGCGTTGGATGATGGATGCGTTGGATGCGATGGATGCATTGGAAGGGTGGTATGCGTCCATGCGGCTGAAGAAAGGAAAGTTGAAGTGATGCGTTGGAAGGTTGGATGGCATAAGGGTAGGCGAAGACGTGGGCAAGGCATGCGTTGGAAGGGTGGCATGCGTCGATGCACAGCGCCTCTGCCAAGCGCCCAGCTTATGCGTCGAGTGCCCTACCGAGCGGCCATGCGTCGAGCGTCTTGCCAAGCACCCATGTGGCTGAGCAAGCCCTACGAGCGATACTCAGCGCCTATGCCACACGCCCATGCATCGGTGACCAGTGCCTATGCCAAGCGCCATGCGTCGATGCCGAACAAGCCTTACGGTGATGCCAACTGAGCTGTACGTCGAGGATGAGCGGCCATCCTATGTGTTGGTGGTGGCTGGCAGTTGCGATGGTTAGGACTTGCGGTGACTAAGTGAGTTGGCTTGCTATGCGTTAATTATGGGCTATGTGTTGATGGCACTATGCGTTGAACATCCAAGGGTTGTGGACGCATATGAAAGATGAGCTCACAAAGAGGACGTCATAAAACATGTCTTCTTGGGAAGAAACCTTAAGTCTTAAGCAATTGAGGTGGTTGCATAAGAGGACATGCAAATTGAGCACCCTTGCGAGAATGACACTTAAATTTCGTTGATCAAAATTTGTGTTGGTAGTATGAGGAAGAAACACTTGGACATGCAGCCAAGTAGGAGGTTTCGACCTTGGAGAATGTTTGGATGCCTATAAATAGGGCCAAAGATTTCTTTTCCAGACCACAATTCTAAAAGACATTAAAAAGAGTGGGAAAATTGAGTAAACATTGCGTTGAGAGCAAAATCCATGCGTTGATCATAGATCTTCAAAGAGGACGCAGTGGACAGTGAAGTCTAGAAAACAGCACCAACTTGGGATGAAGAGTTCTCCCAAAATACTCGTGCGTTTGGAGTGATTCCAAAGCCATTGAAAGCTTTGAAAGTATATTTTCAGGGTCTGGAGAAAAATATCTAAAGCATTGGGCTAGAAACTGAGAAGATGACAGAAGGGTCAGGCTATCGGGTAAGCTTGGGCCAGTCTTGGAGATTTTGCGATTCCGGCCAAACCACGAAGACTTATGAACTCAGATTTTAGGATAAGCTTCCTGAGTTATTTTCGAACATGTTTGTAGAAGGAATTATCTCGAAACAAGGCTTAGAACTATGTGTAATCTGAGTTGAAATCTGAATCTGGATTCTAGGGGTGTAAAAGGGAGCCTGAGGTAAACAAGGAACTTCTAGAGAGAAAGGTTCCTAAGCGATCGAGGTGAGTGACTAAAAAATTTGACTAAATGTTTACAACGTTTTAAAGAAAGCATGTTTTAAAGAAGATTATTCTCATGCTAGCTAGTTTTATAAAGTAATTTCCAAGCAAACCATGAGTTCTGTTTTAAACGTATGCATGAGTGGGAAGTTTGTTGAAAAGCTATTTATATGTGTTAAATATACCCAACATGTGTTAGTATCTTTAAAGCCATGTTTTTATATATGTTATACTTTACATGATTTTAAGAGAAAGTCATTTATGACTAGTTTTACTTAAAATGCGATACGTAAGGACATTTGAGAAGGTATCTGCTCAACTAGATACCGAAGGACATTTCAGAAGGTATCTAAACAACTTGGTACTGAAGGACATTTGAGAAGGTACCAGACCAATTTGATACTGAAGGACATTTGAGAAGGTATTTGAGCAGAAGTACCTAAGGTATGACAGTACTTAGTATGGCCACGTGCCCGTAGGTAGTTAGAGTCAGAGATTGAGTAAAAGGGTTCTCTCTTGACTAGCAGTTGGTGTTGGGATTATTTTTAACCACAGCAGGGTTATTCTTAACTGAGAAACAATTTTAATATTTTATGATTAAAACAACTTTATATGCTTTATGCTTGGAAAATGTTTATACTGTAGTACAAGGTGCTGTAGAAGCTTATATTTCAGTTTAAACTCTTTATTGAGAATTTTGCATGAGAATCAGTTATCTTTCTTAAGTCACTCACTGGGCTAGCACGCTCACCCCGTTTTCAAATGTTTTCCTTTCCCCCAGGTAGCGGTCAAATCCTCAGAAGATAGCTTTGCATCTGTTCTGCCACTAAAGGATAAAGATATTGTAACCCGTCTGTTAGGTGGTTACTGTAAATATTGTACACATATTACTGTTGTTCATATAGGGACAAGGGTTTTGGGCTTTGGGACTTATGAATCTAGTGTTATAATTACTCTAAACATGTTATGTTTCTGAATTAATAAATTTTTGGTCTATAAGGCATTCCGCTGTATATGAGTTATGTCTTGGTATCAGAGTTATTCCGCAAGAGTTATTAGGCAGTAAGTGTCAACAAAAGGGTTGATAACAGCTTAACCCAGAGATTGAAAGGATGTTCCGACGAAGACTGATAGATAGCCGCCAACAACAACCACAAGAGAAAGATAACATGGTGAAACAACCTATAAACGGAGCACCAAATGAAAATAATGTCATGGCGAATCCCATCCTATTGGCGAACGACCGCAATAGGCCCCAAAATCGTAGTTCTTTTTCTATTTTATGGTACTTAATGTAAATCATATTTACATCAATTCCTCCATTTGATATCTCATACATCACACCAATTATATTATATATAATTGAATTTCCTCTTGTTGATTTGAACACCTCAAATCAACCCCAAAATCTGATTCTCAACTTGAATCCATTGAGCTATCAAGGGAACCTTATGGACCTGTAGCTTGAAGCTCCAACGGTACATAAATAATTGACTAAACTCTTCAGTCACGAGATCCACCATCCGTTAACTGTCGGGCGCTCCACTAAAGACCGACAATTGCATTCTTCTCACTATAGATATATTTTTGTGTCCATATCAACCAATTAACTGTGCGATAACCCTTCACAGATCGCTCGTAAGTACAACTAAGCCAATTTACCATTTTGTCCCTATAGTTACATCTAATCCTTAAGTACCACTGATTCCTCTAATGAACAATAAGTCATAGTCCTACTATGACTGGGTTCTCTCTTCCAAAGAGAGGATGTGGCCACTATGTTCAAGACCCGGAATCAGCTCTTAAGGGAGCAATCTATCTACTTACCCCTGTTTCAGGGAAGGAGTGAATTCTGTCTTGTGTAACTGAGTTTCCAGCTCCTTAATCAGAACAATCCCCAAAAAGTAAGCTTGTTGAGTTGGCAATCTGGCCACTCTCATCCATACTAATCAAAGGACCGCCCTCAAAGGCAAGACTTCTCAAAACACTCAGGATTAAGGTCATGTCACCTATGATCGTTTTAGTGAGATGTAAGTCTCAATTATCAACGGGGTTATATAAAGAGATGAATCATCTTGCGGTTTGATCTTATACAAACTCTTTGTATAAGACACCCCCGCTCGCATGTCTCCACATGAATGGTTAGGATCAGACCATCTGTAGTAGTTCACAACACTTGTAAACCTCTACAAAGCGGCTGTATCCGTAGTATCACCAGGATAAGGTATCCCTCCTTTATCCTTATACTACAGACCATTTAGGTTATTACTTAAGGCATGATCCACTTGTATATCTCATATACATGCTTAAGTTTGCATAAAATAACCACGAATCTTAGTTTATTGGATATGAGTAAATACAAATAAAATAACTCTTATTTTATTAATAACAATGTGTACAAACTGTTTACAAACTACGAGACTCCGGGAGAATTATGACACCAATCCCAACAGATGAAAAATGTGCTTATTATCAAGTTGAAATCTTGCATTTTCAAGATTACTTGCTCAAATAATTAAGTTAAGAGCATAATTTCATGATCATACAATTAAGACCATTCGTCTTGATAATATTGGTGAATTTACATCCCAAGCTTTTGATAATTATTGTGTGTCAATTGGGATAAGTGTTGAACATCTTGTATCTCATGTTCATATACAAAATGGTTTAGCAGAATTATTTATAAAACGTTTGCAATTAATTGCAAGACCAATAAATATGAGAGCTAAGCTTCCTACATCTGTATGAGAACATGCTACTTTGCATGCAGCGTCACTTGTACGCATTAGGCCAGTATCTTATCATAAGTACCTGCCACTATAATTAGCTTATGGCTATGAGCCAAATATTTCCCATCTGGGAATTTTTGGTTGTGCAGTATATGTTCTAATTGCACCACCACAACGTACTAAGATGGGTCCTCAAAGGAGGTTAGGAATATATATTGGATATGATACCCCATCAATTATTTTGAACCCCTAACGGGTGATGTATTTACTCATGGTTTGTTGATTGTCATTTTAATGAGACAAATTTTCCAACATTAGGGGGGAATTAAGAAGTTGGAAAAAGAAATTACATGGAATGCATTGTTATTGTCTCATTTAGATAGATCAATGTGAACTTGAAGTCATGATAATTCATTTGCAAAATATAGCAAATCAGTTACCAGATGCATTTATAGATGTAAATAAAGTAACTAAATCACATATACTAGTTGTAAATGTTCCATCGAAAATTGATATCCCAACACAACAAGATGTCATTAATGAGTCTGAAACATGCCAAAAACGTGGTAGACCAATGGGTTCCAAAGATAAAAATCCTCGAGAAAGAAAACAATAAGTAGTCAAGAAGACTTGGTTGAGGATGTAAATACCCATGAAAAAAATCCTCGACATGACTAGTGAGGAAGGTGAAATATCTAAAGATAATAATGAGATTTCAATAAACTATGTCTGACAGGAAAAAGATGGAATCAAACTCATATAGTTATTAATAACATTTGTGCATATAATCTTGCTCTTGATATTATATCTCAAAATGATAATTCTGAACCAAAATCTGTTGAAGAATGTCAAGATAGAAAAGATTTGCTTCAATGGAAAGAAACAATCAAAGCAAAATTAAGCTCACTTTCAAGACGTCAGGTTTTTGGACCAGTAACCGAACACCAGAAGGTGTCAAACCTGTGGGATAAAAATGGGTATTTGTGAGAAAAAGAAATGAAATTAATGTGGTAACAAGATATAAATCAAGACTAGTGGCACAAGGTTTTTCACAAACCTAGTATTGATTATGAGGAGACGTATTCTCCGATGGCGGATGCAATTACATTAAGATATTTAATTGTTCTGACTGTATATGAAAATCTGGACATGCATCTTATGGATGTAGTCACAACATATTTATATGGATCTCTTGATAATGATATTTATATGTGAATCCCAAAAGGATTTAAGGTACTGAAACATATAAATCAAATTCTCGGGAATTATATTCAATATAGTTACAGAGATCATTTTTTGAATTGAAACAATTATGATGAATATGGTACAATCACTTGAGTGGTTATTTGTTGAAAGAATGATATCAAAACAATCCAATATATCCATGTGTTTTTATAAAGAAATCACAGTCAGGATTTGCTATTATAACTGTATATGTTGACGACTTAAATATAATTGGAACTCTTGAAGAGTTTTCAAAGGCAATAAAATATCTTAAGAAAGAATTTGAGATGAAAGATCCCGGAAAAATAAAATTTTGCCTTGGCTTGCAAATTAAGCATTTAACAGATGGGATATTTTTTCATCAGTCAACTTATGCAAGAAAAGTTTTGAAAAGATTTTATATGGACAAAGCACATCCTTTGAACATTCAAATGGAAGTTCATTCATTAGATATGAGGAAATATATATTTCGACCTTGAGATGATAATGAATAACTTCTTGGTCCTAAAGTATCATATCTTAGTGCAATTGGTGCACTTATGTATCTTTCTAATAATACAAGACCAAATATTGCATTTTTACTAAATTTATTAGCAAGATATAGTTCTTCTCCAACAAAAAAACATCAGAACAGAATTAAGCATATATTACGTTATCTCTGAGGAACTATTGATATGAGTTTGTTTTATTCAAATAAATCTAATTTTACTCTGGTTGGTTATGCAGATCCTGGGTATGTATCTGATTCATACAAAGCTAGCTCTCAAACAGTTATCTATTTATATGTGAAGGAACTGTTGTATCGTGGTAGTTAGTGAAACTGACCATAACGGTTACTTCCTCAAATCATGCTAAAATTCTTATAATTCATGAGGTTAGTCGAGAATGTGTATGGCTAAGATCAACGACTCAGTATATTTGTGAAACATGTGGTTTGTCTTCTAATAGAAATCTTCCAATGATATTATACGAAGTCAACACGACATGCATATCCCAAATCAAATGAGGATATATTAAAGGAGATAGAACAGAACATATTTCATCAAAGCTTTTCTACACTCATGATCTTGAAGAAAATTATGACATCATTGTACAACAATTTTTTTAAGGATAACCTAGTAGACTTATTTACAAAATCATTACCGACCGCAACCTTTGAAAAATTGGTGCACAATATTGGAATGCAATGACTTAGAAATCTCAAGTGATGTTTCTATGAGGGAGAGCAAGGGCTATGAATTATATGAAACATGTACTCTTTTTCCTTCACTATTATTTTTTTCCCATTGGATTTCTTCCTAGTAAAGTTTTAACGAGGCATTTTTCATATATATGATGGGCATCTAAGGGGAAATATTATAAATATTATAATAGATGGTAGATAGATGCACATGCTTAGTGTCCAAATGCTAGGTGTTATAAATACACATCATTAGTGTCCAAGTCATTCCACATCCTACTTGCTAAGACTCCTATAAATAGTAGTCATTTGTGGGTTTTGTTGATGTGAAAATATCGTAGAGAAATCCCAACTTTTTGGAGAGAAATTAGAGGAAATTTCATAATTTCACTATTTTCTTAATTTCTTTAAGTTATTTATTTTATATCTATCTATCTATCTATCTATCTATATATTCATTTATATTCTTTTGTTATTTATTTATTCTTTATATTTTATTTTATTATATTTATTCTAATCTTATATTTTATTGACATCTGTGTTCCCGTTGTGCTCCTCAAATTCACAATATATTTGCAATTGTCATACCTTTCTCTTACTTAAACTTAGAAATTTTCAAATACAATGTATTTGGGGAAACATTTAGTCTGAATTTCTAAAATTTTCACCATATTTACAGCTCTATTTTTTTTTTTCATCATCTTAATTCCAACACTTTTTTCTAGCCCAAACTAAAAAAATCTAAAATACAGTATATTTATGTAAATATTTAGTTCCAATTTTCAAACTATTTTGTTTTATAATTAACTATAAAAATCTTTATTTTAAAAAATAACATATTTTGTTTCTAAAATTTTACATCGAATTTTCACATCATTTCACCTCAAACTTGAATTAACGTGAGTTCTCTAATATTCATCTCATTTTCTCCCAACGCTATCTACTCCTAGAGTTTTCTTTTTCTTCTTTCTTTTCCATTCATGTTATGTTATGCTTAATGTTATATTATCAGTATTCCTATTATGTTTAATGTTATGATTTTTCTATTCTCATTATGTTATGTTAGTTTAATGTTATAAGTTTTTATTTTTATATCCACTTTATTCTATAATAAGCAATTTACAATTGTTATATATGCAAATATTTCACGTCCTTTATTTTTGTAATTAATTTTCAATATTTGATATTATTTTCTAATTATTTTCATTTGTTTTTTAAATTTTTACTCTTGCATCGACATTTATACGAATATTTTAATATACATCTAAATATTGTCTTAAATGATGATTAAAAATGATCAATTATAGTCTAATTCAACCATAAGAAAATTTTCATTAATTAATTATAACAATTTCTGTAAATTTTCTCAAGATTTTCATTAAATAGGAATCAATATTTTCATCGATATTGATATTTCAAACCTTACCTACCATTTTTTTTAAACTTATAAACGGAATAGTTTTATATTTTTCTTCTATTTTTTAGTTTTGATTCTTTAAAGTTACATAGATTTTAAGATTAAGTTATACTTAATTTTAATCCATTTTCTGATTTCATTTATGGGGTGTTTTGGTCTTAATTGAAGAGTCTTGTCTTTTCAATGTTTAGCTATTTTACAAATGAAAAATCGTTTAGCTATTTTTCAAAATTGATTTTTAGAATCGGTTACCCTTCGACAGTGAAACTCGATAGTGGTGAACAGTCAAGAATCGACGGTAATCAGAAATATGGAACCTGCAAAATAAAAATTCGTTACAGGCTGAGTCATGGATCTCACTCTCTTTAAGATGTTTCATGGCTCTGCCCAGGTGTGCAAGCAGGTCAATAGTATTTCCACGTCGTCCCCAAAATAAAACAATCCAAAAAAAAAGGTCTCAATCGGAAATGCACCTTCACCAATCGAAAACTCACATCGTTTAGGCTGATTTGCTCGAACTGTGTAAAATTGGAAAGGGTTGAGAGAATAAAGAGTATCTGTGAGGGAATGAATGGGGGAATAATAATAAAATAAAATAAAATAAAATAATATTAATAATTTATTTCAAAAAATAACCACACACGGTGCCTCACCTAGCCATGTCCGTCCGACGATCGAACGGACGGCGACAACAGTGAGCACGTGTGGGATTTCAACCGTACTCACATTGGTCTATCTCCTCACTTGTAGCCTTTGAATCATCCAAGAAGGAGTTCCAGTCAACATCGCTGAATCCTTCCAGGACAGCGAGAAACTTTTGATAATGTAATCCTAGGTTCTTGGTTTTCTTCAAGTACCTTGTAACCTTTTTTATAGCATTCCAATACTTAATACTAGGCCTGCTTGTAAACCTACAAAGTAATCCTACAACATAAGCTATATCAGGCCTAGTGTAATCAACAACATATCTAAGACTGCCTATGAAGCTCGTATACTCAGATTGATTAACATTGTCACCAGTATTCTGAATAACTTAACACTAGGGTCACAAGGAGTACATGTTGGTTTACATTCAAAGTAATTGTATTTCTTTATAATCTTTTCTACATAGTGAGATTGATCCAAACAAAGTTCCTTTCCAGACCTAGTCACTTTTATGCTTAAGATTACACTCGCTTCTCCTAAGTCTTTCATGTCAAAGTTTGCACTAAATGTAGATTTCACGTCATTTATAACGTGCAAGTTCGACCCAAAGATTAACAAATCATCTACATATAGACACAGGATGGTGCAAAGATTATTTTCAACCTTATAGTAGATGCATTTGTCACTTTCATTAACCTTGAAATCTTTAAATAGGATTAGGTTATCAAACTTTTCATCCCATTACTTAGAAGCTTGTTTCAGACCATAGAGAGATTTATCTAGTTTACAAATCTTATTTTCTTGACCATGGACTACAAAACCCTATGGTTGTTCCATGTAAATCTCTTCTTCAAGTTCACCATTTAGGAAAGCGGTCTTTACATCCATCTAATGTACTAAAGGTTATAAAGGGTAGCGAGAGAGAACAAAACACGGATTGAGGTAATTCTTGTGACAAGGGAGAAGGTGTCAAAGAAATCTATGTTTTCTCTATGTCTAAAGCCCTTTGCCACTAACCTAGCTTTAAACTTGTCAACTGTTCCATCAGGTCTAAGTTTCTTCTTTAAGATTCATTTGCACACTATTGCCTTGCAACCTGGAGGTAGGTCTACTATGTGCCAAGTCTTATTTGACTCGAGAAAGTCCATTTCATCACTTATGGCTTCTTGCCATAAGTTGACATCTACAAAGGACAAGACAACTTTTAGGTCTTTAAGATCTTCTTCTACATTATAGGTCTCAAAGTCATCCCCAAAATCCTTGGCAGTTCTAGTTCTTTTGCTTCTTCTAGGTTCTAGGTCAGCTTCCTCTATAGAGGTAAGGTTTCTAACTAGGGTTAGACTTCTGGATCCCGAGCCCTCACTATTTCTCAATTTAAAAGGAAATCTATCCTCAAAGAAGTCGACATCATTTGACTTAATGATCAATTAGTTTACTAGATCATAGAACCTTTAGGCTTTACTATTGATGGCATAACCTATAAAGACACATTCATAGGCTATATTGGCTAGCTTTCTTCTTTTTGTGTCTGAAATCCTTATAAAGGCTAGACAATCCCATGTTCTAAAATATGGCAGGGTTGGTTTCTTATTCTTAAGGATTTCATAAGGTGAAGTTGTGTTTTTATACTTTGGTATTCTATTGAGGATATAACACAATAAGGATGATTTCACCCCACCAATAAGATGCGACTCTTGAACTAAGTAAAATAACCACTACTAGATTAGCTAAGGTTCTATTTTTCTTTTTGGTTTTTCCATTCATTTCATGAGAGTAAGGTGTAGTCTTTTCGTGTATTATTCCATGAGAGTTAAAGAACTCATTAAAGTTTCTTGAGTCGTACTCAGTTCCCCTATCACTACGAAGTCTTTTAACCTTTCTACTAAACTGATTTTCTACTTTAGTTACAAGAAAATTGAAGGCATCGAAAGCATCACTTTTATTTTTTAGCAAAATATACAAAAGTAAATTTAGAGCAATCATTAATAAAGGTAATAAAACATATTTTACTGTTCCTAGTCAAGATGCCATTAAATTCATATAAATCAAAATGAATTAAATTTACAGGCTCATAAATCCTAAGTATAGATTTATGTGGAGTACAAGTAATTTCAGCCTGACTACAATACTCACATTTATCAAATTCATTCATGGATAACTTAGGTATCATTTCTAGCCTAATCATGTCACTAATTAATTTCTTATTAATATGACACAGTCTAGTATGCCAAACATTCATAGAACATAACATATACGCAGAAGATTTCATTTCATTAATGTCTAAATTTAATCTGAACATTCCCTTAGTTGCATACCCCTTCCCTACGAATACATTATTTTTGGTAACGGTATATAAATTTGCCCTTATGGTTTGAGTAAATCTGGCCTTGTTGAGAAGATAGTCTGAGACCAAATTCTTCTTATCTCCACAATGTGCAAGACATCCTTCAACGTGAGGGTCTTCCCAAAGGTAAACTTCAACTCCACCTTGCTAGTTCCAACAACTTTCGTAGAGTGATGATCCCCCAATAGAATATTCTTATCCTTAGTTTCAGTATAAGTTTTAAATAGACTAAGGTCGTGACAGACATGGCACATGGCACTAGTGTCTATCCACCACCCCTCAGAACCACCAATCACATTTACTTATGTGATCATATAAACTAACGGTTCCTTTGTTAGGTTCGCCTAACCAGCAGGACAACGCTTGTTCCTACGGTTCCTAGCCACGTGTCCAAGTTTATTAGAGTTAAAGCAAAAAAATCTGTACCATTTCTCTCAAGAGGGTTTCTGCTTCTCCTGTGTTCTGGTTGTTGCAACCACAGTTCTGACCTTTCCTTTTTGTTTTCTTGGACTTTTGGTTAGACTTTATCATGGTAGAGGCGGATCTCCTAGGTACGATGTTCACCTCCTCCCTCTGGTCCTACTTTCGGGCTTCCTTCTCAATCCTTAGCCGGGTGATAACACTCTCCAAGGAAAACTCATTGGTTTTATGCCTCAAGGTGTTCTTAAAATCTTTCCACAAAAAGGGCAGTTTGTCATAATAACAACAACTTGGAATTATTTCATGGGCTATCTTCTTCAGTTCATGTGACTAAGCCTCTATAGATTTATCATCCATCATCTGGAACATGAGGTAACGACTGACTGCATATTTTTTTGACTCGGCCTCCTCGATGTCGTATTTCTGTTACAGGACATCCCTTTCTTTGTTGTATTCATTGTGCTGTAATAGTCATAAAGATCATTAGTCAAACCATTTAATATGAAATTTTTACATAAAAAAATATTTCTCTTCTCCATCAGCAACTTCTTTTATTTGTTGTTCAGTTGGATCTTCCATTGGGATGGTTGGCTTATCTGTGGTACAAGTGTCGACAACTTTCTTGATAGTAAGGAAAAATAGCATCTTCTGCTTCCACCGTTTGAGTTTGCTCCTTCAAACTGGAATGGGCGGTTGAGATTGGATGCCATAATGTCATTGTTGCTTGTGAGGGTCATTATAGAATTGGCAGATGAAGCGTCTTAAAAATGTTGGAACTGGCTACCCTCTGATGGTGAAACTCGACAGCAACGAATAGTCAGGAAACGACGATCATTAGAAATGTGGAACCTACAAAAAAAAAAAAAACTTGTTACAGGCCAAGTCATGGATCTTCTCTCTTGAAGACCTTTCGTGACTTTTCCCAGGTGTGCAAGTAGGTCGACGGTATTGCCATATCGTCCCCAGGATAAAACAACCCAAAAAAGGTCTCGATCGAAAATGCACTATCACCGACTACAAACCCACACTAATCTGAATGGTGTGTGCTGAAGACTTGACTACACTCATCGCGACTTGTGGAGCATTGAAAAAATAATAATAAAATAAAATAAAAAATAATTAATAATATTTTTTAAAAAAATAATCACACACACGTGCCTCGCCTTGTCTCGATGGCAACGTGCGCATGTGGGATTTCTACCATACCCACATTGGTCTATCTCCTCACTCCCTCTAAGATATGGGTACCCCTTGGGGCCTAAACCCAAGGTCCAAGATGGGAGTATATGAAGGAGAATTCACTTTTCAACTTAGCCAATGTGAGATTCTCAAAAAGCCATTTTTCTTTTTAAAACTCAATTTACACCAACATTGATATTTAAGGATATATTTGAAGTGTTTAATTTTAAAAATAATCGAACTATTTGGCAACTTCTCAAAATAGCCTTTGAAGTGTATTTTAAATAGTTTTGATCAAAAGTGTTTAAATAAAATTGAGTTTTTTTGAAAAATACTTTATTCTTAAGTCAATTCAAATGGCCCCAAATTTAACTAAATGTCTAGTTGCCTATAATATGAAGTTGCCATCTTAGGGAGTATGTAAGGAACCAAATTGAAATAGGTTAAATAAGCTATAATAGCCTACCAAGCGTTTGGGGCATGTGTTAAGAAAGATAATAGGGGTAAAGGTTATTTTAACCCTCTACTATTTGACAACTTAGGAGGCATTTGGGCCAAGGAGTTGGTTATTATAATCCTAGGTTATTATAGTTGAGTTATAATAATTTATGTTTGAGGTATATATTATTTTAGTTTGGGTTATAATAATGTGCATTTGAGGTGTAAACTATTTTAGTTTGAGAAGGAAATAATAATCACTGTAGTAAAGAATAAAAAAATGATGAATGTAAAATAGTAAAAACTTTAACAAATAGTACTGTAGCAAATGAAGGTTTTAAAATAGTGTTGACTATAAATAATTGAGGACTACAAGATAGTATTTACTGTGCAAGAGGTGGTTATTATGTCTTGGGATAATTCTTGCCCCAAACACATCCTCAGTGGTTAAAATAATCAACATTCACTCCCTCCAATATTTTTAATGACTCCACCTGCAGGGAACCAAATACAATGAAAACTACCTCTAACGCCCAAATTCTGCGATGATCACCTCTAGCGACTAACTCTAGTGATCACCTTTGGCGACCACTCATGCAACTAACTTTGCCGACCAACTCCTAATACCAATTCATAATGTTTAAGGGGATGTTTGAAGCAAAGAATTGGTTATTATAATCCTAGGATATTATAGTCGGGTTATAATAGTTTATGTTTGGGTTGTAGATTATTTTAGTTTAAGTTATAATAATATGTGTTGAGGTGCAAACTATTTTAGTTTGAGAAGAAAATAGTAAACACTCTAGGTTTTTTTTTTTCAAAAAAAAATTATAAATGTAGAATAGTAAAAACTATAGCAAATGGGGGTTTTGAAATAGTATTGGCTATAGCTAATTGAGGATTTTAAAATAGTATTTACTGTAGCAAGATGTGGTTATTATAGTCTTAGGATAGTCCTTGCCCCAAACGATCCCTAATAGTCTTTTTTAATAATATTTTGACATTTTAATTGAAACACTTTTTGAGTGTATATCAAACACAACAAATTGTGTATAAAAACACCTGTGAAAAAATGTATTAAAAAACACATAAGTGTTTTTATTTTAAACAATTCCTATAAAAGATGTTGAAAATAACTTATTTTAGTATTGTTTATTATCGTCGTGGTAGCATATACTTGGCAACTATCGCTCCTAAATATATATTTCTTTTGTTGCAGGATTACGTAGTTAGAAAATTGATTTTGTTTTTGTAAATAATACGAATTTTGGTCTAATCTCACATATTTTGTGCATGCTCAATATTATTGATAAATCCCAAAATGATAAAATGGACTAAGAATAACATAACTTGAAATCCAACACATTTTTAAAAATAGGTGGAAAAACCTTTTCATTTTTATTTACAAAAAATTATATTTAAGGTATTAGGTGTTGGGAATGTCCTAAAACTCGTAGTTTGTAAACATTAAACATATTCTATTCACAATAAAGTGATTATTGAAATTTCTTTCGATAAAGGTATCACTAAATAGCATTCTTTTCTAAATCCAATATACTAACCCATGGCTATAATATGAATACTTGAACTTTATGTAGAGACATAAAAGATGATCAAGTTTTAGTATATAGCCAAAAAAAGGTCTATAAGTATATGGATAGGATTGGGTACCTTATTCTGGGGACACCATGGATGTGGCCCTCTTTGTATATTGATACAAACGATGTGATCCTAAAATCGTTCATGTGGAGACATGTGAGTGGATGCATCATATGCAAAAGATGTTTACATAAGACCGAACCACGAAATAGCCACTTTTCTTTATAACAACTGTTTACTATTAAAACTGACTATTTCAATTCGATAACCTAAGGTAACTCGATCTTAATCCTAAGCTAATTATGAACTCCTATTTATTCAGGATTATTCTTTAATCTACATAGGTGAGAGTGGTTCAACATCATCACTCAATAAGCCTCCCATTTTAAGGGTAAGACCGGATAGATAGTCGGGGAAAGTTTTGCAAGACAGAATTCACTCCTACCCATCTTAAGGTCAGCAGATAGATTGTTCCCTTAAGTACTGAGTCCTAGTCTTGAACAAAAGGGCCCCGCCTTCTTGTGGCAAAGAGGGACTTGGTTTATTGGTTGGACCATAAAATAATTGTTGAATAAAGGATCAGTGGAGATGGAGCAAGATGTATTACAGGGTAAAATAGTAATTTTGACCTAACTGTAAATACAAACGACCTGTGAACAATCGACTTACTAATTATAGTTAAATCAAGTAGACAAAAATATATCTATAGTGAGAATAGTGCAACTATTGAGGTATAGTGGTATGTCTCGATAGTTAATGAATAGTGATTAATTTGGTTTACAGAGTTTAGCCAATTAATCTTAAATCGTTGGAGCTCATGATCTATAGGTTCATTAGGTCCCTCTACTAGCTCATAAAAGGATTAAACTGTAAAATAGTGTGTTGAGAGAGATTGGAATATTCAAACTCGGTTTAGGGTTTGGATTATTATATTTGATATAATTGATGTTTGATTAACGAATTAAACATTACGGTTTTAGAGAGTTGACAACATTTAAATATGATTTAAATATTGATGAGGTGTTATATTAATTTAATATTTGATATTAAATTAAATTAATTAAAATTAGTTTAATTAATTATCCAATTCAGAATTATCAAAATTTCGAAATTAATTAATTACTTTTTAAATTTATGAAATACAAAAATTATAAAACTTATTTAATTAAAATTGAATTAAAATTTTAGTTTTTTTAATAAGTTTTTTTGTATATTAATTAATTTAATTTCATTAATATAATTGAAATTAATGGAAAGTGGGAAAGTCCCACAAATTCCATTAATCTCCACCTCATGCCACTTAATTCTTAATGGAAAATTGAGTAGCTGAACCTCCTTGGTTTAGATCTACATGATGAATCTCTATATATTGAGCTGAAACTTCAAAATTTGAGGTTCATGTAAGACTAAAGATCTGGAAAAGAAAAACTATTTATCTCCATCTTCAAACTCTTAAAAGCTCATACTAATTTCATCTCAATTTGAGTCCCACAACTCAATCTAAGGCATGAGAATAGTAAAGAAGACTTTGGTGGTGATCTACTACTAAGATTGAAGAAGAAATATGAGAATATCAAGTAATTTGGTGGAATCTACAAAGATAGTATTCTATAAATCCTATTTCTGTTTTTTATGAACATGCATATTTTTCCTTTAAAATTGATGTAATTAGAGTGCTTAGATCCTTAATAGCTTCCGTTTTTTGAATACCGACTCTATTAATTGGTATCAGAGCATGTTTTAAGCACTCAATTTATATTAATTTTAGCATGGTGGATGTTTTTCATGAGTTACATGAAATGGTTGCTGAAATGGATATTTTATGGTTTTTGTATCAAAATTTATGTTCAATTCGCAATTAATTGTAGTAATTGGCTCTTTGTTTTTGGACCTTAGTATGTGATTAAGAGTCTATAAATTTATTAGAGTCAATAGAGTTGCAATTAGGTTGTAATTGATAGAAATCTAGAACAGCTCAGCAGCAGATGTTCATGGTGATAACGGGCAAAAATGCACGTTATCATAGTGCTAATTTCTTAAACAATGCTAGCTTGCGTTGATAAAATGTGTTAGATTGCGTCCAAAAAGCATTAATTTTATTACATTGCGGTCACATGCATACATCGCATAGGAACAGTTGATTTTTGTATTTTTATGTAGATTATGCATTGACGCAAGCGGAAATTGCGATCATAGGAAATCATTGGTCAAGCGCAGCATCACCGCAAGGGTTTGCGGAGGTTGTGTTCACGAACATTCGCTCAAGAAGGATTGCCGCAACTTAGTCGACACAACTTGGTGGGCGCATCTGAGTGAAAGGCATAATTAATCGCTATGGGACAGAAAGCTGATGACGGTCGAATCCGAAATAAGTTAACAGTCGCTAACGATAACAATTACATTCAGCTTTTCGGTGACAAATATTCAGCGCATAAGTTAAGGAATTAAAGCCATCCCATCCGTGCAATCATGAGAGAGAAGCTATCTTTCATCCTAGAAGCTCTATAAATAGAGAGGGCAACCTTCAGAAAAGGGGTTCAAAAATTCGTAAGTTCGGATCGCACGTCTTTGTTCATAGTTTTCCCTTCATTTTAAGGCGGAGCAAGAGAAGAGTAGAGATGTCAGAGATCGCTCAGGGCAACTCGAGAGAGAACCTTAAGGCGTAGAAGTAGAGAGCGGGCCGACTCTCGTGAGAGCGAGATTATCTTTTGAACACGAGTAGAAAGATAGTGTAAAAGCCTGGGAAGCAAGAGATTGCTACCAGGCTCTTTATTCTATTCTTGCATTGTTGTTTTGTACTTCATCTTTATATTTATACAATGGAAGTTCTTATTCTACATCTGTTCACTCTCTTAGTACGCATGAGTAGCTAAACTAGTCGAATGGGTTGAGAAGAACTAAGCTTACATGAGCTAGGAAGTTTATTGCTTGTGATTATCTTGTGTTTGCCGTGCCAAATATCCCTTTAGAGCTACTCGAGAGAGAGTCTAAAGAAAGAACCTAAGACTCGAGAGAGTGAGGTTAGAATCTAGACTTGAGAGAGTAAGATTAGAACTGTATAAACAAGAGATAGGGACTTAGAGATAAGCCCTGTTTTCCAACCTGCATCACATGCATCCTAGAGATAGGAATGATATTATGTGGTCGCCTTATTTGTGCGTGTGTCATTTTGTCATCGCATAAATAAGAAAAAAGGCTTATGTGTAGGTCCTATAGACTTATCGCATATATCGCATGCATTCTAGCCTTAGAAGCCGTGGCATTCGCACTGAGAGGTGGTTTACTGTTGTATGCATGTTGCATGATCGCATAGCATGAATGCATCCTAGGAATTATTAGTCGAAACTTTTCTCAACCCATTCACGACATACTCATCGCATCTTCAATTTTATCAACTCTTTTCAAATCTGCCACATTTGTTTATTTTTCATTAATACAAACAACAACCTCAACAACTATTTATTTATTTGGTTAACGTAAAGTTTTCCTAAGAATTACCAACGCAACCTATTTTCCCAAGTCCCTGAGTTCGACCCTAGACTTACTAGGAAACTCAGTGGGGTTTACACTTGGATTCCTCTGAGGAAACTTGAGTGCTCAACGCAATCTCATCATCGCATATCATCCATAATTCCACATCATAAATTCAAGCATCAATTTTTTGGCGTCGTTGCCTGGGACTTCGGCAAAATAGTGTGTTAACGATAATTTTTCTGATTTCTTTGCAGACTCTCAATCTCTGGCGAATTACGACCCGAAGATTGAAAGAACATTTAGACAGAGATTAAGAGACTGCCAACAACAACAGTCAGATAAAGAAGAGTTGGCAGAGCAGTCTGGAAACGGAGCACCAAATGATAACAACGTCATGGCGAATCCAATCCTTCTGGCTAACGATCACAATAGGCCCATTAGGGACTATGCATTGCCAAGCCTCTATGATTTCTCTCCAGGAATCATGAGGCCTGCCCTCGACGGAAACCAATTTGAAATGAAGCAGTGATGCTGCAAATGATCTAGACTGCAGGACAATTTGGAGGAAGGCGTGGTGAAGACCCGCACGCCCACCTCCGAAGCTTTATTGAAATATGCAATACTTTTGTGTTCCCGAATATCTTTGTCGAAGAAGTTTAACTAACTTTATTCCCATTTTGTCTTTGTGATCAGGCAAGGAAATGGGCGTATTCTCTCGAGCCAGGAGAGATCACTTCATGGGAAAGGTTATAGAGAAATTTATGAAGAAATATTTTCCGCCTACTGAGAATGCTAAACAAAGGAGACTCACAAATAATTTTGAACAAGACATGGAAGAGTCGCTCAGCGATGCCTGGGCGAGGTTTAAGAGGTTGGTCCAGGACTGTCCACACAATAGTTTGCTAGACTACCGTCAGATGGAAATCTTTTATCATGGTTTGAATCCCGCTTCGCAGATTGCTGCCAATGTGGCAGCCGCTGGTGGTCTGCTTGACAAAACGTATGACGAGGCTAAGAATATCTTGGATCGCATCTCTAAGAACTATGAAGATTGGAGAGAGAGCGATCAGAGACTGTGAATCAAGGATATCGACGCAAGTAATGGTGCTATTGCTTCACTACAAAATCAGATGACCTCAATGATGAACTTAATTCAGGAAATTGGGATCAGCAGCCCAACACCGCAAAATGGGCAAATCAATGCAATTAGTCAAAACACCGCAAGGTGTGCGACTTGTAGTGATGGGCACGCAATGGAAGATTGCCCGCAGAATCCACAGTCCGTTTAATTTGTAAAAAATAATCCCTTTTCGAATACCTACAACCCCGGGTGGAGAAACGACCCCAACTTTGCATGGAAGAATCAGCAACAAAACTTACAATCTGTGGCACAGAAAGAAGGGCCACCTGGATTCTTTCCATGCAATAATGGCCAGACAAGCAATCAAGCAAGTAGCTCGCAACCACCACAATCCTCTTCCTTGGAGAGCCAGTTGAAGCAGTACATAGAGAAAAACAAGATTGTGCTTCAAAGTCAGGCTATGTCTATCCACAATCTAGAATTACATATGGGCCAGATTGCGAGCAAGCTAAAGAACAGACCACAAGGGGCTTTGCCGAGTTCAATAGAACTCCCATGCAATCCTGGGTGATTAGGTAAAGAGAAATGTCAAGTTTTGACATTGCGAAGTGGAAAAACTGTGGAGGGAGAAAGAAAGGAGCCGAAATGGATTGCTCCCATTGTGGTAGAACCTGAAATTGCGATGACGTAAGAAGAAGAAGGAGAAAAAGAAGCAATAGAGCCAGAGGTTGTGTCGACCTCAAAGCCAACAGAGAAGAGGACCGTGAGAGTGCAGTTACTACCTTTCCTGTAGAGACTTAGAAAGAAAAATAATGAAGAGGTACAGTACCAACGCTTTCTGAATATGTTAAAACAATTACATGTTAATATTTCATTTAGTGAAGCGATTGAGGAGATGCCTGCCTACGCAAATTTTCTGAAGGACATGGTAACCAAAAAGAGAGGAGCTGGTAAGTTTGCCACGGTGGCACTAACACAGTGTTCAAAATCAATAATTCCACCAAAGATGAGCGATCATGGGAGCTTTACTATACCTTGCTCCATAGGAGAACTGTACATCGGGCAAGCATTGTGTGACCTGGGAGCCAGCATCAATTTGATGCCTTTGTCGATCTTTAGGTAGCTGAATGTGGGGCAACTTGTGCCCACAATCGTGACTCTCCAACTGGCCGATAGATCTTTGGTGCATCCAGAGGGAAAGGTGAAGGACATGCTGATCACCATTGACAAATTTATCCTACCAGTCGACTTCATCATATTGGATTATGAGGCCGACAAAGATGTGCCCATTATCTTAGGGCACCATTTTTATCAACAGGTCGTGCCCAAATTGATGTGCATAAACGGGAGATCACTTTGAGCATCAATGGACAGAAGCTCAAGTTCAACATAATTCGTGCCATGAAGTTTCTTAATGAAGAAGACCTACATGACTCAGATGACGACAAGAATTTGATTGAAGAAGAAAAGTTTGACGAAGAGAATGAAGACGAGGACGTAAACGCATCCGTTGCTGCCTGTGATGCGATCATAACAAAAACAAGCAAAGACGAAGAAATGATCGTAAACCAAGAAGAAGAGCTAACAGAAAAGGAAGAAAGAAAAAACAACGCAACCGTCCCTAGTAGAACCACCAACATTGGAATTAAAGACCCTACCGACCCATTTAAAGTACACATTTTTTGGGTAGAACGAGAAGCTGCCAGTAATTATTTCCTCCAAACTCAACGAAGACCAAGAGAATGCGTTGATGAGCATTCTGAGGAAACATGTGGGAGCAATCGGCTGGACGCTCACCGACATTCGAGGAATCAGCCCAACGTACCGTATGCACTACATTCATCTTGAAGAGGACCACAAGGCAACGATCGAACATCAATACAGACTCAACCCTGCGATGAAAGAGGTCGTTAAAAAGGAGATCATTAAATGGTTAGATGCGGGCATTATTTATTCTATAGTAGACAGCATGTGGGTCAGCCTCGTTCAGTGTATGCCGAAAAATGGTGGCATGACGGTAGTCCCAAACAAAAACAATGAACTAATACCGCAAAGGACCATCACTGGGTGGCACATTTGCATGGACTACCGCAAGCTGAATACGACCACAAAGAAAGATCATTTCCCCCTACCGTTCATTGATCAAATGCTAGACTGACTAGTAGGAAATGACTTCTACTACTTTCTGGATGGTTATGTCGTGTACAACCAAATTATGATAGTTCAAGAAGACAAAGACAAGACCACATTCACCTGCCCATATGGGACCTTTACTTTTCGCCGCATGCCGTTCGGCCTCTACAATGCGCCAAGCACGTTCCAAAGGTGCATGATGGCCATCTTTTCAGACTATCTTGAGGACTCTGTTGAAATCTTTATGGACGACTTCTCTGTTTATGGGAACACCTATGAAATCTGTCTAGCCAACCTGGAGAAGATACTGAAGAGATGCGAAGAGACAAATCTGGTGCTTAACTGGGACAAATGCCATTTTATGGTAAAGGAGGGCATAGTGTTGGGGCACAAGGTTTCCGGGATGGGTTGGAGGTGGACAAAGCAAAAATCGAAGCAATTGAAAAACTTCCACCTCCAACAAGCGTGAAGGTTGTACGAAGTTTCTTGGGGCAAGCTGGATTATACAGACGCTTTGTCAGACTTTTCCAAAATAACATGACCATTGAGTGCGTTGTTGG
The DNA here is from genome assembly GCF_027475165.1 of Benincasa hispida. NCBI lineage: Eukaryota > Viridiplantae > Streptophyta > Magnoliopsida > Cucurbitales > Cucurbitaceae > Benincasa > Benincasa hispida. The sequence continues at coordinate 22,576,697 of NC_143483.1, forward strand.
AGGCTGATAGAAAATTTGATTTTGATGATAATTGCCTCAACGCATTCAGAGTTTTGAAGAATGCGTTGATTACCACACCCATGTTAATTGCACTTGACTGGACACTTCCTTTTTAAATAATGTGCGATGCAAGCAGGTATGCAATGGGAGTAGCTTTGGCACAGAAGAGAAAAATAATCTTATATCCCATCGCATATGCGAGTAAGACATTAAATCCTGCTCAAACCAATTATACCACCACAGAGAAAGAGCTTTTTGCGGTAATTTTTGCGTTGGAAAAATTTCAAGCATGTCTACTGGGGACGAAGGTACTCATCCATACTAATCATTTGGCAATAAAGTACGTAATGACAAAGAAGGACGCTGAGCCGAAATTGATCGGATGGGTTCTCCTCCTTCAAGAATTTGACATAGAAATAATTGATCGAAAGGGGACGGAGAACCAAGTTGCAGATCATTTATTTAGATTGGAAAACCCTGAAGTTGACTGCAATGAATCAGAGGTGAGTGCGGTGTTCCCAGATGAGCAGTTGTTCTATATTGAAGAACTACTGTGGTATGCAGACATAGTTAATTATCTGGTTTGCGAGCAATTTTCTAAAAATTATACCTACCACCAACAGAGGAAGCTCAAACATGAATGTAGACGTTATTATTGGGATGAGCCGAATTTGTATAAAAAGGGGGCAGGCCAGATTTTGCGACTATGCATACCAAATGCTGCTCAACAATGCATATTATCGCAATGTCACGACTCACCGTATGGTGGGCACTTTGGAGGACAGCACACTGCAGCTAAGGTTTTACAGAGTGGATTCTTTTGGCCTACATTGTTTAAGGATGCAGTTAACTACGTAATGAAGTGTGATCGGTGCCAACGCACAGGTAACATTTCATGGAAACATGCAATGTCGATGAACACCATCTTGGAGCTTGAATTGTTCGACGTGTGGGGTATTGATTTCATGGGACCATTCCCTCCCTCGAATGGTAAACATTATATTTTATTAGCCGTCGACTATGTATCCAAGTGGGTAGAGGCAGTAGCACACGCTACAAGTGATGCGGCGGTAGTCTCCCAATTCCTGAAGAAAAACATTTTCACTCGTTTTGGCACTCCACGTGCCATCATAAGTGATGAAGGGTCCCACTTTGTCAATCATAATATCAAGGAGCTGCTGCACAAATACAACATTCTCCACAAAGTGGCCACCGCATACCATCCATAGACGAATGGTCAATCCGAGGTGTCCAATCGGGAGATTAAGCTGATACTTGAGAAGGTAGTAAGGCCTTCACGAAAAGATTGGGCAACGAAGCTCGACGATGCGTTGTGGGCATACCGGACTGCATTTAAAACACATATAGGTATGTCCCAATATGCATTGGTATTTGGTAAGGTGTGTCATTTGCCTTTGGAGCTGGATTCTAAGGCACTGTGGGCGGTAAATAAGCTAAACTTTTATTTAAAGAAAGCAGGGGAAGCGCAAAAAATTCAACTGGTCGAGCTAGAAGAATATAGGATTAACGCATATGAGAACGCAAAGATTTACAAGGAGCGCACCAAGCACTGGTACGACAAACACATATGCGGCAAAAACCTCTAAGTCGGGCAAAGGGTCTTACTCTTCAACTCACATCTACGGTTCTTCCTGGGAAAACTAAAGTCACATTGGTCTGGACCATTCATAGTTAGACAAGTATTTCCGCATGGCGCGGTTGAATTATCAAATGATGACGGAACCAACATATTCAAAGTTAATGGGCAACGAGTAAAAGCGTATCATGGAGAAGGCTGACATCGCCAAGTCGACTTCGTGGAACTGAGGAACTTTGAATAAAGAAGGAAGTAGGTAGTCCCTGCGTCAATCCATCAGGGACGCAAGTTTTGGGAAGCATGGAATCTTCAAGTCTTCTCTACTATTCGGAATTCTCACTATATCTTTTCAGTCTTTATCTATTCTTACTCTTATTATTCTAAAAAAAAAAAAAAAGGAGATTGCGATAACTAATTTTGTTTTGTTTAAAATAATTTGACCCTCTCTCTGTTTTTATTGCAACGATCGAGGCACTAAATTGCAGAGATGTTACACGAAGAAGCAACTCATCAAATTTCGTCATTGCAATCCAAAGAAGATAGATCACCGCAAAGAAGGATGCATCAATACATAATGCGAGCGACAGTGCAAATTTAGATGTGTACTCTTCCTTAACTTTATTTCAAATTTTGCACTATCGCATCGCATTTTAGTTTTAAAAGTTTTATCATCGCATCCTCTTTGATTATCGCAATCATTTGACATGGATAACTTTAGTAGGTTACAGCATGCTGTTTCTTTGGTAATTATGATTTCAATGATGAAAAACATACTTCTATTTCTTTCGTATATACTAGATTCAATTTAACTTTAAGATAGTCACCTCATAAGATATTTCTATAAGTTAGGGGTTTGCTAGCTTTCTTTCAAACTCTCTTTATGAAGCTTTCTAAGAACATCGCAGAACTAATTTCAATCTTTTGGCAATGAAGACATTGCCACATTTTAAATTTGGGGGTGAGGTATTTATTTTCGACCTTACTATTTTACAAAAAAAAAAATGAGAATAACAACTCCACTGTCAACGCAATGGGGAAACCCATGTTGGTAAGAGTTAAGTTGAGAAGGGCACTTACCCATAGTTGGATGTCCTCATGACACACGTGGGGGCAAGCCAAAATGAAAATTAGTCGTCAAGAACAACGCATAAATAAATGATCGCAACTCCGCTGCCAAAAAGGTATGAGTTTAGTTTGAGAAAGAGCGCATTGCTCGTAGTTGGATGTCCACATGACACACGTGGGGGCAAGCCAAAACAAAGGCAAGGCACTTGGATCAGTGCAAGGTCAGGAAAAAATAAATAATAATGTCAAGAAATATGCAAGGATAAAATCATTTGACACCCCGGTGGAAAAAGTTTTCTTTTTGAAATAAATCATGCGATGTTCCGGAATTTAGTAAAGTCCTTTTGAAGGTTAAGCTTGTGATCCCTAGGTCTTAGAAATATTTTAAGAAGAAACTTGAATAAGACTTAAGGATAGTTTGGTATATAGGAGTTGAATGAAGTATCCTTGAGAAATCTAGGAAAAGAACATTGCGGTCGACTTGCTAAAGGAAATGTTTAGCTTATGCTTGAGGACAAGCATTGTTTAAATTTGAGGGTGTGATAACAGGCAGAAATACACATTATCATAGTGCTAATTTCTTAAACAACGTTGGCTTGCATTAATAAAATGTATTAGATTGCGTCCAAAAAGCATTAAGTTTATTACATTGCGGTCGTATGCGTTCATCGCATAGGAATAATATTTTTGTATTTTTATGCAGATTATGCGTTGATGCAAGGCGGAAATTGTGATCAAAGGTAATCATTGGTCGAGCGCAACATCACTGCAAGGCTTTACAGTGATTGTGTTCGCAAACATTCGCTCAAGAAGGATTGCCGCAACTTGGTGGGTGCTTTTAGGTGAAAGGCATAATTAATCGTGATGAGACAGAAAGCTAATGACGGTCGAATCCAAATTAAGTTGATAGCCGTTAATGATAACAAGTACATTCAACTTTTCAGTGACAAATATTCGGCGCATCAATCAGGGAATTAAAGCCATCCCATCTATGCAATCATGAGAGAGAAGCCACCTTTCATCCTAGAAGCTCTATAAATACCGAGGGCAACCTTCAGAAAAGGGGTTCGAAAATTCATAAGTTCAGATTGCACGTCTTTGTTCATAGTTTTCCCTTCATTTTAAGGCGAAGCAAGAGAAGAGTAGAGACGTCGAAGATCGCTCAAGGCAACTCGAGAGAGAACTTTCAGGCGTAGAAGCAGAGAGTTGGCCGACTCTCGTGAGAATGAGATTATCTTTTGAACACGAGTAGAAAGACAGTGTAAAAGCCTGGGAAGCAAGAGATTGCTACTAGGCTCTTTATTCTATTCTTGCATTGTTTTTTTGTACTTCATCTTTATATTTATACAATGGAAGTTCTTATTCTACATCTGTTCACTCTCTTAGTATGCATGAGTAGCTAAACTAGTCGAATGGGTTGAGAAGAACTAAGCTAACATGACCTAGGAAGTTCATTGCTTGCGATTATCTTGTGTTTACCATGCTAAATATCCCTTTAGAGCTACTCGAGAGAGAGTCTAAATAAAGAACCTAAGACTCGAGAAAAGTGGTCTAGAGCAAAGTCGATTGATACCGGGTTGGAGGAAAGCGGTCTAGAGCAAGAAAGAGTAGAAAGTGTCGATGTGTCAACTAATACAATGAGCACATTGGTAGATCAAATGACCACGATGACCTCGCTCCTTCAGACATTGGCTAATCAACAGAGAAATCTCTCTCAAGGTTCAGCGCAAGTTAATGTGTTAACGCATGTGGCCACAATGAATTGCGTTCAATGTGGGGAGCGACATCCAGCAGAAGTCTGCCCGTGGAATCAACAAGTCGTATATTCTATCTATAATGAGTCATTTGGAAACATCTACAACCCTGGTTGGTTGGATCACCCAACTATAAGTTGGGACGAGAATCACAACCAAGGGAGCCATAGTTTCCATCAGAACAGTTATCAAGGGGATCGAGGCAACCCTCCGATTTTCATTAATCCAGACTGTAGTTCAGGTAACTCTCAAAGTATACCACCCTATGACCAACCGTTCTTATATGATACCTCTTGCAGTACCTCGTCTCTGAAGACTTCACTGAAGTATTATATCGAAAAGAGCGAGGCAATTAGACAATCGCAACCTGATTCCCTTAGAGGTTTGGAAGAGCAAATTGAACAACTTGCAATTGATTTGAAAAATAAAGCGCCTGGTACGCTGCCTAGCAGTTCAGGAGCATTAGGGCCACGAGGTAAAGAGCAGTGTCATGTAGTGACATTGAGGAGTGGTAAAACAACAGCCCCTACGCTACCAATACAAGATCCAACAACAAGACCAGTAGATCTAACTGTCGATGATGACCAATCAATCAGTAGTGGAAAAATTATCAATTCAGAAGTAAGTACACCTCCAGAGATGAAGCTCCTCAAGACTTGAATTCTGAATCAATGCAACCTCCAACTAATGAAACACAGCAAGAACAGGACCTCAACAAACAGCCAACTAAATAGGAAGTAAGGCGGGATCCTCCACCTTTCTCGTCCAGGCTGAAGAAGAAAGATGATAACAAGCAATTCCAAAGGTTCCTGGACGTTCTCAGACAATTGCACATCAATATTCCTTTAATAAAAGCTTTGGAACAGATGCTTAGCTATGTGAAATTTCTCAAGGATATACTTGCTAACAAGAGAAAGATCAGGGAGAATGAAATAGTTGCGTTAACGTATGAATGTAGTGCAGTGTTTCAAAACAATATCCCCACCAAAATGAAGGACCTTGGGCATTTTACATTGCCCTGCTCAATAGGAAGGAAGAAGGTCGGGAATGCGATGTGCGATTTAGGGGTGAGCATAAATCTAATGCCCTTATTGATCTTTAAGAAGCTAAATATCGGCAATGCAAGACCAACCACGATCACACTATAGTTGGCCAATAGATCGATAACGCATCCTGAGGGCAAGATAGAGGATGTACTCATGCAAGTGGACAAGTTTCTCTTCCCGGCGGACTTTACCATATTGGATTACGAAGCTGACCGAGAAGTACCTATCATCTTGAGTCACCCATTTCTCACAACAAGGCGAGCGCTGATCGATGTGCAAAAAGGAGAACTCACCATCAGAGTTGACGATCAGGAAGTGAAGTTCAACGTTTTCAATGTGTTGAAGTACCCAAGTGATATGGAGAATTGCCAATATATTGAGGAATTATGGGAAGAACTGTGGCACGAACCCCTGGAAGAATTGGAGGAAGAAGAATTTGGAATCGGCGCAATATGGGAGGAGGATTGTGCCGCAATTCAAGTTGAATCAAATTTTGAACCACTTAAGTTATCTGAACGAACTTCAAAATGCACTAAGCCATCCTTGGAAGAACCACCCGTGCTAAAGTTGAAGTCGTTGCCTGTGCACCTCAAGTATGCTTACTTAGGAGATAACAACACATTACCAATTATCATTTCTGCTTCGCTGAGTAAGGAGAAAGAAAACGCACTTATACAGATCCTGAGAAATAACGCAAAGGCTTTAGGATGGACCTTGACAGACATTCGAGGAATCAGTCCCTCGTACTGCATGCACAAGATCCATCTAGAAAAAGGAAAGACAGGATCGATAAAAAAGAAACGACATTTGAACCCTGCTATAAGGGAGGTAGTGAAGAAGGAAATAGTAAAGTGGTTGAATGAAGGTGTCATCTACCCAATATCTTATAGCAGTTGGGTGAGCCCAGTGTAGTGTGTTCTGAAGAAAGGGGGGATGACAATCATCACTAATGATAAGAATGAATTAATTCCCAAAGAACGACTATGGGGTAGAGAATCTGCATGGATTATCGTAAGTTAAATTTGGCCACTAAAAAGGACCACTTCCCACTCCCGTTCATTGATCAGATGTTAGACAAACATGCTGGGAATGAATTCTTCTATTTTCTTGACGGCTATTCAGGGTACAACCAGATAGCAATTGCACTGGAGGATCAAGACAAGACAATATTCACGTGCCCATTTAGTACGTTTGCATTCCGACGCATGCCATTTGGACTCTGCAATGCACCAGGCACTTTCCAACGCTGTATGATGGCAATCTTCTCAGATTACTTGGAGAAGTCAGTTGAAGTATTTATGGACGATTTTCAGTTTTCGACAATAATTATGACTTCTGTTTAGCTAACCTCGAGAAAGTCTTGAAGAGATGTGTGGCAACGAATCTTGTTCTGAACTAGGAAAAATGCTACTTTATGGTTGAAGAAGGAATGTTCTAGGTCATAAAATCTCGAAGGCAGGATTGGAAGTCGATTAGGCAAAAATCGACGCAATTTCCAAGCTACCTCCACCAGTGAACGTGAAAACACTTAAGAGCTTTCTGGGACACAATGGTTTTATAGAAGATTTATTCGTAACTTCTCCCTCGTAAGGCCCCTAAGTGCGCTCCTTGAAACTGACCAAGAATATAATTTTGATGATGCGTGCACCAAAGCATTCAACACATTGAAAGAAATAACCAAACCATTTGTGTTGATGTGTGATGCGAGCGGCTATGCAGTGGGTGCAATGTTGAGTCAGCGCAACGACAAGGTATTGCATCTTATCTATTATGCGAGCAAAACATTGAATGATGCACAGGAGAACTATACAACCACGGAGAAGGAAATGCTCGCAGTGGTGTTTGCACTGGAGAAATTTTGACAGTACTTAATCGGAACAAACGTTGTGGAGTATACGGATCACTCTGCGATCAAATATCTGATGGCAAAGAAGGATGCAAAACCAAGGCTTATACGGTAGGTGTTGCTCTTGCAAGAGTTTGACCTAGAGATCAAAGACCGGAAGGGCACCAAGAACCAAGTTGCTGATCATTTGTCAAGAATGGAGAATTGCGAGGTTCAAGGGAGAGAAAAAAATATTGAGGAAAGATTCCCTAATGAGCTGCTGATGTCGGTAGGCATTAATGTTCCATGGTATGTGGACATTGTGAACTTTATAGTTTGTGGCCAAATACCAGATGACTATACTTACCAGCAGAAGAAGAAGCTAAGACACCACGTAAAATTTTATTTCTGGGATGACCCATTCCTATATCAACTTGAACCTGATCACATTCTACGTCGATGGGTACCTGAGCACGAAGTCAAGCATATTCTAGAGCTTTGTCATGAGTCCCCTTATGGAGGACATTTTGGGGGGCAGCGGACTGCCACAAAGGTTCTATAGTGTTCTGATAACTTATTCAAATATTGAGGCCAAAAGAGAAGGAATATGCATCGATTGTATGAAAATTAGCTCAGAAATACAATAAATATAAATTAGCGGAATTATACCCACTAACATCATTAAGATGGTAGAAGAGGGTATTTTTACTCTGTTTGTAGGAAACCATGTCACCGTTTGCGATCAAGGCTCAACGAGAAACCAAACAACGCATCTCTGTCACATTGCGCCCGTCAATTAACAATGAAGAGACAATTAACAAAATGACAGCGCAAAGCGACAATCGATCTCGAGCTGAATTTCAACCGCATGCGAGCAATCGATCGAAAGATGCAGCTGAGCAACGCAAACGCGGAGGATTTTGAAACGTGTACAACTAACCATTGTGTAGATTTTACGTTTTGATTGCATAATAGAAGGAATATTTATTCCTCCATCTTCGGAATTTCCATAACAAGAAGGGGGGTCCACAAGCCAAGAGCAAAGCTTTTCACCTATAAATACCCCCATAGAATTCAGAGAAGATGTACTGGATACTAGGGCTAATTGATGCTAGATCATTGAGAGAGAGGCTGAGCTGAGTACCTGGTACGTGGGAATTAAAGAAGAAAGCACCTGGTACGCGACACAGCAACTCAGAAACACAGCAAGAACAGGACCTAAACAGACAGCCAATGCAACAAGAAGTAAGGCGGGATCCTCCACCTTTCCAGTCTAAGTTGAAGAAGAAAGTCAATAGTAAGCAATTTCAGAGGTTCTTGGACGTTCTCCGACAACTACACATTAACATTCCCTTAATAGAAGCACTAGAGAAGATGCCGAGTTATGAAAAATTTCTAAAGGATATCCTCGCCAATAAAAGAAAGATCGAGTAAAACGAAACAGTTGCGCTAACATATGAATGCAGCGTACTGTTTCAAAACAATATCTCCACTAAAATGAAGACCCTGGGAGTTTTACATTTCCCTGCACGATAGGAGGGAAGATGGTCAGGAACGCGCTATGTAATTTAGGGCAAGCATAAATCTAATGCCCTTGTCGATTTTTAAGAAGCTGGATATCGGCAACACAAGACCAACTACGATCACATTACAATTGGCCGATAGATCAATAAAGCATCCTAGGGGCAAGATAGAGGATGTACTCGTGCAAGTGGACAAGTTTATCTTTCCGGCAAATTTTGTCATATTGGATTATGAAGCTGACAGAGATGTCCCTATCATCTTGGGTCGCCCATTTCTCGCAACAGGGTGAGCACTGATCGATATGCAAAAGGGGAATTGACCATCTGGGTCGACGATCAGGAAGTAAAATTCAACATGTTCAATGCGTTGAAGTACCCAGGTGACATGGATAACTGCCAATATATTGAGGAACTATGGGAAGAACATTGACATAAACCCCTGGAGGAGCTGGAGGAAGAAGATCTTGGAATCAGCGCAATATTGGAGGAGGACTGTGCCGCTATTCATATTGAATCAAATTTTGAACCGCTCAAGTTATCTGAACGGACCTCACAATGCATTAAGCCATCTTTGGAAGAGCCACCTATGCTAGAGTTAAAGTCGTTGCCCATGCACCTTAAGTATGCTTACTTAGGAAGTAACAACACGTTACCGGTTATCATTTCTGCATCACTGAGTAAGGAGAAAGAAGATGCGCTAATACAGATCCTAAGAAATAATGCAAAGGCCTTAGGATGGACCTTGGCAGAAATTTGAGGAATCAGCCCCTCGTATTTTATGCACAAGATTCGTCTGAAAGAAGGAAAGACAGGATCGATAGAAAGGGAACGCCGCTTGAACCCGGCTATGAGGGAGGTCGTAAAGAAGGAAATTGTGAAATGGCTGGACACTGGATTCAACTACCCAATATCTGATAGCAGCTGGGTGAGACTAGTGCAGTGTGTTCCAAAGAAAGGGGGGATGACAGTCGTCACTAATGACAAGAATGAATTAATTCCCACAAGAACAACTACCGGATGGAGAATTTGCATGGATTATCACAAGTTAAACTTGGCCACTAAAAAGGACCATTTTCCACTCCCATTCATTGATCAGATGCTAGACAGACTTGGGGGAATGAATTTTTCTGTTTTCTTGACGGCTATTCAGGGTACAATCAAATAGCAATTGCGCCAGAAGATCAGGATAAGTCAGCATTCACTTGCCCATTTGGTACGTTTGCATTTCGACGCATGCCATTTTGACTCTGCAATGTGCTACGCACTTTCCAATGATGCATGATGGCGATATTCTCAGATTACTTAGAGGAGTCAGTCGAGGTATTCATGGATGATTTTTCAGTCTTCGGCAATAATTACGACTCCTATTTATCTAACCTAGAAAAGGTCTTGAAGAGATGCGTGGCAACAAATCTTGTTTTGAACTGGGAAAAATGCCACTTTATGGTGGAAGAAGGAATAGTTCTGGGTCACAGAATCTCTAAAGCAGGATTGGAAGTTGATCAGGCAAAAATTGACGCAATTTCCAAGTTACACCCACTAGTGAACGTGAAAACACTTGGGAGCTTTCTAGGACACGCTGGGTTTTATAGAAGATTTATTCGCAACTTCTTCCAGATCGCAAGGCCCCTAAGTGCGTTCCTTGAAGCTGACTGAGAATATAATTTTGATGATGCGTGCACCAAAGCATTCAAAACATTGAAAGATGCGCTCATCACCGCACCCATTCTGGTGGCGTCGGACTGGACGCAACCATTTACGTTGATATGCGACGCTAGCAGATATGTTGTGGGCACAGTATTAAGTTAGCACAAGGACAAGGTATTGCATCCTATTTATTGTGCGAGTAAAACATTGAATGATGTGCAAGAGAACTATACAACCACAGAGAAGGAAATGCTCGCAGTGGTATTTGCACTGGAAAAATTTCGACAATACTTAATCGGAACAAATGTTGTGGTGTATATAGATCACTCTACGATCAAGTATTTGATGACAAAGAAGGATGCAAAAACAAGGCTTATACGGTGGGTGTTGCTACTGTAAGAGTTTGACTTAGAGATCAAAGACCGTAAGGGCACCGAGAACTAAGTCGTGGATCATTTGTCAAGATTGGAGAATTACGAGGTTCAAAGTAAAGAAAAAGATATTGAAGAAAGATTCCCCAATGAGCTGCTGATGGCAGTAGGCATTAATGTTCCCTAGTATGTGGACATCGTGAATTTCATTGTTTACGGTCAATTACCAGATGACTATACTTACCAGCAAAAGAAGAAGCTAAGACATGATGTCAAATTTTATTTCTGGTACGACCCATTCCTATATCGACTTGGTTCTGATCATATATTACGTTGATGCGTTCCTGAGCACGAAGTCAAGCACATTCTGAAGATGTGTCATGAGTCCCCTTACGAAGGACACTTTGGGGGGCAGCGAACTGCCATAAAGGTTCTACAGTATGGCTATTTCTGGCCAACACTATTTAAGGATGCCTAAGCCCACGTTGTGCAATGCGACAGATGTTAGAGAACAGGGAATATGTCAAAGAGAAATGAAATGCCATTGACATCAATCTTAGAAGTGAAATTATTTGACGTTTGGGGAATTGACTTCATGGGCCCGTTTCCACCATCAGAAGGTCATCACTATATCCTGGTCGTGGTTGATTATGTATCAAAATGGGTTGAGGCTATCGCATGTGCCAAGAATGATGAAGCCACAGTGGCGAAGTTTGTTAAGAATAATATTTTTGCTCGATATGGGACGCCATGGGCCTTAATCAACGATGAGGGATCTCACTTTATCAACCGCATAATTGCCAACCTGTTGACTAAATTTAACGTCAGCCATCGGGTTGCGACTGCTTATCACCCACAGACTAGTGGGCAGGCGGAGATTTCTAACCGAGAGATCAAAACTATCTTAGAGAAGGTAGTCAATACTTCTAGGAAGGATTGGTCACCCAAGCTTGAAGAAGCATTGTGGGCATACAGGACTGCCTATAAAACACCAATTGGCATGTCCCCGTATGCCCTGATCTTTGGAAAAGCTTGTCATCTGCCGCTCGAGTTGGAACATAAGGAGATGTGGGCATACAAGAAGCTGAAGTTTGATTTAGCAAGTGCAGGGAAAGTTCGGAAGCTACAATTGAATCAGTTGGTCGAATGGCGAAGGGATGCCTATGAAAATGTCAAGATTTATAAGGAGAAAACCAAGAAGTGGCATGATGATCGCATAAATGACCGGATATTCACCGAAGGTCAACAGGTATTATTATTTAACCATCGTTTGTGATTGTTCCCAGGAAAGTTGAAGTCTCGCTCGTCTGGGCCGTTCAAAATCAAGAATATCTTTCCTCACGGCGCAGTGGAACTAACAACTTTAGACGAGACCAACGCGTTCAAAGTCAATGGTCAACGGATTAAGCCCTACTATGGAGGCGACTTCGAGTGACGCATGGACACCATTGACTTGGGCAAGTAGGATTAAACTGCTTACGGGGGAAGCGATTGTGGTAATTCTGAGAACTTCTTTCAATCAGCATCCCTATCTATGTTTACTTTTTTTCTTTACAATTTTCTTTTACTGCCTTCTAAATATCGTTATTTACTATTTTTTTTTAGAAGTAGCATTTAATGCTTCATGTCTCTTCAATTTAATTTTTCATGTCATGTTTAATTCCTTTAATTTGTATACATTAGTAGCGTCATTCTTTAATGTTGTGAATGAGTGGATGAAACATTAGACACCGCAAAATCTTTTGGACTTGCATTTTTTATGACTTAAAAAAACTTTGGTATGTAATGCGATGATGGGTGCATTGTGTGTTAACAAGAGACACCTTGTGTCCATTACACCCAATGCATTGCATTGAGGGGTGTGTTGCACACGTATGTGTTTTTTCCCCGTCATTAGTGAAAAAGCACTATGTTGAGGTAGTGATGCGCTGGTCGAAATACCGTGCACCCGATCCTCCAGAGAACTAAGGGGTGTGTTGCGGGAGTACATGCGTTGTTGCCCACCCTCAACGAAAATTTCTTTGCGTTAATAGAAGCGCGGTGTTAATTTTTAGCATGCACCCATCTTAATCAATTTCAAAAAGATAATAGCTCTATTCTTTGATTCATTGTACATGCAACAATTTTGTATTGCGTTAATTTTTAATTATTTGTATACTTTGTTAATATTCAATACAAATGAGTACATATTCACTCCTTTTTTCCTGTGCCTTTCTCTTTATCATCCTTTGACAATATTTGTGATGTTCTGACCTTTTATTTTTTTGCGTTATTCGTTGTGTTGCCATGATGTATAATATGTTTTTACTTAGAAACATTTCCCATACCTTGTAAATTATGACTAACACTTAGTTAATTCTTAGTTAGCAGTACTTTACCTTTTATCTTTCAAAGTTCTGCTCAAACCTTCTTTTTGAAATTTTTATTCTAAGTGTTTGTCTAGTCCATCCAAACAACGCAATGAGGACCTTGCTCATCTTTAAATTTGGGGGTGGGGAAGGTAAGAAGCAGATAAGATCAAGAATATGTGATCTTCAAGAAAATGAGTTCATATTTCCAAAAAGAAAGAAAAAAAAATTATTTTATACAAAACTTCAATGTCAGCGCAAGGGAAAACCTCGAAAATGTTCCCAACCTGATAAGAGTTTAGTTGTGGAAGGAGCATGCTCGTAGATGGATGTTCGTATGACACCTGTAGGAGCAAGCCAAAACAAAGGTGGGTTTCCAAGAACAACGCAGTATGAAAAGAGAAAATTGCAAAAGAAAAATAAAAGAATGCAAAAGATAACTCCTCTGAATATCATGAGTTAAAGTTGAAATTGGCACACAACCGTAGTTGTATGTTCGCATGACACCCGTGGGAACAAACCAAAACGAAGGGTGTAACCATGACCAACAGTCTCTAATAAATGACGCAAAATTTGACCACCGCATATAGACATATCAAGTTGTTTTGACAAAGAAAAGATAAACATTCAATTTTTTTAAAAAAAAAAAAAAAAAAAAACTAGAAAAGCATCTTTGAGCAAAAATTTGTTATTTAGAAGAATAAAGTAGGGCTTTGTTAAGAATTAGCAAGGATAGAAGGAAACTGCGTTGTTAAGAAATGTGCCTAAGCGTAACATTCAGAGCAATCAATAGACGCAAAAATGTAGGATAGGAATTGAGCATTATTGCCTTAGTAGAAGATATGCTTGAGGACAAGCATATATCCAAATTTGGGGGTGTGATAACTTGTAGAAATACAAGTTCTTTATGATACCTTATTTAGATATAGCAGCCAAAAGAGAATGAATATGCGTCGATTGTATGAAAATTAGCTCAGAAATAAAATAAATATAAATTAGCGCAATTACACCCACTAAAATCATTAAGATGGTAACAAGGGTATTTCTACTCTGTTTTGTAGGAAACCAAGTTACCACTTGTGATCAAGGCTCAACGAGAAATCGAACAACGCATCTCTGTCACATTACGCTCGTCAATCAACAATGAAGAGACGATTAACACAATGACGGCGCAATGTGACAATCAATCCCGAGCTGAATTTCAACTGCATGCGGTAATAAAAACAACACCGCATGCGAGCAACAATCGAAAGATGCAGCTGAGCAATGCAAATGCGGAGGATTGTGACACGTGTACAGCTAACCGTTGTGCAGATTTGACGGTCTGATTGCATAACAAAATGAATATTTATTCCTCCATCTTCGGAATTTCCATAACAAGAAGTGGGGTCCACAAGCCAAGAGTCAAAGCTTATCACCTCTAAATACCCCCATAGAATTCAGAGAAGATATAGTGGATAGAGGGCTAATTGATGCTAGATCATTGAGAGAGAGGTTGAACTAAGTACTGATCGAAAGAAATCCAGGAAGAGAAGAGACAAGGCCGAGAGGTGAGTCTCAGTGCGATTCTGCCAAATCCCCGTCGTGAAGCTCTGTACTTAGATCTCTGCTACCAGTTGAGCAAGCCTGAGAGGGAAGCTCATCCTTCTGCACGATCCATCCATGCCGGCAAGTAAATCTCCATCTAGTTCAGTGCTAAGACGTTGGCGTTTATTTGTATTTGTTTCTAACTCTATTTTATCAATTGTATTTCATTCTCTTAATCTCTTCATTCACAAATCATGTATCAAACGCTAAATAGTTTTATTGAATGTCTCGATCACTTTCATTTCCACTTTTCTGTCTATTTCCACTCCTCCATTAGTAGATTTCTCCATGAAGTTTTCTTAATACCTTGGTAATTAATATGGATTAATCGAGTAACTTAATTAGTGCTAAAGAGATAAATGCGTTTAGCTAAGGCATGCTAGACAGCATCTTCACCTGTGAGAGCAGAAGTGAAGATGTCATTCTGATCTGTCGAGAGAAGGTTAGAAGAATGCGTTAACTAAAGCAAGTAGTACTTCCAGAGATGGAAGCAACCTTGCGTTCATTATGTTTGTCCCTGTTTCACCATAGAGATGTGGGAACGCGGCCGATCACCAAGAGGTGTATACCAAGGGAAAAGCGAAACCGTACTGATATCTTGAACGCAATTAAGGAACTTACGATGTTTGTATTAATTATCTTCTCTGTTTCTGCTTCACACATAAGACTTGTCACCGCATTACACGATCTTTGTATAATCTTCACAGCCAGCCTTGACCTCAGTATCTTGTATCATGAAACCTGTATCTTGTATCATCTTAGCTTAGATTACTTTATCGCAATTTATTTTAACGCAATTTATGTTATTACCGCATTTGTAACGCTTTAATTTACTTTATCGCATTTTTAATTACTTGTACACAAACTCTTTTATACATTGAAAAACCTCTGGTCGCATACATCATAAACATAATGCAATAACCTCAAACAGTCCTTGTGTTCAACCTCGGATCACACCGAAAAACTTGCGGTGAAATTATACTTTGTTTCAACGCAAGGAAACTTGTGACAACGCACAGCATACTATGAGAACAATCATTAATAAAGCATATCTAGAAGTAGTATCACATATCATCGCATAAAATTTATGTTATCAAGTTTATGGCATGGACTTGCATCATGCTAAAAATATGGGTTACAAGTTTATGGTGCCGTTGTCGGGGAATGGTTAACAGTTTATTGTTTGAGTGTGTTTGTGGTGTTTTGTAGGATAGATCTCTTTATACTGGCTGTTCAACACAAAGAGCAGTCTGACGGCTTATAAGTGCTGGAGTAATTCAGAAATTCTAAGTGGACCCAGAGATCAAGTGTATTATTCGCGTGTAAGAACATCAGGGCCGAATTAAGTGGCAAAGAAGCATGACTAATAATAATGAGGCTCTCGTAGGGAATCAAAGGGAAAATAGGCCAACGCAAGGCTCCATATTTCTTGCTGCTGATCATGACATCCCAATGAGAGACTATGCGGCACCGGATGTCTATAACTTCTCACCAGGAATCGCAAGACAAACGGTTGAGGAGAATGGAAGCATTGAAATAAAACCAATTATGCTGCAGATGATTCAGAATATGGGTCAATTTTGAGGATTACAAGGAGAAGACCCACATGCGCATTTGACGAATTTTGTAGATATGTGCACATTCTCCATGCCTGATGTGACTCAAGAAAGACTTAGGTTATATCTTTTCTCGTACACACTACGAGATGAAGCAAAGAAATGGGCTCAGTCAATAGAGCCAAATGAGATTAAAGCATGGGAACAGTTGGTTGATAGGTTCATGAATAGATTCTTCCCTCCAGCCGTCAACACAAAGAGACGGAGGGATGTGCTGAATTTTGAGCAAAAGGGTTATGAAACCTTGAGCATTGCATAGGTGCGATTCAGATAGTTAGTGAAGTGTTGTCCGCATGTCGAGATTCCTAATAATATTCTAATGGAAACCTTTTACAATGGCCTAGACCAATCAACGCAAGCAGTTGTCGATGCCTCCGCAGAAGGAGGATTAATGAACAGATTATATAAGGAAGCAAAGAATATCTTGGATCGCATCTTGCGACATTTTGATGAGTGGATTGATACCAGGCTTGAGGTAAGAGGTCTAGAGCAAGAAAGAGTAGAGAGTGTCGATGTGTCAACTGATGCGATGAGTGCACTGGTCGATCAAATGACCACAATGACCTCACTCCTCCAGACGGTGGCTCATAACTTGTAGAATTATAAGTTATTTATGCCACCTTATCTAGATATTGCGGCTAAAAGTTAGTAATTGTGCGCTAATTGTATGAAAATTAGCCTAGTATGACAATAATTATAAATGTTTGCGATTACACCCACTAATGCCAAAAATATGGAAGACAAGCCAAACTTTACTCTATTTTGCAGGAGTCCAAGTCATCGCTTGCGCTCAAGGCTCATGAAAAACTAATCAACATATCTATGTCACAATTGTGCCCGTCGATCAACCATGAAGAGACGATTACTGAAGTGATGGCGCAAGGCGACAGTTGGTCCAAAGCTATGCTTCGACCGCATGCGATAATAAAAACAAACATTGCATGTGAACCTATGATCGAAAGATGCAACTGAGCAACACGAGAGCAGAGGATTGTGACACGTGTACAACTAACGGTTGTGCAGAATTGATGGTCTGATTGCATAACAGAAGGAATAATATCCCTCCATCTGCGGAATTACTATAACTATCAAGTGGGGACCACAAGGCTGGAGTCAAGGATCTACTCCTATAAATACCCCATTGATTTCAGAGAAAAGTATGTTACTAGATTCGGGGCTAAGTGCTGTAAGATTTTAGAGAGAAAAGGCTGAGCTGAGTGCTGAAGAGAAGAAATCCGGGAAGAGAACGAGATAAGGCCGAAAGGTGAATCTCAGATCCGACCTGCCATAAACCCAATCGAAGCTCTATGCAGAGATCACTGCTACCGGTGGAGTAAGCCTGAGAGGGAAGCTCTTCCTGCCATCAAAACCATCCGATCCGACAAGCAGATCTCCATCGAATCTGTGCCAAGACGTTGGCACTTGTTTGTATCTGTTCTATCTCTCTTTCATTGTATTTCATATTTTCTTTACCTCTTCATTCACAAATCATGTATCAAATGCTTAGTAGAAATATTAAATGTTTCGATAGATTCCATCTACCATTTTCTGTCTATTTCCATTCACCCGTTAGTCACTTTCTTCATGATGTTTTCTTAATCTCTTGGTGAGCAATATGAATCACAAGAACTTAATTTGTATTAAAGTTATAAAATATGTTTAGCTAAAGCATGCTAGACAGCATCTTCACCTGTGAGAGCAGAAGTGAAAATGTCATTCAAATCTATCGAGAGAGGGTCAGAAGAGTGAGTTAACTAAAGCAAGTACTACTTCCAGACGTGGAAGCAACCTTGTGTTCATTACGTTAAACTCTGTTTCACCACAGACATGTGGGGAACATGGCCGATCACTGAGAGGTGTACGCCAAGAGAAGAGCGGAACAGTATTTTTACCTTCAGTCCAATTAAGAACTTGCGTTGTTTATAATACTTATCTTTCTCTTTCTATTCTGGTCATAAGATTTGTCGCCATATCACACATCTTTGCACAACCTTCACAGCCAGCCTTAATCCTAGCATCTTGTACATGAAGTCTGTATCTTGTAACATCTAGCTTAGGTTTATTGTATTTTTATGTTTTATCGCATCTTTACTACTTTTCTTTATTTTACCACAATTTACATACCTGTACAAACCCCTTTATAAAGAATTGAAAACCTGGTCGCATATACCATGAACATACCGTAATAACTGAAAACCAGTTCCCCGTGTTCGACCTCGGATCATACCGAGAAACTTGCAGTGGAATTACACTTGGCTCCATCGTAAGGAAACTTGTGACAACGCAAAGCATACTACATGAATATTCCTTATTGACGCATAAATAAAAGTAGTATCGCATCATTTTAAGCATTTAATATCATGCATACCTCCTGAATTAACAAGTTTGTGGCACCGTTTCCGGGGAGCTTTGTTAACAGTTAATGTTGAATATTTTCATGATATGTGTAGGACAAATCTCTTTGTACTGAGGTTCAACGCGAAGAGCAGTCTGACAGCTTACGAGTGCTAGATTAATCTGGTAATTCTAAGTGGACCCAGAGATCAAGTGTATTCTTCGCACAGAGTTTATCAGGACTGAATTTATTGGTGAAAAAGGATGGCTGAAGAGAATATGGCACCTGCTGGAAACCCGAGGGGAGATTTGCTAGTGCAAGACCCTGTTCTTCTTGCCACTAATCAAAACATCCCTATGAGGGAATATGCAGTGCCAAATTTTTACAATTTTTCACCAGGGATTTCAAGACCAGTAGTTGAAGGGAATGCAAGCTTCGAAATGAAACCTATGATGCTGCAAATGATTCAAAATGTGGGACAAGTCGGAGGATTACTAGGAGAAGACCCACACGCACATTTAACTAACTTCGCAAACATATGTAGCGCATTCTCCCTGCCTAGTGTAACTCAAGGAAGTCTTCAACTGTATCTATTCCCATACACGCTGCTGGATGAAGCAAAGAGGTGGGCTCAAGCATTAGAGCCGGGCGAAATTCATGGATGGGAACAATTGGTTGATAGGTTCATGAACAGGTTCTTTCCTCCGCCCGTTAATGCACAAGGGCGGAGGGAGATTTTGAATTTTGAACAAAAGAACTATGAAACCTTGAGCACCGCCTGGGTGCGATTCCGGCAGTTAGTAAAGAACTGTCTGCATATAGGGATTCCTGATAGTATTTTGATGGAAACCTTTTACAATGGCCTGGTCCAGTCAACGCAAGTAGTTTCCAACTGCTCTACAGAAGAAGGATTAATGAATAAGACATATACGATAGCAAAGAATATATTGGATCGCATTTTGCGACACCTTGACGAATGGGTTGATACTGGGCTTGAGGTAAGAGGTCTGAAGCCAGAACAAGTAGAAAGAGCCGATGTGTCGACAGACATAATGAGTGCATTGGTCAAACAAATGACCATGATGACCTCACTCCTCCAGACGGTAGCTAATCAACAGTGAATTCTCTCCCAGGGCACAGCGCAAATTAAGGCGGTGAGTCACACAACCGCAATGGATTGCATGCAATGGGGAGAAAAGCATCCAAGAGACGTTTGCCCATGGACTCAACAACCCGTATATGCTGTTTATGATGAATCATGTGTTAACGACCATAACCATGCTTGGGGGGATCACCCAATTCTCGGATTGGATGAGACTCTCGCTCATGAAGGCCATAGTTTCTATCAATTCAATTATCAAGAGGATCGAGGCAGGACGCATGACACATGTGGGAGCTTTTGAGAATAATAACTCCACTGTCAATGCAATGGGGAAACCTATGTTGATAAGAGTTAAGCTGTGAAAGGCACTTGCTCAAAGTTGGATGTCCGCATGACACACGTGGGGGCAAGCCAAAACGAAGGCAGGACACCAGGATCAGTGCATAAGCACAACTCCTCTGTCTGGTGCAAGCCAAAACAAACGAGACAATAGTTGAGTTGAATATGGAACACAACCAAAGTTGGATGCCCGCATGACACACGTGGGGGTAAGCCAAAACGAAAGGTGTAACCAGGTTCAATGATGCATTTGAATAAGCCATCGCAAATTTTTGAAGTATTTTGAATGAACGCAATCTCAAAAGCTAAACACATGTTGCGGTGAATGAATAAAAATTTTTTAGCAAAGGCTTGTCGGGTTCAACTTAGACAAGATCTTTTTGAAGAAGCAGCCAAAGTGGAGAAGAGCATTGCGGTGATGGTCAAAGGTGTGTGTGAATTATATTCTGAGAAGCTGGTCATCGCAAAAGAAATCATGAAGGTGAGTTAGAATTTCTTAAGTATAACGCATGCTTGAGGACAAGCATGATTTTAAATTTGGGGGTGTGATGACATGCAGAAATGAATGTCAGCTTAGGCCTTTTACTTAGAATTATGAAGGTTGTTAGGCAGAAATTGCATCAATCATGATAGAAATTCACGAGAATAAGAGTTTGCATCGATTAGTATGATGAATCTCAGCTAACCCATTACTTTGCGTTAATTATGCATTCAATGTTCTATTTTTGTAGCCAATGCAGGAAATGAACGCAAACGCGAAAATCGGACCACCACATAGACGACCACATGTGAAGAAACACTCTATCACAAAGGCAAATGCATCGATCAACGCATGGATGTTGCGGTAATCACCCGCATGCATTCATCGTATGGGAGTTGCGCTCATCAGGCGATTGCAGTCATGATGTAGAGTTGTAGTATTAAGCAAATGTGAACATTGAATGATTACAGCTACGGGACAACGAAAACTAATGGGATCAACGGAAGGTAGGTGGAATGAACACATCAACGCATCTACCTCGAGAAAATCCAAAAGATGATGTTGACATTTCACCTACCACGCCGTTGGTGGCAGAGGTTTAGAAAAGGACTAACGCGCCGAACATTAGACTCAGAGTAGTCCAATTAATGTTGTCGGCGATCCAAGCTCTATAAATAGAAGCCGACGAGCTAAAATTCAAGTTATCTGAAGATTATCCCTCAACCGGGGATTTTCCCCGCGATCTAAACAAACGCATGAGAAGATGGCTGAGAGTTCTTCACATCCTTCATCCATTCCGAGTGACGACCAGAGCCTTCGGCCGGAGCTAGATCTCGAGAGAGTCAGCTCCTCCGCCCATCCATGGCACCACCGGCAGCCTTGATGCACATCCGCTAGGAGCAAATCTTTACTTCCAGCCGGTCATTTCTTTTACCTTTCTTTTCCTATATTGTATTGTATGACATTTTGAATTAAGGAATTAATACAATCTGTTTTCAATGCATTTCTCTGTTCCTTCGACTCCATCTCCATCTTTTTTTCTTAGCATCTTTACTTTCATTGCAACACTTAGTGAGATTGCTTAGGTATTGCATACTTAGTCATGTGGATTAGGGATATGAAGCATGTAGCAACCTATCGAGAGGTGTACGTTGCGTGAGTGTGTGAGTAAACTTATTTGCTTAGTGTGAAGCTACGACAACGTCTGTCTATAGGCTAATGCATTGCTTGTCTATGAGTAAAGTCAGCAACAATCAACTGCCTGGGAGGTTTAAGTGGTTGGATGCATTAAGCAAGGTATACGTTGTTCACTAGGGATAGTAACACAATTGCGTCAACCAAGTTCATGCGTTTGTCTTGCTTTATGTTGTGCCCAACACCCCTTTAGAGCTACTCGAGAAAGAGTCTAAAGAAAGAACCTAATGACTCGAGAGAGCTAGGTTAGAATCTAGACTCAAGAGAGCGAGATTAGATCGGCATAAGCAAGAGATAAGGACTTAGAGATAAGCTCTGTTTGTCAACACTGCATCGCATGCACCCTAGGAATAGGAATGATGGTATGTGGTCGCCTTGTTTGTGTATCATCGCATAGAAAAGAATTAGAGGCTTATGTGTAGGCCCTATAGACACCTCTGCACATACATCGCATGCATTCTAGCATTAGAAGATGTAGCATTCGCACCGAGAGGTGTTTTACTATTGCGTTGACTAGGGTTGCCCTTGCGGTCACTCTTAAGTATTGCAATGAATTCATCTCCGCATTTTATCTATTTTCCCATACATTTATTCCATGTCAAGGTTTGTCGCATCTCTACCTTTCATGCATATTCTCATTACATTGTCTGTTAGATAGGAGTAGGTGTAGGATTAACTTAGCAACATCCCCTCCATTCTTTTATTTATACCGCCGCATGCACATCACCGCAAACATATAGCTACAAGTCCCTGTGTTCGACCTCGAATTACCCGAGAAACTTGCGTTCATGTTATACTTGGTGTTAATGCAAGAAAACTTATGGCAGGACGTATGGTCATCGCATACATTCGTTAACGCATTTTTCATTCCAACGCATATCTTAGGAACATGCATCGCATACCGCGTCCATGGGATTTCGATTGTCGAGTAAAATTGACTTCTAATTTCCCGCCATCAGTGAACGCCTACTAACCGGCAACGGTGGCGAGCGACTGGCGGGCTGGCCATGTTCCAGCAACGGAGGCCGAAAGAACAACCGATGATGAGTTTTCACAAAAACAAAGAGATCGACATGGGTTATGCGGCTGGTCGGAATACCAGTGTGGAAGACTTATCGGCAGGGGGTAGCACGAACCAGCGATGGGATCTGGGCGACAGCCATTAGGCAAGGCAAACAGCGTGGGGTTCAGGCTAGAACAAAGAAGAAGATGAGATATAGAGGAGAGCGTGGGGTGAGTGAGAGAGTTTGCGTGTGTGGTTGGGATTCTGATGGTTGGATGATGTGGAAGGAAAAGAGGAGTGGGCACTAGGGTTTTCTTTTTTCCTTCTTTATTACTATTATTATTATTTTATTATTATTTTATTTATTTTATTTATTTTCTTCCTTCTTCTTCTTTGTTTTCTTTTTCTCTTTTCTTTTCTTTTTTTTTTCATTTTCTCTCTCTTTTCCTTTCTTTTTCCTTTTTTTTTTTTGTTTTCCCTTTTTTGTTTTCTTTTCTTCTTCTTCTTCTTCTTCTTCTTTTAATTCCATCTTATTCTTTTTATTTTTTTTATGTTCTTATTATTTTTCGTTCAAATTTTCTCTCTTTTTTTTATTAGAATCTGTTTTACTCACTTATCTTTGTTTTTTAATTTTATTTTATTTTTTTTTACAAGATTTGTGACATGCACTTGAGGGAGTATTTTTTTCTACTTTGCCGACTTTCGCCTATCACTGGAAAAGGTGGGTTTCTTTTGTAGCAATGCCCCGATACATGATTGTCTCTTTGATAAAATGACTCCGTAAAAGTCTACCCTATTATATTGCCACTCTCGATCAACATAGGGATGACCCTGGAAAGATCTAATAACCCTCGAAAAGATCCAGTAACCCCCGAAAAGATCTAATAACCCCTAGAAAGGTCTAATCACCCCCAAAAAAGTATATTGCCACTTCCTGATCAACATGGGAATGACCCCAGAAAGGTCTAATAACCCCCATTTGATCACATGGGATGACCCTGGGAAAGGTCTAACAACTCCCATTTGATCAACATGAGATGACCCTGGGAAAGGTCTAACAACCCCCATTTGATCAACGTAGGGATGACCCTAGGAAAGGTCTAACAACCCCTATTTTATCAATTTAAGGATGACCCCGGAAAGGTCTGTCCTATTATATCTCGATCAACATGGGATGGCCCTAGAAAAGTCTAACAATCTCCATTTGATCCATATAGGGATGACCCTGGAAAAGCCTACCCTATTATATCACCACTTCTCGATCAACATGGGGATGACCCCGGAAAGGTCTAACAACCCCCATTTGATCAACGTAGGGATGACCCCGGAAAGGTCTAACAAACCTCATTTGATCAACGTAGGGATGACCCCGAAAAGGTCTATCCTCTTATATCTCGATCAACATGGGATGACCCCAGAAAGGTCTAACAATCTCCATTTGACCCACATAGGAATGACTAGACTTACCCTATTATATCGCCACTTCTCAATCAACATAGGGATGATCTTGGAAAGGTCTAACAGCCCCGTTTATCAACATAAGGATGACCCTGGAAAGGTCTGCCCTATTATATCTCGATTAACATGGGTATGACCCCAGAAAGGTCTAACAATCTCCATTTGATCCACATAAGGATGACTCCGAAAAGGTCTACCCTATACCACTTCTTGATCCAATTTTGAAGATGAGGCAAAATATGCCATCAAGATTTTAAGCGGAGTCGAGTGGGCTGGAGTTGATCTCGCATATAAGGTGAAGCCAGGCAGATCAGAGTTGTTCTCATGTATAAGGTGGAGCCAGGTGAACCAAACTTGATCTCACACATGAGGCGGGGCCACACTAACATTTTTGGAGAGGAAGCAAAGTTGCATCGTCATTTTGGAGAAGGAGTGAAGTTGTACCATCATTTTGGAGATGAAGTGAAGCCGCGCCACAACTTTGGAGATGGAGCAAAGCCGCGCCATGACTTTGGAGATGAAGCGAAACGTGTCATGACTTTGGAGATAAAGCGAAGTCGCACCATGACTTTAAAGATGAAGCAGAGTCGCGCCATGACTTTGTAGATGGAGACATTAAAGATGGAGCTGAGCCATACACATCGACCATGAACTTAAAGATGGAGTGGAGGCATGCACACCGACCTTGAACTTGAAGATGGAGTGGAGTCATGTACACTGACCTTGAACTTGACGATGGAAGCAAAGCCATACACACCGATCTTGAACTTGAAGCTGGAAGCGGAGCCATGCACACCGATCTTGAACTTAAAGATGGAAGCAAAGTGATAGCTCTAAAAAAGGAGCTATTATTCTTAGCTTAATTCGAGCTCGTTATTGGATTTTATGTGTTTGTATTCCTATTTTGTAGGTACTGAGCAATCAAGAGGTAAATTGGCGATTTGGTGAAGAACAGGATAATTTGAAGCAATTTGGAGGTGATTTGAACATTTGGGCTTCAAAGGAGTCAAAAAGACCAAAATGCCTCTGCTTCAGCATCGTAACTCTCATGTTATACGAAGCTCCGACACTCGCCTAACACTGTAAAGCAGTAGCCTGATGTGTAGGTGAGTATTGTAACGCTCCGAGTTAGCAGCAACGCCAGCGTTGCAACGTTTCCCTAACACTCGTGGCCTTTTATTGAGCGTTGCAATATTGTTTCTAGCGTTGCAACACTGTGAAGATTTCTATAAATATCTCCCTTCATCTTTAGGTCAAAATATGCTGAATTTTGGGGATTTAATTGATGGAGGCCGAAGTTAAACTTCAATCTTCTTCCTTTCCCTTTAGATTTTAGTATCTTTATGTTAGTTTTTCTTTTTATTTTGGGTTGTAATTGACGGACTGGATGTGTATCTCAGATTTGTCTATGAATTAAAAGGTAACTCTTATCTAATTTCTTTGAGCAAGAGCCCTATGTTTATTTTTTTGAATGTTTTCTAATTATGTAACTGAATTGTTGTGAACTCTTTGGGATGATTTGATTGATTTTAATGGATCTTTTATAAATTGATCTGACAAATTATTTTATTGAAATTCTTGTTTTCAAAATCATCATAGCCTATGCATATATTGATTGATTTAGTTGTTCATATTAGGATTGCATGTGTAAGCTTTAGACTTTTTCTGACCAAATGCATGTATGCCCTAATATAATCTTTTCCAAATAAATCATTCTATAAGATATGGCTTTTCTGGCTTGTAGTATGTCTCAATAATTGAACCCTTTCGTAATGTAATTGAATTTTAACTTGTATGTCACTAAGGAAAAGTTGTAAATTGAAATT
Source organism: Benincasa hispida (assembly GCF_027475165.1). Classification (NCBI taxonomy): domain Eukaryota; kingdom Viridiplantae; phylum Streptophyta; class Magnoliopsida; order Cucurbitales; family Cucurbitaceae; genus Benincasa; species Benincasa hispida. The sequence continues at coordinate 22,602,814 of NC_143483.1, forward strand.
AGGGCGAATTTAGTTTAATATCGAATTTGGCTAATTGGGCTAGTAGATTTTCTAATAGGTTGAAAAGTTGACAGATTCAGTGTAATTAATTGATGCCTAATGAAAGAAATTGCATAGGAAACTCTCTCTTGCTCTAGAAATTAGATAGACTACTATTCTAGATCACATTTATCCCTTTTATGTTATTTTCACGCATTTATCTTTTTCACACTAAGACCCCCAATTACAGCTCTAGTTAGGAAATTAACTTAACGAAACAGATCGTGCTTCTCTGGGGATCGACTCAAACTTACCACTGTTGCAATATTTCAGTAGTAATAGGAGTAGTTCGGTATAGACAAATTTTCTTTTGATCAAGTTTGAAGCTTATTAACGACGTAAGTTTTGGGCCTGTCACAGAGCCACACACACCGACCTTGAACTTGAAGATGGAGTGGAGCCAGGCACACCGACCTTAAACTTGAAGATGGAACGAAGCCATGCGCACTGACCTTGAACTTCAAGATGGAGCGGAGCTATGCATATCGATCTTGAACTTGAAGATGGAAGCGGAGCCATGCACACCGATCTTAAACTTGAAGATGGAAGTGGAGCTATGCACACCGATCTTGAACTTAAAGATAGAGCGAGGCCATGCACACCAATCTTGAACTTTGAAGATGGAGCGGAGCCATGCACCCCGATCTTAAACTTGAAGATAGAGTAGAGTCATGTACGCCAATCTTGAACTTGAATATGGAGCGAGCCAAACACACCGACCTTGAACTTGAAGATGGAGCGGAGCCATGCACACTGATCTTGAACTTGAAGATGGAAGTAAAGCCATGCACGCCAATCTTGAACTTGAAGATGGAGTACACCACCGAGCACACCACTCATATTCCAGAGATGAAGAGAAGCACACCACCAATCACCAATATTTTAGAAATGAAGCGAAGTGCAGCATACCATTAATATTACATATCTCCGCACGTGATTTTGAGGACATATCTCTGCAATTTATTTTGAAGTCATATCCCTGCGCTTGATTTTGATGTCATATCCCCGTGCTTGATTTTGAAGACATATCTCCACGCTTGATTTTGAAGACATATCTCTGCGCTTGATTTTGAAGACATATCTCCACACTTGATTTTAAAGACATATCTCCATCTCTAGACTTCATGAAGACATGTCTTCGCGCTTAATTTTGAAGACATATCTCCACACTTGATTTTGAGGAATATATTCGCACTTGATTTTGAAGCCACATTTCCACATTGGATTTTGAAGATATACTATCCTCAAACTTTAGCTTCATGAAACATCAACGAAGCCTCCAAAACTTTATTTTATTAAGCATCAAATCTCTAAACTTGATTTTGAAAAACCTCTATATTTGAAGGTGAAGCATTGGATTTTAGGTGGACGATTTCTTGAACTTGAAGCAAGCGATGCCCAATACTTGAAGCTTCTTTATTTAAGAAAGTGAACAGAAGATTGGTTATTTTTTTCAACGAAGATCTATTTGTATGCATCCAACTTGTATAGCTTTGTGCAAAGTAGTATGCTTCTTCAATTTGCATATCACCTCCTTACTAGGGATGAACTTCTAGAATTTTGTGCCTTGCCCCAATTTATTATGTTGTTTCAATGGAGATGAATATCTCTTATTTAGGGTTTCATTATTCAATGGGGGTCGAAAAACATCACTTTTATAGCATCAATTATTTAGGTGGTTGTGGTACTCCTATTTGAGTGATATTTTACTTTATTGACTAAACTTAAATTTCTTTAAGTTGCCTACGTACCCTTGAAGGAAGGGATCAAATCATGACGTAGTTAAAGTGTGTTAGTTTTTTAACTGGACTAAACTTGAAGTTTCCTTCGAGTTGCCTAAATATGGTAGGCCGCCGGATTCATCGTCACCCGTAAACCTATGCTACACAAATGATATTTATATGCACTGAAAAAACTACCTATACTAACTACTAATACAAGTGGCAAGTTTGGAGTCGAACCACAAAGAGCCAAATTGGATTCCTCACAAATTGAAACTTGTAGGAAGTAAATGGGGGGTTTTTGTAAGAATTGCGAATTAAAATTGCATGAAAAATCAAATTTCACAATGTTAAAAAATGTGTAAAAATATCAATTGAACAAAATACTTAGTTTGGGTAGTTCTAGTTCATTTCATTTATTTTCAATTCTATCATAGACTATTCAAAAGATATGTGAGAAATTCAAATTACAACTTTGTTGGGAATGGTGTCCTAAATCTACTTGTAGTCTCATAGTTTGTAAACTCTGTAAACATATTGTTATTAATAAAGTAAGTGTTATTTTATAAGCATGTACTTAATCCAATAAACTAAGATCCAAGGTTATTTTATGTAAATTTAAACAAGCATGTAGAGGCATACAAGTGGATCTTGTTTAAATTAATAACCTAAATGGTCTGTAGTAGATGGATAAAGCAGGGATACCTTATCCTAGTGACACTACGGATATGGCCCGCTTTGTAGATGTTATAAGTGTTGTAAAGTGCTACAAATGATCAATCCTGATCATTCATGTGGAGACATGCGAGCGGGTATTCTATACAAAGAGTTTGTATAAGACCGGACCACAAAATGATTAGTCTCTTTATATAACACCGTTGATAATAGAGACTTATATTTCACTAGGATGACCATAGGTGACATGACCTGAATCCTGAGTGAGTTAGGAACTCCTGCTCATAAAGGCGGTACTTTGATTTGTATTGGTGAGAATGGCCAAATTGCTAACTCAACAATCCTACCATTTTGGGGATTTGTTTGATTGGGGAGCTGGGAACTCAACTATACAAGATGGAATTCACTCCTTCCCTGAAGTAGGAGTAAGTAGATAAATTGCTCCCTTAAAGGCTGATTCCAAGTCTTGAACATAGTGGCCACACTCTCTCTTGGGAAGAGAAGACTCAGTCATAGTGGAACTATGACTTATTGTTCATTAGAGAAATCAGTGGTACTTAAGAAGTTAGATGTAACTATAGGGACAAAACGGTAAATTGGCCCAACTGTACCTACGAGTTGTTTATGAAGGGTCATCGCACTGTTGATTGGTTATATAGAATAGATACAGAAATATATCTATAGTGGGAAGAGTGCAACTGTCGGTCTTTAGTGGAGTGCCCGACAGTTAACGGATAGTGAATATCATGATTAAAGAGTTTAGTCAGTTATTCACGTACCATTAGAGCTTCAAGCTACAGATCCATAAGGTCCCCTTGGTAGCTTAATGGGTTCAAGTTGAAATTAAAATTTTGGGTTAGTTTGAAGTGTTCAAATTAACAAGAGGGAATTTGATTATATATGATATAATTGATATAATGTATTTGATACATTATTTTATTGGAGGAATTAATATAAATATGATTTATATTAAATACCATAAAATAGAAAAAGAACTATGGTTTATATGTTGCATATGATGCAATATTAAAACTATAGGTTATAAATATAATATGATAAGTTAGTTATTGTATTTATTTATAATTTATTAATTATATGATAATTAATATTCCTTTTTCTCAATAATCGACTTGAGTGGGAGGTTATTCACGATTTTATTGTAACTGTGAGATAAAAAGGGAAAATAGTTTTTTCAAATCATTCTATCGGATACATCTCACAAAAACACTATCGAGTAAAAACTAGTTTTACTAAACGATAGACTTAGATCCTAAACGATCAAGCGTCAAGTTTACTATACGATAGTACTCATTACTACACGATCGAGCATAAATTCTATACGATAGGCTTCTTCTTTTACACGATCGTTTGATCGCATACTCGATCGTTTACCTCCTCCGTTCCTCTATCCAAAATGATACAGAGCTCACAATTTCTGGATTCTCACACTGAGAATACTAAGGTAACGTTGTGGTAGTGTCTTATTCTATTCGAGGATTGAAGATCGAGTTATACTTGCTGGCGATCGAGGTCTTTCAGTTGCTTGTTGAGATCAAGTTTTGAACATTGCGTTCGTGCTGTTTGGACGCGTTCAAGTTTGATCGAGGGAAATTAGTGAAGAAAAAGTTCTTCAAAGTTCGATCCTCTTGTATTTTCTTAAGACGCATGCTGTAATTTATTCTTTATGCATTACTGTTTCTATAAGACTGTAAATGTATGTGTTCTTTCTCAATGGAGTTTGGAACGATCCGCTTTAGCTCACTGGTTCTCTAGTTTTAGAGTTCATTCAAACTTAGCCTACTTGTTTAGAATTCTAACTGGTAGTCCATAAAATCAAGTTAATTACAGGAAAATCGAGAATCCTCAACTAATCAATCAATCAATAGGCATTAAGATCTAAGGCAAAGCTAAGCTAAACAATTGATTTCAATTGTCTAACCAATTATTTAAGTGAGAATTATCTAAGTTAAAATAATGCTTATTAAATGGAATCCCAATTTAACTTCACAAACTTACTTAACTCTTGCTTCTAGGTGACGACTACCTAATGATTACAAATTAAGGCCAATCAAAGCAATCAATTATACATGCATAGCTAATTTGTCAGATTATCCCATACAAGACAACTGATAAACACAAGATAAATTCTCATAAAATTCAGAAAAGTCTCACAAAATTACATAACATGGTGTCAAGAACGAATTGGAATGAAAGTACACTACAAAACCCAAGCTAAATTCTTATCCTTTAGCCACAAATCATCTTCTAATTCAATACAATGCTCAAATGGGAAGAAGATTCAAAATTCTGGTCAAAAGAGAGGCAGAAATCGAGTAGAAATAGAGTGCCAGCTGTGTATTGAAGTGTGTCTAACCTAGGCTTGGACTGATGGGTTGTTCATAGAATCTGTCACAACGTCGCAACGCTGGGGAAAACGTTGCAACGCTGTCCTTGATGGGATTATTGTCCTGATTCTCCCGGTGGTCTCATAGTTTGTAAGCATTTGTGTACACACGTTGTTATTAATAAAATAAATATTATTTTATTTGCATTTACTCATATCCAATAAACTAATATCCATGGTTATTTTATGTAACTTAAGCATGTATGTGAGACATACAAGTAAATCATGCCTTAAGTAATAACCTAAATGTTCTGTAGTATAAGGATAAAGGAAGGATACCTTATCCTTGTGACACTATGGATACGACCCGCTTTGTAGATATTTACAAGTGTTGTAAAGTACTATAAATAGTCTGATCCTGACCATTCATATGGAGACATTTAAGCGGGGGTTTCCTATACAAAGAGTTTGTATAAGACCGGACCACGTGATGATTAGTCTCTTTATATAAAGTCGTTGATAATTGAGACTTACATTTCACTAAAATGACCATAGGTGACATGACCTTAATCCTGAGTGTTTTGGGAACTCCTGCCTATGAGGTTCGTCCTTTGATTAGTATGGGTGAGAGTGGCCAGATTGCCAACTCAACAAGCCTACCTTTTTGGGGATTCGTCTAATTGGGGAGCTAGGAACTCAGTTACACAAGATGGAATTCACTCCTTCCCTGAAGCAGGGGTAAGTAGATAAATTGCTCCCTTAAGGGCAGATTTCGGGTCTTGAACATAGTGGCCACACCATCTCTATAGAAGAGAGAACTCAGTCATAATAGGACTATGACTTATGGTTCATTAGAGGAATAAGTGGTACTTAAGGAGTTAGATCTAACTAGAGGGGCAAAACGGTAAGTTGACTCAGCTATACTTACGAGCAATTTGTGAAGAGTTATCGCATTATTGATTGGTTATATGGACACAAAAATATATATGTAGTGAGAAGAGTGCAGCTATCGTTCTTTAGTGGAATGGCCAGCAGTTAACGGGTGGTGGATCTCGTGACTAAAGAGTTTAGTCAGTTATTCACGTACCATTAGAGCTTCAAGCTACAAGTCCATGAGGTTCCTTGGTGGTGTTCTATCTCAATTCGTGGATCGAGTTGGACTCGGTTGGGTTCGAAGAGCATTCAGACGTTCATGTTGTTCGTGTTCTATTTGTTGCGTTCGAGTACTGTGTTGGATGCATTGAACATTGATCGAGGGATTCTTGAAGAATGGTTCTTCAAAGGTATGCATACTCTATCCCCTGAATCCTCTTATAACATGTTGGAATTTCTATTGATGCATAATCTATTCGTTTCCATTTAAGACTGTAATCTTTGTATTCATTTGAATTGGAATTCGGAACGATCCACTTCCGCTGCTCATGGAGATCTCTGTTTGTGATTTCTTTCAATTGGTGTCAGAGTTAGGTTGTTTTGATATTCTAAAATCCATTGTTGTATTGAACTTCTTTTGCAGTCGTCATGGGTTTTAAGTTTGTTCTGCAATGCGTTTAAGAGTTAAATGTGTTTGTGGATGTGTTGATGGATGTTTACGGGATGGTTTCCTATGTTTAAAGCTTTCTTTAAGTTTACAAAGTGTTAATTTATAAGAGCCCCTGCATCTTTTGGCATAATTAACAAGAAATCGAGTCTGTATTCAAAGTGTTTGAAGTTTTTTTAGTCATTCATGATGAAGTTTCGAAGCATGGAGATGCAATTCTCATCGAGGAAGAAGACCAAAAGTTGACTACACGATCACCCGATATGCGATACCTTACGCTTGCTCAGCGATTATGCTTCACCGCATCGCTGTCATTTAGTTGATCATTTAAGGCATGCGCTGCACGATGTGCGTTGCACGATTGCATGACCTTCATGCTTCATCGCATAGTCAAAGGTACACGATCATCACTAAATGATCGTTTATGCTCATATAGCGTTGCTAGACGATCATAAGGAGTTGTTACACGATCAAGGAGACGCGATCTTCGCCCAAACAGTTCAAGACCCGGTTCACCTGTTTGTAGTAGTTAGCTTTGTTTTTTTTTTTTCAAAGATTTGAGGCTAATTATCCCGGTTCATCAACTTTTACTTAATGTACATGAGATGTATGTTTGTTTATATGCCATAAGTGTAAGATTTAAAACCCACCTTAGGTTATGTATTTTATTCATGCATCATATGTTATAAGTGTTATAATAGTTATTGGCATGATGAAATTACAAGAAAACATGCTCATGCATCATATAATATAAGAGTTATATTTATGCATGCATGAAACATATTCATGTATCATCTTTATATTATAAGAATTATAGTATAAGAGTGTATGAGATCATGTATGCTTAGTTCATTGCTTTGTTATATAAGTGTTATATACCAGTAGTAATGAATGAACAATGCATGGAGCATGACACTTAGGCTTGTTTATAAGAGTTATGAATGCCTTGTATGTGTTGCTTTGCATTGTGGTTGGTTTTAGTTGTTTCCTGTTATAAGTGTTATAATGGAAATTAGAACTAAAATCAATAAGAAAGAGTTGCATGCAAACTTAGGTGAATTCATGTTTTAAAAGGGTTTTAAAATTGGATTGAGATAGACCTAAGTTCATGGTTCTAATGAGATTAGATACCTAAGTTTAATCTTTTGAATCGGTTTAATAGGATTAAATTGATTTCCATAAAAGATTACATTTGTATTAAATCTATCTATAAGGGACCTTTTGTCTAAGGTTGGTTCTATCTAGACTAGGGTATTTAAGTTGACGAAAACGAAACACCCCTACTTGGGAACCTACCTGAAAAGGTGAATTAGATAGATTTGCTGCAAGCATGCAACAGTTGATCAAAGACTTCATTAAAGAGTTTAATGAATGATGATCAAAAGTTTAACTTTCCAAAGTAAGAGTTACTTTTGGGAAAACCTTAAAAGTCACTTAGTTAAAATCATTAGCCATGTTTTTTCTAAGAAAACTAAACCCTAGGTTATAAAATATTCAGTGTGAGGAAAAGATATATATGATATGTCAATTCCACTAACGTTTCTTCCTAAATGCTCACGCCATGAGATTCATGCTTGGCCTCATTGTGCCCTGGGAGCATCCCCGTTCAGATGGTGTTTGCATGAGTCAATATCAAGGTGGACGGAAAGATTATTTATAGTAAGTGCATGAAGTATGTATGTCAACATGCCCTACGGTCTCCTTCATTGGTTTGCACCGTGAAATCTTCTTGCATGGCCTCATGATGCCCATGTAGCATCTCCCTTTGGATGGTTTTTGTGTAGTTGGCCAATATCAAGGTGAACTCTAGAAATCGATAGGGTCGCTTTAGTTTTTGCCCCAATCAGATTTTTTCCCTTCAGATTGGCTGCTTGGGGTGGAACTCTAAGATATAAAATGAAGGGTCCCACTTATGGGAAATTATTAAGCAAGTTAATGATTTCTTGATCAAATCAATGATGGCTAGTCATTATAGAAACAAGAGTTGTTCTAGTATTAATGACTGGTTGAGAGTGTCTCAATTCAAAGGAGGGATAAATTGACTACCCTTCGATGGCTTTTGTCCTAAAACACTGAAGCGTCATTGCAAAACTAGATGTCATATAAGGTTCATTTAGATTTTGCTAAACCAAATTGTATGTTGTTTTTAAAGAGTATTTACTTAAAATCTAATATAGATCAATGTGTTTGTTTTTTAGCAACATGTATGATTTTCTATTGATTGCCTCTTTTAATTTGATCGATTATATACATTGGAAAGAGTCTCTTAAAACATATTTCATGGTAAACGACCTCGAGTTTTTCATGGTTGAGTAATGTCCTCAAGTCTCGATCCTTGATGCATCGCGAAATGTTCGTAATGCATTTGAGGTGTGGATGAAGGCTAATTCGATGGCTCGACTTCACATTTTGGCTAGCATACTCGATGCATTGGCCAAAAGGGTTGAGAACATGGTCAATGCACGTCAGATCATGGACTCGTTGCAAGAATTATTTGAATGTCAGTTCTCACTTTTTGAGTAAAAAGGGATGTATGACAAAGAAACCAGTAGTGTCAGTTTCAAAGATAATCTCCAATCTTTCTTGAATGTCAAGGGACTTAAAAAGAAAGCAAGTGTTGCTAACTCAGACGAAGTTCATCGACAAGAATTTTTCTCTGAAATGGAACTTGGAGCTTATTTAGTTTCTGATACTGATCCTACTACTCTCCAGAAGAGGAAGAAGTCTAAAAACGGTAAATGTGATTTATTTGTCTTGGAGACGTGTTTGGTAGAGAATGATGATTTTGCCTAGATACTTGATTCAGGTACTACTAATCACGTCAGTTCTTCCTACCAAGGATTTAGTTCCTGGAAAACATTGGAAGATGGAGAGTTGACTCTTCAAGTCGGTACTGGTGAGGTTGTTTTAACTGTTGTTGTAGGCAGGCTAAAGTTATTTTTGGACAAAAAACGTTATCTGTTACTGGATAATATTTATGTAGTTCCTCATATCAAGAGGAACTTAATCTCAGTTTCTTGTCTGATTGAACAAGGTTATACCGTCTCCTTTTCTAAAAGAAAAGTGTTTGTTTTCAAGAATGGTATGGAGATTGGTTTTAGTTCAATGGAAAATAACTTATATGTACTAAGGTTGTTAGTCATAAAAGCCTTGCTAAATACTGAAATGTTCAGAACAACAACAACTGTAAAAAGACCAAAGGTTTCTCCTAAGGAAAACACTCATCTTTGGCATCTAAGGTTAGGTCACACCAACCTCAATAGGATTGAGAATTTGGTGAAATGTGGACTTTTAAAAGATTTAGAAGAAAACTCCTCGTCGGTATGTGAATCATGCCTTGTAGACAAGATGACCAAACAACCTTTTACTAGAAAAGGTTATAGAGACAAGGAACCTTGGAGCTTATACATTTAGACCTCTGTGGTCCGATGAGTGTTAGTGCTCGAGGTAGGTATGAATATTTCATCTCTTTTATAGATGATTATTCAAGATATGGGTAGATATGGGTATCTATACCTAATGCAACGTAAGTCTAACGCTCTTGAAAAGTTTAAGGAGTATAAGGCTGAAGTTGAAAACTTATTAGGTAAGAAGATAAAAACAATACGATCTGATCATGGTGAAGAGTATATAGACTTAGAATTCCAAAACTATATGATAGAACATGGAATCATGTTCCAACTCTCAGTCCCAAGTACACCTCAATAGAATGGTGTATCAGAAAGGAAAAATAGAATCCTGTTGAACGTGGTTCGGTCTATGATGAGTTATGCTCATCTCCCAGACACGTTTGGGGATTTGCAGTGGAGACTGCATGTTGTATTTTGAACAAAATTCCCTCGAAGAGTGTTCCTGAAACACCTTTTAAGCTACAGAGAGACTATAAAGGTAGTTTATGCCACTTCAAGATTTGGGGATGTCTAACCCACGTGCTTGTGGCTAACCCTTAAAAGTTGGAACCACATTCAAAAGTTTGCCTCTTTGTAGGCTACCCTAAAGAAACAAGGGGTGGATACTTCTATGATTTGAGTGAGAATAAGGTGTTTGTGTCCACAAATGATATCTTCTTGGAAGAAGACCGCATCAGGGATCATAAACCACGAAGCAAGCTTGTTTTACATGAGATTTCTAGTGAGACTATTGAGAGTTCAACAAGAGTTGTTGAATCGACTGATAGATCAACCAAGAGTTGTTAATGTTAGTTCATCTAGTCAACCATCTCAAGAATTGAGACTGCCTCAACATAGTAAGAAGATTGTGAACCCACCGAAATGCTACATGGGTTTAACTGAAGCCCAAAACATCATATCTCATAATGGAGTTGAGGATCCATTGTCTTATAAGCAAGAAATGGAGGATGTTGACAAAGATGAGTGGATTAAAGCCATGAATCAAGAAATGAAGTCTATTTACTTCAATTCTTTCTGGGAACTTGTGGATCAACCTGATGGGATAAAACCTAGAGGGTGTAAGTGGATCTACAAGAAAAAACAAGGCGTAGATAGAAAGGTGCAGATCTTCAAGGCTAGACTTGTGGCAAAGGGTTATACCCAGGTTGAGGGAGTGGACTATGAGGAAACTTTCTCACCTATTGTCGTGTTGAAGTCTATCAGGATTCTCCTGTCTATAGCCACATTTTATAATTATGAGATATGGAAAATGGATGTCAAAACTACCTTTCTGAATGGTAATCTTGAAGAGACGATTTACATGGCTCAACCAGAGGGATTCATTGTTCTAAATCAAGAGCAAAGAGTTTGCAAGCTTAATAGGTCCATTTATGAGCTGAAACAAACATCTAGATCGTAGAACAATAGATTTGATAGTGCGGTCAAATCATTTGGCTTTGATTAAAATGTTGATGAGCCGTGTGTTTACAAGAAAATCATCAACAACTCAGTAGCTTTCCTGATGTTGTATGTGGATGTTATCCTACTCATTGGGAATGATGTAGGTTTTCTGATTGGCATTAAATAGTGGCTAGCTTCCCTTTATTATTTCTTCATTCTATATAATATACCAAATGAAAAAAGAGAAAGAAAGTCTAAAGTAGTGATTTCATGGACTAGACTAGTTGTGAGTAATTCAGTGAGCATCGGCAAATTCCAAATGAAAGATTTGGGAGAGGCGCAGTATGTTCTAAGGATCCAGATCATTCGGGATCGTAAGAACAAGAGTTTGGCCTTGTCTCACACATCGTACATTGATAAGATGTTGATCAGGTACTCGATGCAGAATTTCAAGAAGGGTTTATTACCCTTCAGGCATGAAATTATTTTGTCTAAGGAGTAGTGTCCTAAGACACCTCAAGAAATTAAGAAAATGAGACGAATTTCCTATGCTTCGGCTATTGGAAACCTCATGTATGCAATGTTATGTACTAGTCCTAACATTTGCTATGCAGTAGGGATTGTTAGTCGATATCAGTCCAATCCACGATTAAATCACTGAACGACGGTCTAAACGATTCTCAAGTATCTTCGGAGAACGAGAGACTATATGCTCATGTATGGAGATAAGGATTTGATCCTTACAGGATACACAGACTCTGACTTCTAGACTGATAGAGATTCTCGGAAATCAACATCAGGGTCAATGTTCACTCTGAATGGAGGGGCTGTAGTTTGGCGAAGCATCAAGAAAGGATGCATCACAGACTCCACTATGGAAGCTGAATACGTAGCCGCTTGTGAAGCTGCTAAAGAGGCTATTTGGCTTAGGAAATTCCTTACAAATTTGGAAGTTATTCCAAATATGTCTTTGCCGACCACTATCTATTGTGATAATAGTGAGGCTGTGGTAAATTCTAAGGAACCTTGGAGTCACCGGAGAGGAAAGCATATTGAATGAAAGTATCATTTGATTAGGGAGATTGTGCATCGCGATGATGTGATAGTCATGAAGATCGCGTCGGAGCACAACATTGTTGATCCGTTTACAAAGGCTCTCACGGCTAAAGTGTTCGAGGTCATCTGGAGAGTCTGGGTCTACGGGACATGCAACACCTTATCTAGGGCAAGTGGGAGATGATACTGGGGTATAGAGTATGCCCTAGTTTATTGTATATTGTACTGTTTTATGTATTGTACATTAGTCTCCCGAGGCATTGGGACAAGTGAGAGATTATTGGGATCAGTGTCCTAATTCTCTTGGTGGTCCCGTAGTTTGTAAACATTTTTTTACACACATTGTTATTAATAAAATAAATGTTATTTTATTTGTATTTACTCATCTAATAAACTAAGATCTGTGGTTATTTTATGTAACTTAAGCATGTATGTGAGACATACAAGTAGATCATGCCTTAAGCAATAACCTAAATGGTCTGTAGTATAAGGATAAAGGAGGAATACCTTATCCTGGTGACACTACGGATACGGCCCACTTTGTATATATTTACAAGTATTGTAAAGTGCTACAAATGGTCTACTCTTTACCGTTCATGTGGAGACATGCGAGGAGAGGTGTCCTAAAGAAAGAGTTTGTATAAAACCGGACCACGAGATGATTAGTCTCTTTATATAACATCGTTGATAATTGAGACTTATATTTCACTAAAATAACCATAGGTGACCATAGTCTTTACTAAGCGATAGTCGTTGAGAGCATACACGATCGCTTAGAGTTGACTATACGATAGTTACTCATTGATCGTTCCTACACGATCGAGTAGCAAAGTCTATGCAATAGGCTTCATTTACTAAACGAAGTACATTGTCTATGTGGTAGACAGTCTTCTATCTCCCACTTACTCGATCGCATACCTCCTTTCTTCCTCAATCCAGGATCATACAGAGCCCACAACTCTTGGATTCTCACAGCAAGAATACCAAGGTAACACTTGTGGTGGTGTTCTATCTCAGTTCGTGGATCGAGTTGGACTCGATTGGGTTCGAGGAGCATTCAGACATTCGTGTTGTTCGTGTTCTATTCGTTGCGTTCGAGTACTGTGTTGGACGCATTGGACATTGATCGAGGGATTCTTGAAGAATGGTTCTTCAAAGGTATGCATACTCTATCCCCTGAATCCTCTTATAACATGTTGTAATTTCTATTGATGCATAATATATTCGTTTCCGTTTAAGACTGTAAACGTTGTGTTCATTCAAATTTGAATTTGGAACGATGTACTTCCGCTGCACATGGAGATCTTTATTTGTGATTTCCTTCAGTCCTACTTTTTCGCACTGCTACAAGTCGTAGCATTGCAATTCTACCCTATTCTTGAATCGTCCGCTTCAAGTCGTAGCGTTGCAATGCTACATGTAACGTCGCAACGCTGCCTTGTTCTTTCACAAAATGGATAGCTACTACCTTATAGCGTTGCGACGCTCAGACTCAGTAGAAAACTTTAATTTCTTGGCCTTCTTTCTTCATTTGTTCAACTTGGCTCCTATCTTGGCCATCTTAACACCTTTTTGTCCCGAATGCTTCATTCGACTGCTTGTACACTCGAGTCCTACAAAACAAATGATTTAAACATATTAAGTAGGTTAACAATCTCGAATTAAGTAAAGGAAGATAGCACATTTCCGGTGCTATCGACGTACCCTTTACAATGATAGGGATCAAGTCATAATGTAGTTCAACAAGAGTTTTTTTTTTTTTTTTTTTTTTTGCCGTTCACCTTTTAAGCTCATGCAGGCTAGGAGCACCATGCAGTTTAGGCTCTTACGATAAGTGCTGGAACACAAAGAACACATGCACAATGGAAGCGATGAAATTGGCAATGTTCTAATTGCAATAAAAATAAGAATAAGCATGCAAAAGGGATAGAAAATACAACCTTTGAAGACTCCACCACGAGCATCCTGTCCTATGCATGAATGACACCACAACTGGTAAATCCCCGCTATTCTTCGGTTAAAAAACACAGTTGTGGAACCGTTTTGCTAGTGAAAATAAAAGAATTTCACTAAATAAAGAAGGAGAGTAAATGAGAGTTGAGGTGGAAGAGTTTAGGTCAAAAGTTATGGAAGCATCAATCTTGCAAATTTAAAAAAAAAAAAAAAAAACAAAGCCATTTATAGAGAAAACACATGCAAACTCCCATTTTGCATATCTTCCACCTCAAACTCCACTAGCATGTAATCTCTAGGTGTGTAGCTTGGGAAGTACCACTTCAAAGTCCAATTGGTTAGTGGAAAAATCCAACAATCGGATTTTTCCACTAACTAATTTTTTATTAAAAAAAATGAAATACAATTTTCAAATTTTGGAAATTATTTAATTAAAAACAATTCAATAAAATAAAATAAACAAACATATTAAATTGTTTATGACACCTAGCTTTGATTAATCACATTAATCAAGTTTAAAAAACACTTTCATGCTAATGATCAAGAATACTCTCAAACATAGATAATTAATAAATTAATTATTTAATTGTAAATTATATATGACATAAAATACAAATTTTCCTAAAACCCGAATTCGAACATTTCAAATTCTTACTTCACCTAGTTCTTCAATCTTGTCCATATGGAGCTAGCAAGGAGACCCGATGGATCTACAGATCATGATCCAACGATCTGAGACTAATCGGTCAAACTATTTAAAATTTCCCTAAAACCCGAATTTGAACATTTCAAATTCTTACTTCACTTAGTTCTTCAATCTTGTCTGTATGGAGCTAGCAACGAGACCCGATGGACCTACAGATCATGGGCTCCAACGATCTGAGACTAATCGATCAAACTCTTTAACCTAGTTAATCAACATTCGTTAACTAACAGAACTGTCCACTATAGCCTGTAGTTACACTCCCCTCATTGTAGATATATTATGTTTCCATTTGATATAATAGTCATCAATAAGTTGATCCTTTACAGGTTTTTCGTAACCTCAGCTAGGAAAAATATCGAAATACCCCTGAGTTACATCTTTTCTCCTTAAGTATTACTGCCCTTCTAATGAACAATTGATTTAGGATCATAATCACTAAATCCATTCCCTCTCACACTAACGAAAAGATGGGACCATTCATTCAAGACCTGGGATCAGCCCTTAAGGGAAAAACCTTTCTACTATCCCTAAAATGGGTAGGAATGAGTTCCATCTTACAAATTCTATGTCCCTAGCTATCTACTCGGTCTTTATCCCTGAAATGGGAGGCATATTGAGCAGTGATGTTGAGCTTACCCTCACCTATGCAGATCAAGGGACAATCGCGAATAAACAGAAGTTCGTAGACAACTCAGGATTTAGATCAAGTTATCTAGGTCATCAAGAAGTGAAATTAATTAGTGTTAATAGTAAAACGGTGTTAATACGTAATAGTGATTATTTTGTGGTCTGTCTTATACAATCTCATCGTTTAGAACACCCCCGCTTATATGTCTCTACATGGACGAATTGATCACATCGTTTATGACACTTTACAACATTTGTAACAATCATAAAGCAGGCTGTATTCAATAGTATCTCCAGAAATAGGTACTCAACCTAATCCAAGTACTATAAACGGTTTACGCTATTTTACTCGAACTTGATCAAGTTTATGTCTCCACATAAAGTCCAAGTATTCATGACAATATCCAAGGGATCGTAGTTTATTGGATTTAGAGTTATTAAACAATTAATAACACTTGTTTGAATAAACTTCATATATGTTTACTGTTTACAAAACTACGAGTTTTAGGACACACAAACGAATAATAAGGAGCTTCTACATTTAAATTTCATAAGCTCTTATTTTATCATGGCTTTGATCATCCTCTTCATTCATAAGATTCGTCAATATGATGAGTTTTAGCTACACCATCAAGGAACCTTCTGTATTTATATCAACAGATATCTTCCTCTTCATGCATGAAGGGACACGATTGTGAATCTTCTCGCCATTGTTTTCTTCATGAAATGATGTTGCCCTCAAGATTTTCATCCTTCCTTTATGTTGATCACTTATTGTCTTGAGAAGATCAAAAGAAGATGTTGAAGGTCGATCTTTATTTGATGTGAATATACTTAAGACTTTTGAAGGTTAAAGTTTGAGTAGAAGTAGTCGTTGGACATTGTAGAAGTAGTCGTTGGACATTGGTTTTCTTCTTCTATCGTGGTCATACTCAATCTTTGGGAGACTGAAGATCGAGTAGTTGAAGGCTTGATATGATCGAAGACAGAAACTTTTTGCTCTATTTCTTTTGAATTGTCAACTTCTTTAGTAGTTATATGATTGTTGTCGACTTCTACTATGCCGATAGCATGACATGCAGTAACTTCTAATACTTCCTCTGAGTGATTATCAAGGAAACTTTTTTAGAGGAATTTTGCTAAAGTTACCAGTCGTTGAAGTCGGGGGAAGTCCTTGTCTTCTTTTTACATGATCTTAGGTTTCCATGCCTTTTTTGTTCTTTGCTTTTTTTTTAGTCTTGCCTCATCTTATGTAATTTTGATGGAAGCACAACTTCTTTTGGGCAGAATTTAACTTTCCTCTCTTTCGACGAGTCAGGAGGATCCACCCTTTGTTGTTATCTTCAACGGGCTCATCTCTATTTTGGGAGTCTATCATTTGAATCTCTTGTTGGAACCGAACAACTATAGGCTCGAAGGTCCCAAACTGGATTAAGCTTTCTCTTTGATCATAAAACGTAGTCGACATTGGAACACTGGAAGTTACCGCTACAGTATCGTGATTTGTCTGAGCTACTTCATCCAAATCTAGCTCAATCTTATTTTCATGAGCCAATTTTAGAATTCGCTCCTTCAGCATGAAGCACTTTTCCACTAGGTGGCTAACGACTCGATGATACTTACAGTAGTTAGGATCATCTACTTTTCCTTCTTGTTCCGATTGCTTGCATTCCGATAGTTGAATAAGTTGCTTCTCTATCAATTTCTCCAACATGTCTGCCACATCAGAGTTAGAGAATGGATAAATCTTCTCCTTTCTTTCTTTAAGAGTTGGGCGATGCTTTTCATCACCATGATGCTTTCTTTCAAACTTTTTTTCTTTTCTTTTTGAGGAAAATTTCAGCGAGGTCACATGAACGACCATAGATTCCTTTGTGGCACTATTCACGATCTCTTCAGTACCCTTGATTTCTTTCTTACCCTTTCTCTCTTTAAGGACTAAGAAATCTGTAGTTCCCCTATTGGCGATGCTCAGCTCCATATCATGAGTGCATGTTGCCAACTCCTTAAATGTACGAGGCTTTATCCTTTGTAGAATGTAGAGAAGTTTCCAATGCATGTCTTGGGTGCACATCTCCACTGCGGATAATCTAGTGAATCTATCTTTGCAATACAAACTCAGAGCTCTCCACCGGTTGATGTAGTTGATGACTGGCTCTCCTTTATGTTGTTTGGTGTTCGTTAGCCCCATCATGCTAATAGTGCGCCTTGTGCTATAGAAGCGAATAAGGAACTCTCTTTCCAATTGTTCCCAGCTATCAATCGCTTCTGGCTTTAGATCAATATACCAATCAAAAGTATTTCCTTTCAAGGTATGGACGCATTTTTTGACTAGTTGGTCTCCTTTGGTTCCTGCATTTTCCCAGGTTTCAATGAAGCGAGCAACATGTTATTTTGGATTGCCCTTTCGATCGAATTGCTGGAACTTTAGAGTTGATACCCAACTAGCATTGTCAGGTAATAAATTCTCTTGGTGTACGACTTGGAGTACATAAAGGAAGATTGCAATAGTCCTCCATACTGAGCCCTTATGGAGTTTGTAGTCATATCCTGCAGCTGTTGAATTGATAGGCGGTGACAGAGGTAGATTGTTATGGTTGGTCTTCCTGCAAGACAGTCTTTCCTTTGTCAGTGACTTTTTAGCTGGAGATTGACTTGATCAACAGTATCTCAAGCCTATATTTGATCTCTTAAAGTAGCGATTTCATGATCTCACTCCTCTACAGAATTCACTCCTATCCATCTTAGGGTTAGCAAATAGGTTTTTCCCTTAAGTATTCACTCTTGGTCTTGAACAAAGGGGTCTCGTCTTCTCGTGACAGAGAGGGGCTCGGTTTATTGGTTGGACCATAAACCAATTGTTCAATAGAGGATCAGTAGAAACTTAAGAAGCAAGATGTATTACAGGGATAAAACGGTAATTTTGATCTTACTGTAAATACAAACGACATATGAAGGATTGACTTACTAATTATGGTTAAATCAAGTAGACAAAAATATATCTATGATAAGGAGAGTGCAACTACTGAGCTATAGTGGTATGCCTCGATAGTTAACGAATAGTGATTAATTCAATTTAAAAAGTTTAGCCAATTAATCTCATATCGTTGGAGCTCATGATCGATAGGTTCATTAGGCCCCTCTACTAGTTCATGAAAGGATTGAACCTTAAAATAGCATGTTCAGAGAAATTGGAATATTTAAACTCAGTTTAGGATTTAGATTATTACATTTGATATAATTTATGTTTGATTAACGAATTAAATGTTACAGTTTTACAGAGTTGACAATATTTAAATATAATATAAATATTTGACGAGGTGTTATATAATTTAATATTTGATATTAAATTAAATTAATTAAAATTAGTTTAATTAATATCCAATTTTGAATTTTCAAATTTTGAATTCATGAAATTCAAAATTAAGAAACTAATTAATTAGTTTTTGAATTTATGAAATACAAAATTATAAAACTTATTTAATTAAAATTGAATTTAAATTTCAGTTTTTTTAATAAGTCTTTTGTATATTAATTAATTTTATTTCATTAATATAATTGAAATTAATGGAAAGTGGGAAAGTCTCATAAGTTCTATTATTCTCCACCTCATACCACTCAATTCTTAATGGAAAATTGAGTGGCTAAACCTCCTTGATTCAGATCTACATGATGAATCTCTATATATTGAGTTTAGACTTCAAAATTTGATGTTCATGCAAGACTAAAGATCTGGAAAAGAAATGTTGTTTGTCTCCATCTTCAAACTTTTAAAAGTTCATACCAATTTCATTTCAATTTGAGTTTCACAACTCAATCTACGGCCCGAGGATAGTAGAGAAGACTTTGGTGGTGGTCTACTGCTAAGATTGAAGAAGAAATCAGAGAAGATCAAGTAATTTAGTGGAATCTACAAATGTTGTATTCTATAAACCATATTTATGTTTTTTCATGAATGCATGCTTTTTCTTTTAAAATTGATGTAATTAGAGTGCTTAGATCTTTAATACTTTTCGTTTGTTGAATGTCAACTCCATCACTAGTATTTCAAATGGTTGGACATTGTACAAGGTATTATTATTTAATGCAATGTTGGGTGCTTTAATGCAGATGGTTTCTTGGCATCATATAGAGAAGGAATTTGGGTTGCTGAAGGGAATATGGATCACTCTCTGAGGCAAACCATACTACTCGGTACAAATCCAATATAAGACCATCACGACGTGTTGCATGATTTAGAGCCCTATAAACATCAAGATAAGTGACAGAGAATCGTCAGAAGCTTTGAATGAGATAGACTTAGAGATGTTTATGGGAGAGGGCAGAGGATGGATTCCTCTTCCACATCCTCATTCCTCATTTCATTCTCAATCCCTGCGATGTTCCTCATTTTGTGGGCATTGGGGTTGAGACTCCATTGGGAATTCGTGGGATCAAATTTCCCTCCGAGTTTTTACTTCTTTTTATCCTTTTTTAAAACAAGAAATCAATTAACTTAAATAACTAAAATGAAAAAGTTTTAATTAAATAGTTAAATTTCTCACTATTTTTTATGTTATTAATTATATATGGACAATTTGAATTTAAAAGAAATTACTCAAATTTCTGAGTGGAATAAAATAATTACCTAACAAATTATTTATATATATAATTTAAATATAAATTTTCAATCCAAACATATTTATTATCTTGGTCATTAAATAATAAAATTTGAAATTTAAATATAAATGTATTCAATAATAATATTGACATTATTATAATAAATTAAAGGGGCCAACTTGAGGAATGAGAAAGTTTAAAGTTGTAGTAGTAAAAATAGTAAAAAGTTTGTAAATTAGAAAAATGGAAAATTTTGATTATTAATTAATTAATTAATTAATTAATAATTATACAAGGACAAAACTACCCCAATTCCAAAAAATATGTCTCCTAAGACTCAAACATTAAAAAAAAATTACGTTATATTTAAAAATCGGACAAATCTACATTCTTTCCTAAAATATAAAGTTGTATTGAATTGAATGATAAAGAGAGAGTTGAAGATATTTAAATAAGATTTAAATATCGAAACTATGAATAAGAATTCGTCCGGGATTAGTGTGTTGGATTTAACATTTGAATATTAAATTAAATTAATTAAATTATTTAACGAACTATTTAATATTAATTTGATTTCATATTAATTATTTGAATTAAATGAAAATTTTCAAGGTTGATCAAAGTCAAATGTTGAATTCACCAAGCTTTGAAGGTCAAATGTCAAAAGTTGACTTCACTAAGAGGAAATTTCAAAACCAGTTTTGAATTAATTTTGAATTAAATTAAAATTTGACTAAAGTCAAATGTTGACTTCAAAATGGTCAAAAGTGGAAATGTTGACTTCACTTAGTGGAAATATCCAAGAATGATTTTTAGTGGAAAAATTCAACTTTTAGTGAATTAGTGAGTAATTCATTTGGCAACTTGTTGATTCTACAAAATGCCACTTATCCCACTAAACTGAGTGCATTTTGAAATGTCAAAAGTTGGTTAACTCAATTTTGCATGAATTGCATGTAATTGCTCTATAAATAATATGATGTTTGATAAAGATTAAACTTCTTGGCCATTTTGGTGATTTTCAAGTTAGTTGAAAAACAAATTCTTTTTGGCTACTTAGAGATTCTAAAAGAGTTAGAATTGAAGTCCTCAATTATATCTCAATTTCTATTCTAAATTCATCCCTAATTTAATCACTCACCAGATCCCACCATCCCGTTCTAAGGTGGGAGAATTGTTCAGAAGACCCTCGTGGTGGTTCATAGTTAGTTCGTGAGAAGATTGGAGCGGAATGGTGGTCAATTTGGAGCTACAAAGTAACTCAAACTCTAATTTCAAAGTTATTTGCATGCATGTTTTATCTTTAAAATTAATGAAATTTAGAGTGCTTAAGATCCAAATTGTTTCCGCATGCACGCTGTTTATTCTTACAATTATAAAGAGAGATTAACTATTTCTTGGTTCACTCTTATACAAACTCTTTGTATAAGATACCCCACTCGCATGTCTCCACAGGAATGATTTGGTTCAAATCATTTGTAAGGATTACAAAGTGGGTCGCAACCATAGTGTTACCAGGATAAGGTACTCAACCTTATCCATATACTAAAGACCATTTAGATTATTATTTAAACATGATCCACCTGTATGTCGACCATATACTATTCAAGTTACATGAAATAATCTTGGATCTTAGTTTATTAGATTGAGTTGTATTGAAATAAAATAAAGTTTTATTAAATAAATCATTTGTTTATATGTTACAAACCACTGGATTTAGGACATAAACTCAAACAATAATAGGGTGAGCATAGATAATGTATCTTTAGAGATTCCGTTTCTTGTTTTGATAGTTTCATGAATTTGGTTATGTCTACTGGGTTTGTATTGGTGCAAAACTAGTACTATTTTAACAAATTTAGTCTTTCTTATTTAGTTTCGATTGAAAATCCCTTTGGTAATCACCACTTGGCCTACCAATAATAAAAATCAGTGGGTTACTAAACCAACCAATTTTTCATCTCATTAACTCGCCCTAATTTCAACTACTTTCTCGTGCATTTTCTAACTCCTATCATTACTCAGGTCTGCTGTTTCTCTCTCACGCATCTCTTCACATTATTTCTCTCACCTTTTCTATTCTCTCTCACTTTCTGGTTCATCCTCTATGGTTTATTTTCCTCAAATATCTTCTTTTATCTGATTTTTTCCCTCATATTTCCTCTTTTCCTTCGCTCATTTGGGTGTTTAGTTACGTTTTTTTTTTTGTTGTTGTTCATTTTTTCATTTAGATCTACATTTAAAAGAAATTTGTGTTTGAATTCGCCTTCTATATTTGTTATACGTTCATTGCATGTTTGTTTCTTTTTTTTTTTTTTTTTTTTTCTAGAAATCGCATGGTATATGTTTAGACTATGTGTTTTCCAGGTTTGTTTTTCCTATTTTTGATTGTGTTAGGGTTTTTTCCATTTGTTTTATTTTGTTTCGATTTGTTAAATATGATTTGTGTTTTTTTGTTCTTTTCTAACATATTTTTTGAGATGTAAATAATATTAACATGTCTAGGGATGTAAATAAAATTATTATGAAATTGAGTGTTCAAATTGTTTGGTGATTGGTGTTTAGAAATGGGAAAAAAATATGTTATGTAGTTGAATACTGTTCAAAACTTTTTTCCAAAATTGTGTTTAGTGTATGTTTACTTTGAAGGAATTTATTATGTTTTAACAATGAAAAAAAATTAAGAATTTTTTAGTGATACAAATTTTAGAAAAATAAATGTACATTTGAAAATTAAAAAAAAAAAAGGAAAAAAATCGATACAAAATCATTTTTGTTTAGAAAAGTTGCACCACATACCCCAACTCAACTCAACTCAATCATGCACCCCGAACACATACTTTCTGACTCAACTCAATTCAACTCAACTCGGGACTATTTTAGTATAAAATGAACATTTAAAGAAAACAAATAACATAAACTCGAGGGATTTAACATTAAGAACATAGTTCTTTTCAAGACTTATAAGAACCCAACAAAGTCTCATCTATGCCACATAATCATAACATAACATCTAAAATACATTATACAAAATATTCTTTATGCTAAAAAAGATGCTATTACCTTGACGAGAGTCTTACAATTTAGTTTAAACATGTTCAAACAATCTAGAACTACAAAAAAAGAGTTGAAGACTTAATTAAAAATCTTGAACTACAAGCAAACTTAATTAAAAGTAAAAACTTTATAAATCAAAATATAACAGACAATAAACATCAATATTGCTCAGAACATTGATGTTAAAACTTACTTCCAAAAAGTAGGAATACTCACACATGGGTCTATTGGAAAGAACATAATCAAATAAATTAGATGTTGTATAAAAAAATTTAAAGCTTTTTCTCTATTTGTGTTGCTTCCTAGAACTCAAGTTTAAAACAATCCCAACTCACAACAGTTTTACTACTTAAAACTTAAAGCTACCAAAGTAAATCAATATCAACTATTGAAAAAAATTCTAACTTAAAATAAATTAATGTCAACCAACATTTTGAATGACATTTTCATCATTAGGAAAATACCTCAAGTCTACGAAAATAAATCAATTCAAATAAACATTTAACTCTAAGTTATAAGATATACCTCTTAGAAAAAAAAAAAAAAAAAAGGAAAAAAAATGAAAAGAAGAAAAATACTCCAACTTAAATTTTTTTTTCTTCAACCTACTCCTTTCATATAACATTGCTCTTAATATATAAACATAATAGATCAGGAGTAAACATGTACCCTGAAATATAATCACAAAATAGAAAAGTTAGAACATAACAAAGAATATGATTCTATAACTCATACTATTATCATAATTCATATCACATAGAAAAAAAGTGAAACGTATAAGATTTTCAAGATAGATCTTCTACATAAAATAATTGTAGTTAAGAGATATACCTCACATGAGGTTTATTGAGTCATCAATAACTTTTAATGGAACAATGAGAAAACTACTAGTTCAATATATATATATATATATATATTTGTTACATAACATGCAAAAAAAAGTCTTACAAAAATGGAAAATTATTCAACTACGAAATAGAATATCAACAAGAACTAGAGCGTTTGCTACATTTTTGGCTAAAACCTATAAATAATTGTGTATACTTCAAAGAAAATCAAAACCTCAAATTGTATTTAATGTTCTAAAAAATGCACAAATGTCATTTTAACAATGAAAAACACATAAAAATCTTAAAAAGTGTATAAACATCATTTAAATAAATTATATTAGTCCATTATTATACAAAAGAGAACATATTTTTGCAAATGAAGGTTCAAATTATTCACTCAAACTCACAATTACGATGAAATATGGTAAGAAATATGAGAGTAAAGCATGATGCTCGACCATAGCGTTAAGAACTTGAGCTTCGATGTTGAATCCCTCAACATAAATAAGTCTATCAAAACAATGTAATAGTTTAACATGAGGCATTAGATAACAATGAAAGATATCATGAAATGATGCTGGAAAAGGGCATGAGAAAAAGTCCTACAACCAAAAAAAAAAGAGAAATAACAAGTCATTCTATGACATGCAAAGCGTAAGAGATCATACATCTGCCACGTTAGATTATTGCTCAACACATCAGCAAATAGTTTCAAATGCACAAAATGGTACTTTCAACCATAGTACTTCAAATTAATTCGAGACCTCCAAAACTGCTTGAAGTCTTAAAACTTATTAATAAGAACTTGTTAGTAACTCAAAATTACAAATTAATTTTTGAATTGGTCTAGTCAATTCCTAGTTTCTAGGAAATACTTGAAGTTATTTTTAGTTGTAGTCAAGTCTAGGTTCCTATCCTTGTGGAGTTAGTGGGATTAGTTGCTAACATTGTGGAATCTATTTTTAGATTCAAGATATGTATTTATATGGAGTTTTCTAGAATGAAATACACACTTCCCATTTTTCTCATTTCCCTCTCATTAATTAGAACAATGTGGTATCAGAACCCTCAATTCTTAAGGGATCTGTGAGTGAGAATCAATGAAATATCTCCAAGAGAAACTGAGTGATACACCTGTGAGAGTTGTTAGAGATAAAATTGGGATCAAACAATCTTTCTTCATTGGCTCCAGCTGTGTTTGATAGTGAAAACAACCAGGCATGGGCTATCAGAATGCAAGCTTACATGGAGAGTTGTGATTATTGGGAAGCAATTGAGTAAGACTATGAGATTGCTCCACTTCCTGATAACCCAACAATACATCAGATCAAGACTCACAAGGAGAGGGTCACCAGGAAGGAAAAAGCTTGAGCTTGCCTATATGCAGCTGTGTCTCCCGCCATATTCAAAAAAATTATGGCCTTGAAGTCGACAAAGGAAATCTGGGAGTTCCTCAAAAGTGAGTATGAAGGTGATGAGAGGATTAAAGGCATGAAAGTGTTGAACTTGGTGCAAGAATTTGAGAGAATGCAAATGAAGGATTCTGAATCTATTAAAGAGTACTCAGATAAGTTGATTGGGATTGCTAATAAGGAAAGAGCATTAGGAACCAATTTATCTGGCAATAGATTGATTCAGAAGATTCTAATTTAGATACCTTAGAGATATGAAGCAACCATTGCTTCCTTAGAAAATACTAAATACCTCTCAAAACTCAAGGTGATAGAAGTGGTTAGTGCTTTGCAAGCACAAGAACAGAGGAGGTTGATAAGACAAGAAGGAAGCATTGAAGGGGCATTGAAAGTTAGAGTGCAGGAGGGAGAAGGTGGAAGAGAGAAGAAGGGAAGTGACAATAGTAGCTCAAAGTCTGCTGCAAAAGATGCTGGTAGTACATGCAAGCACTGTTGGAAGTAGAATCATCCACATTTCAGATGTTGGAGAAGGCCAGATGTGAAGTGTAAAAGATGTCATTTATTGGGGTGCATTGAACAATTCTGTAAGGAAGCAAAAACTCAACAGTAAGGAGGAGTAATGTTTTAGTACAATAAGAAGAACATCAACTCTTTGTGGTTACTTGTTTCTCATCAGTCACTAAATGTGATGGTTAGTTGGTTGATAGTGGGTGTACCAACCACATGACAAGTGACAAAGAGTTGTTCAAGGACCTTGACAAGTCATTCAAATCAAGGGTGAAGATAGAAAACGGTGAGTATCTAGAAGTAAATGGGAAGGGCACAATGTCAATAGAGAGCTATACTGGAACCAAGTTGATTACTGAAGTGTTGTTTGTCCCTAAAATTGATCAAAACTTGTTAAGCATTGGTCAATTAGTAGAGAAGGGATTCAAAGTGTTGTTTGAAGAAGAAAAGTGCCTCATTTCTTATTCCAATGGGAATGAGTTGTTCAAAATAAAGATTCAGCACAAGAGCTTCTCGTTAGATCCACTTGAGAAGGAGCAGATAGCTTTCAAGTGTCAAGTAAATGACACTGAGTTATGGCACAAAAGAGGTTGGGGAATTTTCATCAAAAAGGGTATGCACAAGTCTGGGAAATTGATTTTTCTGAGACTTTTGCACCAGTTACAAGAATTGATACAATTAGGTTGCTACTGGCTGTTTCAGCCCAACATGGATGAAGGTGTATCAGCTAGATGTGAAGTCAGCATTCCTAAATGGAGTGTTAGAAGAAGAGATCTATGTTGAGCAACCAGACGGATTCATCATACCAGGACAAGAGCAAAAGGTTTATTTGTTGAAGAAGGCTCTTTATTGTTTGAAGCAAGCTCCTAGGGCATGGTACAACAAGATAGATGATCACTTGCTGAATCTGGGTTTTGTGTGAGTCGTTTTCAAGCTCTTAGGAGCAAGTTAGGTATTTTCCGTATTTGAGTTAGGAGGAGAATGTTAGTAACTCAAAACTGCAAATTAGTTTTTGAGTTGGTCTAGTCAATTCCTAGTTTCTAGGAAATAGTTGAAGTTATTTTTAGTTGTAGTCAAGCCTAAGTTCCTATCCTTGTGGAGTTAGTGGGATTACTTGCTAACATTGTAGAATCTATTTTTAGATTCAAGATATGTATTTATATGGAGTTTTCTAGAATGAAATACACACTTCCCATTTTTCTCATTTCTCTCTCATTAGTTAGAACAACAGAACTAAAGTTATGACTCAACGTACATAATCATCATCCCTCATTAAATTTCCAAATGAGTTAAATTTGAAAATACTATTCACACATTATGAAGACAAGCAACAAAAACTCCAATTAACACCATTTAAGCTCAACTTATGTAGCAAAAAAACAATAATTAAGAGAGAACATTTGTGGGTAAACTTACTTTGGGAGTTTTTTGGGGGAAACTCCTTTGGATTTCTTACAAAATCAGAAGGGAAAAAAAAATCAAGTATGAGGGCTCGAAAATAATCGGCAACTGAAGCAAGAAAGACATATCCTACAAATCTGGGAGGCTTAACGATACAGTGGCCTTTGATCCAATACTCCAAAATCCTAATGATTATAACTGTTAGTGAAAATTTTATTTTTAAATGAGAAAAAAAAGACATTTTGAAAATATCACATTTCTAAGTTTAACAAGTTGAACCTCCTTTATAAGCACCCACCTTGAGTTGTGGGTTTGGATCCCAAGGGTTACCCATGTTTTAGAGAGGGTGAGGAGATAAACAAAAGTGGGTATGGTGGATATCCCACAAACGCGTCGCCGTCCGTTCGGGCAAGGCATGACGTGTAGAATTATTTTTATTTAAAAAAATAATAAAATTTATTTTTTATTACTATTATTTCTTTATTTTTATTATTCCTTACACATAGTATTCACACACGTTCCTTGGTTGTGCACACTCGTCTCGCCCTTTAGGGCCTATAAATTGCGCGAGCTTCCATCCGTTTTACACAACAAAAAGATACATTGTCTTAAACATTCTTTCTTTACAACACTCATTTTTTCAAGCGTATAAATTTTGAAGGGTGTGGGTTTTCCGATCGGTTCCAGTGCAGTTCTATTCGAGACAATTTTATTTGGATTGTTTTATACTAGGGACGACATGACCATTATTCAACTGTTTGCATAAGGGGTAGAGCCACGAAATTTCTTAAAGAGAGCGAGCTCTGCGACTTAGCCTGTAACAATGCTCTATTTTGCAGCCGACATCTGACGCAGTTGGATCCTACCTATCTTCTGTCCACTAGAGGTTTCCGTTCCAAAAATAACTTTAATGAAAGCAGAAACATAGAGTTAATGAAATTCTTCCCGACAAGAGCCTTTAGAATTCGAATCGATCGGTGCCCCTATCTTTGAAAGGAGTCCCTCATGCTGTTCATATTCCTGCGCTGTTAAGAGAAAAATTGTCCCCAAGGCCACCGCTTGTTTCTTTCTTGGATATGCTCAGTCCGGGTATAGATGCTATGACGTGAAATCCAAGAGCATCCTCCTCTCTTACTGGGGTAAACAAACGCTTTCTAACAGCCTATTGGACCTAGCAAGGAAAGCTGGAGTAGAATAGAACGCAAACTGGATAAGCAAGGTATAACTTGTACAAATCTTTCCATTTTCCAATTCGATCCGATCCATTCGTTCGTCGAGCTATTTACTCGATCGCAGACATTTCTGGAACACCTCTAACCAACAAGCGAGAATGGCTAGGTTGATAGCTGGGTTAAAGAAAAGGCGAGTATGAAAAGACGTATCGCGTAACCGTCCCTGTAAGCAGCTGAATTCTTTCTTGATCTATGAACCGACTTGTCTCATTGATACTACTAGGAATTGAATCATTATGGTGGCAAGGAAAAGGGAATGGAAAGGTTGCTCAATCAGGAATTCCCTGACTCTTGATCTAGCTTCTTCCCTGCAACTTAGATAGATTCGACTATTTGGTCAGGACGAATGAGTGGCTGTGCAGCATGCTCCGGAGGAGATTGACCCTGAGAGTCAGTCCAGTCAGAAAGGGGAGGGCCCGCTGTCTAGACTGCATTTCGGGAGTTTGAACACCATCCCATTTCAACCAAAAAGACAACCCTGTCAAAGGTATCTAACCTTCCTTCCTTATGAGTGGAAATCCGACCCCCAAAAAACCAAACTCTGCCTTACGTAAAGTTGCCAGAGTACGCTTAACCTCGGGATTTGAAATCACTGCTTATATACCTGGTATTGGCCATAATTTACAAGAACATTCTGTAGTCTTAGTAAGAGGCACCACCCTTATTGCCAAAATCTCCCTAGAATCCTGAGGTTCTATCAACCACTCACCTCCTATCCTACTCCTCCACCCTCACCTAAAATCAGCCAAAGTCAGCCTTAGCCATGGAATCCAAGAGCCCAACCTTTCAGGTGCACAAATTCGCTCTTCAAAAAGTCGTTCTATGAGT
Source organism: Benincasa hispida (assembly GCF_027475165.1). NCBI lineage: Eukaryota > Viridiplantae > Streptophyta > Magnoliopsida > Cucurbitales > Cucurbitaceae > Benincasa > Benincasa hispida. The sequence goes on from NC_143483.1 coordinate 22,632,131, forward strand.
GCTTTTTCCCCACCCCTCCCGCTCCTCTCCCTCGTAAACTCGGTCGAGCGTCTTCGAACCTCTCCCGCTTATTTCTTAGGGCGAGCTCAATTACAAAGCCAGCCTAATAAATTAAAAATCCAACAACTAAAAATAATTCCAAAAGGGTTTCATGATCTTGATACTCACCAAAACAACCAATCGTTTGCTACCTTTGTTGGACAAGAGTTCCAATTTCCTTAAAATGTTGAATCTAACCAACAAAATCATTGATAAAACAATATAATAGACCCAAAATTTAATGGGACCTAAGAACTTACAGCAATAATGAAAAAACCACTATAAGTTTTTAACCAATGAACCCTTACTGTTAAATTATCTCACTAAAATGGTGGAGTTTAGTTATTACTTTACTTACTTTATTATAACAGTATTTTTTAACAGTAACACCTTATTTTTCTGTGTAAGTAGTATTGGAACGTGTTCTATTTTGTGGCTTAATCTCCTTAATTTTCTTTGTATACATGATATAGAAAAGCCCACTATTTTTAGCATGATTCTGATACATCATTTATGTACATATATTCTTATACTGTGAAGGTGAATAAAGTGTGGGATTATCATAGCATATATTGCATCTACAACACTTTAATCTCTCCTGTCTATTTTTTCAAAGCTGAGATTGTTTCTTAGTATTAGAGCAATTTAGCAAACGCTATCATGACCACCGATGATAGTATGTCCACACTCCCAACTACTGTTACAAAAGCCAATTCTTCCTCATCCCTTAACTACCCTATTGGCACCGTTTTGACTGTGAGATTGGATGACAGGAACTACTTACTTTGGAGAGTAATGGTCCTTGCCATCATAAGAGAATAAAAAGTAGAAGGCTTTATATTAGGTGCAAAACCACAACAAGATGAATTCCTCAAACGAGCTGAAGGAACATCAGAAAAAATCACCAACCAAGAGTTTAGTGAATGGAGAGCTACAGACCAAGCATTGTTGGGTTGGTTGCTTGGTTCCATAACTCCTTCAGTAGCCAGTGAGGTTGTAGAACTCAAGACTACAAGAGAGGCATGGTCTGATTTAGAGGAACAACATGGAGTTACCAGTAGAGCAAGAATAATCCATTAAAGAAAGTTTTATAGACAACTAGGAAGGATTCCATGAGAATGTTAGAATACTTGAGATTTATGAAGCAAACGACCAAAAGTTTGAAGCTAGCAGGAAAACCGGTGACCCTAACTTACTTAATGTCTTGTGTGTTGTCTGAATTAGAAGCTGAATACATTCCTATAGTTTGCCAACTGCAAGGTAAGGAATCTGTTTCTTGGTATGAATTTCCCTCTACTTTACTAACCTTTGAGAATACCCTTTGAAGTTAAATGTGGTTAATGTAAATACGAATGTGAAGCTCTTGAATGCCAACTACGTATTTAATCAACAAGCTCCACCATACTGACAACCAAATCAAGATAGAAATCATCAAGACAAAGATTAAAGAGGCAGAAGACGAGGTAGAAATGGAAATAATAGAAGTAATGGGTCAAAACCAACCTACCAACTGTGTGGTAAATATGGACATGTTGCTGCTGTGTGTTTCAAAAGGTTTCAATGTGAATTTGCTGGCTTATATAATGAAGCTTCCTCATCCAATGCTCAAGATCTTGGTTGGCTAATAATGGTGCCTCCAACCACATTTCTGATGACTTGGGAAATCTAAATATCAATACTAATTACAATGGTAAGAGAAAGCTAACCGTAGCCAATGGCAACTAAATTTCTATCTCACATGTATGCCATAATCTTGTGAAAATGCAGCCACCGAATTTCCCTAGTCTTGTACTAAAAGATATTGTATATGCCCCTCAAATCAAACGAAATTTGCTTAGTACTGCTAAGTTAACTTATGATAATCATTGTTTTGTTAAATTTCATTCTTCTGTTTATTTAGTTAAGGACAAGGAAACAAAGAAAGTGTTGTTGGAAGGGACTCTTAAGAATGGGCTTTATTAACTAGATCTTCCTCTCGTCAAATCTAAACCAAGTCAAGTTAGAATTCCTCAAGTTGCTTTGTCTAATGCTTCGTCCAAAGAGCAGTCTATGTCAGTTTTCAATTGTCTAGAGTCAAGTTCTAAGAGTCATGTAAGCGAGTCTGTAAGTTTTTCTTTCATAGGTCAGTCTAAGGTCTCAAAAGATGTATGGCATCAAAGGTTGAGCCACCTATAAAAAAAGATCTTGGATCATGTTTTTAATCATGCAAGTGTTACTGCTCTTGGTAATGAAATTTCCTTTTGTGATGCATATCAGTTTTGTAAGTCTCATTCTCTTCCCTTTAATAATTCAAATTTCCATACACGAGAACCACTTGAGCTAGTAGCTTGTGACCTTTGGGGGCCTTCGCCCTTAGCTTCCACTTCTGGATATCTTTACTATATAAGCTTTGTAGACAGCCACACTGGACCAACATATATCTATCCATTCAAACACAAAGGACAAACACTTCAAGTATTTATGCAATTTAAAACATTAATTGAGAACAAATTAGAAAAGAAAATCAAAACCTTACAAACTGACTGGTGAGGAGAGTTTAAGAGTTTCACAAACTTCCAAAAAGAACATGGGATAGAGTTTGAACATCCTTGTCCACGTAGAAGCCAACAAAATGGTCTAGTTCAGAGAAAACATAGATATATAATTGAAATGAGCCTAATCTTGCTTGCACATGTTTCAATGCCATTGAGATATTGGTGGGAAGCCTTTGTTTCCACTGTGTACCTTATAAATAGGCTCCCCACACCTTTTTTAGGTTTAATGTCACCATGGGAGAAAACTAGATTATAATCTTTTAAGGGTTTTCAAAAGTGCATATTTTCTTTACCTTAGACCCTATCAAATACATAAGTTTTAGTTTCATAGCACTAAATGTGTTTTCCTAGGCTATAGTAAAGCACACAAAGGGGACAAGTGTCTAAGCTCAAATGGGAAAGTATATGTGTCTAGGCATGTAGTCTTCGATGAATAAGATTTCCCTTTCAAAAATGGTTTCTTAACCAACTCACTTGTTAAACAACAATCCTACAACATAATTGTTTCTTGTATTGACTTTCCAATTCAAGAGGGTGAAACGAGTACACAAAACCAAATGTCTAGCTTAAGTCATACATCTCAATCACATACTGATGAGTTAGTCAATTTTCATTCTAGAAGCCATGTTTCAGTAGAGAGTCCACTTCTAGCATAACCAAAATTTTTTGTCTCAACCAAATGATGAAGTAGAAAATCTTCCTACAAATCTTGCCTACAATGTCTTAGTACATGTACAATGCTCCTAGGCTTGACTGCATCCAATGCAAACCCGTTCCAAAATTGGTATTTTCAAACAAAAAAAACTATGGTTATCTTTCTTACCATGTAGATAGTGTTGTTGATCAGGAACCAAGGACAGTGCTTGAGGCCCTACAATCAGTGGGGTGGAGAAAAGCTATGCAGTTAGAGATGGATGCTCTAAACAAGAATTGAAGGAACTGTGAAGTTCCATAGCAGAAGCGGGGATCGGTCCAATTTTAATTTCACAGAATAAAGATTTTACAAAGCAAACAATTATGCATAAATTCAGAAAAAATATATATATATACAACATGCATTAAGAGGAAAAAGGGAAAAGATTGGAATCCACTTACCCTTTAAGACAAAGCCTTCTTCATGATCTCCTCTCAGTGAATGATTACAAACAAGAAAATAAGAGTGACCATCACCACAAGATCTTCCTTTGTATTCTCTATAGGGAATGAGAGTTATAGGAGGAGTGGACTCTGTGTTTTTGGTATTAGGGAAGAAGGATTTTAGAGAGAGATGATTTCTTTTTGCAAGGAGATTTTTTTTAAAAAAAAAAAAGAGAGAGAGAATGCACTTCTCTTTCTGTAAATCTTCTATGAAGAAGATGAATGCACTTCACTTTCTATAAATCTTCTATGAAGAAGATGAAGACCTCAACAAAACAACAACCACCCCACACGTCCAAACCGAGAGAGAATTAAGGGGAGGGAAGTTATTTCCCTCCTTTTAATTTCAAAATCAAATTAAAATTAACATATAATTTTATTTAAATAATAATTATTATATATATATGTATAATAACTATATATATATATATCAAATATAACACATAACCTATAGTTTTTATATTGTATCAAATACAATACCTATAGTTTGTTTCTCTCTCAATGATACATGGTATTTATTATAAATCATATTTATGCTAAATTTAATTATATGAATCTCATCCATATAATTAATATTTAAATCATATTCAGATATTTAATTCATCTCAAATAAACTTTATATAATAATGTATCAAGTACATTATATTAATTATATCATTTATAATTAAGTTTAAATTAATTATATCACATAAAATTAATTCTCTCATCAATTCAAACAATTCAAATTAATCTAAAATTAATTCTCAATAAACCTATTGAGCTATAGTGGGAACCTTATGGACCTATAGATTGAAGCTCCAATGGTACTTGAATAATTAATTACTCTCGTTTAATTAAAACATTCAACATCCATTAACTATCGATTCACTCCACTAAAAATCGACAGCTACACTCTTTGCACTACAAATATATTTCTGTGTCTATTGGATATAACAAGTCAATAGCGCGATGACCCTTCACAAATTGCTCGTAAATACAGTTGGGACGAAATTACCATTTTGCCCCTATAGTTACATCTAACTTCTTAAGTACAACTGATCCCTCTAATGAACAATAACTTATAGTCTAACTATGACCAAACCTCTCTCGGGTCAAGAGAGGGTGTGGTGCCACATTGTTCAAGCCCTAGAATTAGTCGTTAAAGGAGCAATTTATCTACTTATCCTAACATTAAGGAAGAAGTGTATTCCATCTTATGTAGTTGTTTTCCAAACTCCCCAATCAGACGAATCTCCAAATGGTAGGCTTATTGAGTCAACGATCTGACCACTCTCGCCCATACAAATCAAAAGACCGCCTTCATGGGCAGGAGTTCACAACTCATTCAGGATTCAGGTCATGTCACTTATGATCATCTTAGTTAAATGTAAATATTTATATTTATTATGAACGGTGTTATGTAAATATCCTGGTGAAATGTAAGTATCTACTATGGTCATCCTAGTGAACGGTCTTATACAAACTACTTTGTGTAAAACACCCCTGCTCACATGTCTCTACATGAATGATTAGGATCAGATCATTTGTAGCACTTTACAACAATTATAACATCTACAAAGCAAGTTGTATTCTTAGTATCACCAAACTAAGGTACCTAACCTTATCCATCTACTACAGACCATTTAGGTTATCACTTAAACATGATCCACTTGTATGTCTCTACAAATGATAACCTTGGATGTTAGTTTATTGGTTTGTGGGTTAATACTACTAAATGTCGAATAAAACATTTCATATTTTATTATATAAATAAAATGTTTGTGCATTACAATTACAAACTACAAGACCCACAAGATTTAGGGCATCAACCCCAACAAGAACAACACTTAGACCTTAGTTCCTTACAACTCCAAGTTCAACCTTGTTGGATGTAAATGGGTATTCAAGAACAAAAGGAACACAAATGACACTTTTCAAAAACACAAGGCATGACTTGTTGCAAAAGGTTTTCATCAAAGTCTAGGTATTGATTTTAAAGATGTTGGGTTTTATATCCTAAAACTCGTAGATAGTAAATGTTATTAATAGACCGCCATCAATAAAGAGTTATAAATGTTAATTCAATAAATGTTATTGTTTGTGTTCATTGTCTATTTTGTCTTAATAACCCTAAATTCAATAAACTAACATCCAAGGTCGTCTTATGAGTTTTGAATTGTATGTGGAGATATACAGGGATCAATGTTCAAGATACAACCTAAAGAGTCCATAGTATAGGGATAAGGTTGGGTACCTTATCTTGGTAATACTATGGATATGACCCACTTTATATTTGATACAAATGCAATGATCCTATGCATTCATGTAATTGACATGTGAATGGAGGTATCCTATGCAATGAGTTTGCATAAGATTGGACTGCGAAATATTATCCATTAGATGTAACACCGTTAACTAGTTAGGTTTCTATTTCAATAGGATGACCTAGGCAACTTAGTCTTAATCCTGAGTATATTATGAACTCCTGTTCACGAGGGATTGCCCTTTTATTTGTATGGGTGAGGGTGGCCAGTTCGCCGACCCAATATGCCTACCATTTTGGAAATAAGATCGAGTGGGAGTTGGGAACATAATAATACAAAATAGAATTCACTTTTTCCCACATTAAGGGTAAATAGATGAGTATTACCTTAAGTGGTGTCTCCGGACTTGAACAAAGTGCCCTACCATCTCATTAGTCGAAAAGGAGTTTCTGTTTATTGGTTGGACGATAAGCAGATTGTGCATTAAAGAAGCACTAGTACATAAGAAATCAGAGGTAACCTAACGGTAAAACGGTAATCTGACCCAATTGGAGTTACGAATACTCATGAAGGACTAACTTACTGTTATTGGTCTATATCCATAGACACAGAAATATATCTATAATGAGAAGAGTGCAATTGTGGGTCTTTAGTGGAGTGTACCCATAGTTAACGAATATTGGTTGAGTTTAGCCAATTAATCTCATATCCAAGGAGAAAGAGATGAAAAGAATGGTCAGTTGGAAGAAAGAAAACAAAAGAAGGTTTGGCAATGCCTCACGTCCAAGGAGAAAGAGATAGGGACTAGACCAGATTTCAATTGACTTATTATTAATTTTGTTTCTTTCATAAATAAGTCTAAATTGGTCGTTACTAGTATGCTTTTCTTTCATAATCCCATAAATTTGTGTTTAATATATAACATACGCTTACAAAATCTATTAAAATCAACTTTTAAAACACATGTCCATTTCACAAAATTAAATCGATTTCTTCTATATTTTAGATTATGATAGACTCAAATGCCACTTTTTAGTAAATTTTCATTTTTCCGTCGTTAATTTTATCCTTCAAAATCAAGTTTTATTATATTTCTCATCATAACTAAAAAAACAATCCTTATAGGCAGATCCTTATAAACAATCCTTATTATATTTCAAAATCAAGTTTTATCCTTCAAAATTAAGTAAATTTTCACTTTTTAGTAAATTTTCATTTTTCCGTCGTTAATTTGTGTTCCATATAAGTCATAGATTGATGATACTAAAAAAACAATCATTATAGGCAGAAAAATCTAAAATTTCCCCTTTTCAAGCCAAATGTATTTTTTTTTCCAATTTATTTACTCTAAAGACAATTAATCATTGTCATAAATTGGTGACATGAAAAATGTCAAAATAGTCAAAAAAATTCGAATTTTTTCATCTTTTCCTGCCAAAATGGTGTATTTTTTGTTTTCATATATTTAATAACTATTATTTTCTGTCATAAATTAATGACACGAAAAAAACTGACATAAACTTCAAAAAATTCAAAAAATTCAAATTTTCCCAAAAAAAAAAAACATGTGATTTTGGCTTTAATAACTGTTTTTTTCTCTCTCCTCCCTATTTTTATTACTATTTATGTGTCATTATAAGTACATTTTGTTGTATTGTTTGTACATTTAACAATAGTTTTTTTTAGATTTGCAAGTATAGCAAAACAATTAAACTTTATTTCCATTTTATTTATGATTCCAATTTTAACTTGTGTTGTTAGGTATACAAATAGTATAAATGATGTTAATAGATATAATCAATAATATATTTGAAATGAAATTTGAATGAGTATTGATATACTACTGAATATATTAAGTGGACTATATACAAAATATAAAGTATATGAAGTATATACAGTATATAAAAAATATACTATTGATATAATAACTATAAAGTATATTATATATATAATTTTAATATAGGATTGATATACAAAATATAAAATATTTAAGTCAATTGATAAATCAACATTATACCCTAAATGAATTTTGAATGAGTATTCAAAATATAAAATGTACTAGACATGCTATTCATATACTATTGATATACGAAATATACAGTAAATTAGAAATGTTATTAATTTGACAAATATGAAATATACTATTAATCTATAATACATTTAGAGTTTATAAATTTATTACTTTGTTTTTCTTTTGCAAGATGGACAATCAAGAGGACCTTAAAGTTATTGAAGTACGTTTGAGAAAGGCACAACAAGGAGTTATAGTGCAAATATCCCATACTGTGGAAGCATTAATAGATCGTTTGGATGGGTTGGAGACTGAGTATTGGGCAACGGAAAGAATATTGCCTCCTCCACCTCAACCTGCAGCAATTCACCATAATGAGGACTAATATGAGGGTGATAGATCTGATGGTTTATATGATGACTAAGTTACATTACTTGGGACGCCAAAAGAAGGAGAAAGACATGTTGGACATGGAGTAGTTAGATGAAGAGATTAAGGGAGAGGATATCAAAACTTCCAAAGGTGAGCTCAACGAGAAGCTGCTCCAGCTCCAGCTCCCTTTCCACCCTTCTTCTTCTTCCGTATTTTAATGCCAAAAGATGAGGTTCCAGATTTAGTCCCAGAGGTCGAATTTCTATGAAATTTTTTGTTAGAGGTGGAAACATTTGCCTCTCTTTCAAGTCCTTTGTTTTCTCAACAATGATTGCTATACCTGAAATTTATGAAGGAGGGTGGTAAGGTTGTAGTTAATTTTGTTCATAACAGCATTACTATGAAATTGTATGGAGCTTTTCAGAAGAGTCTCCAGAGTAAAGCTGACTTGACTGGACTCGTCAATGACAGCATCATTCATCTCTATCACGTTGAAGTGATTATCATGTCAAGAATATATTCCCAAATTGGGGTTCCCTCCTTCATCCATATGTTGAAAATGAACTTGAGAGCTTCATGCTTGAGTTGAGTGGAGCATTGTCCAAACATCTCATGCAATGAGTCCATAATCTCGCATGCAGTGATCACGCTCTCATGCTTCTTGGCCAAAACTTCAGATAAGCTAGCTAAGGTATAGACTTGGGCCTTATCATTGGCCTTCGTCCATCTGTCATATACATCACAAACATTCCATGCATCAAACGGTCCAAGGACTTGAGGACATTCCTCAGTCAAGATAAATTTAAGGTTTTCTATTACCAAAACCGTATTGATTTTTTTCTAAGTGGTGCAATTTTTTCCAATCATCTTATCAACACTGAGAAGGGAAATAACAACACTAATCATTTTTGTTGAAGTAAACAAATTTATTTATGTTAGATATTGCATAACTCTTTTTTAATCCAATCATGTTCTAGCAAAAATAATAATGAACCCTAAAATCATTTATTTTGCAATGATTTAGAATAAGAGCCACCAAAAGGTAGTCCGTAGCTCTTTCACTGAATTGAGACATTCTTAACAAAACAGTACAATAGAATAATTCTTATTCCTATAGTTTTTAGTTACCATTATTTCAATTAAGAAAAGATTAACTTGATGATTTTTTTGTAAGTGTAACCCTTTATTTTAGATCTTATAGTCCCGCCTTAATAAGCATGTCGAAAGGAAAAACAATATTAATATAAAAACTATAGCAACCCTATGCATTGTAGAGTTTGTCTGGATATTGACCTCATGCAAACACCTTTCAAAGAGGAATACTCCTAGGACACCATGAGACCAAGCATAGAATCTCGCGTTACAAACAAATGAAGGAGACTGTAAGATATGTTGACGCGTGCCCTTCTCTACTTATTATAAATACGTTCTCCATTCATCTTGATATTGACCCATGCAAACAACTTCCGAAGGGAGAACACTCCTTGGGCATCACAAGGCCGAGCATGAATCTCATGTTATGAAATTATCTGGAAAACATGAGAGAAATGACGTATCATATATATATATCTTTCTTTTTTTCCACTGGGTATTTTAAAAAATTAGTGTTTATTACTTAGGGAAATACAATTAAATTATTTATCTAAGTGTGTTAATTTGCCCAATGTATCACTTATGTTGGATTGTGAAAATATGTGATTCACATTTATTAAACACTTTAATAAGTCTAATGATGTCATTGCATGCTTTATAAAATGTTGACTAATTCAACACTCATGTCAGTTCCTAGGTAGGGTCATTCCCTTACAATTAACTTAAATACCCTAATAATCCTTAGACAAAACTTTTCTAGACAGAGTTTCCTTATATTCAATATTTTATAATTAATCTTTTATCCTCTTATTTTAAACTTATTTTTTAAAAAATAAAAGATTTTTTTATAAAATTTCTAATCATATTGAAAAACATAAAGATTAATTAGACAATTTTAAACCATTTAAGTTAATTTGATCTAATTCTCATATTAGCATGTAAACTTTATTATGTTTTATTTGTCATTCATTAACTCATATAACAGTTATATCTTAATGATCAAATAAAACTTATAACCTGCATCTTTAGTAACATTATTAATTAATAAATTATATTTCTATTAATAAATGTCAAATTTCATGCATCATTCTTTTTCATTAAATAATATAACTCTTATATTAAACTAACGAAAACTATATATATGCAACCATATAATATAGCAATAATAATTATATTTAAATATGATGCATGATTATACTTAACCTACGGTGAGATTTTAAACTCTATGACATACTTTATGCAACATAGAAATCAAATTAATTTAATCATACATCACATGCATAAATTAAACTAAACAGGCAAAATGATGGTTTTTGGCATCCTAATAAAATAAAATAAAATAAAGATAATCAAAATTATACTAATTAAATAATAAGATTAAAATTATATTAAATTTAATTAAACAAAACTTCCCACAAACAGCAAGCTTTGCACACGCGTGCATTAAGCCTTCAACTGTCGAAGCGCCAAGGCGCTTAACTGTTTAGAATTCAAGACTCTTAGCTACAACTGTTTACAACAACAATTTAAATCTGGAAGTGTGGCTGTGGCGTGGCAGACCTTGACCGACCTTGACCTTAGCAGCACCCTAGAACTTCTCTTTTTCGCTACTTGGGAAGAAAAACATAGAAGAAAAGAATGAGCTTTAAGAAGCCCAGTGAGTGATTAAACTAAAATATAAAGCTCATACTTGAACTGGAAACTAGTAGATGGAAACTAAAACTGGAAACCAACCAAGCAACCATTCTTGCATAACTTTACAAACATAATATTTCTGGAACATAGCTAGTCTGATACTCAGTTGAGAAAGAACCCTCTGTTCCGTTTCCCAACCCTAAGCCTGGCCTTTACACAAAACCTTTTTAAACATATCATACTTGAAAACATAACTGAACTGATACTAGGTTGAGAAAAGGAACCCTTTTATCCAACTCTCATTATAACCTAGGCTAAGGTGTGAACCCTTTTGCCATCACCTTATCACTGATCTTCACGTGAGTGAGATACCCTTTTGCTCAGCCCTCCATGCTAATCTTCTTTTGAGGAAGAGACTCTTTTGCTCAGCCCTCTATCCTAAATCTTTATACTTGACATACCTGCGGGTATAGCTAACCTGGATCCTGACATCAAGGATCATAACTAAAACTAAGCTCAAATACCTTCTTCTAGTACTTCAGTATTGAGCTGCTTATACATTATAAGAAAATACTTTCATAGAAAGGCTTACCGAAGACATGGTGTCATAGATATAGCATTCATGAGAACTTTGCTCCTAATGCATGCTCATAAACATTAAAAGCTCATTAACTAAATTCGTACTCTGTATCTTTATAAACCTAGCATGTGTCGAGCTCTTCATAACTTTTAAGTAAATAATTCCATTAACAAGCTTATTGAAGTCATGCATCATAGCGCATAACTAACGCATACCTCATCTCACCTAGCACATCACTACTTTAAACATATGTTAGAAATTCTCTTTTTAAAACTAGTATGCGTTGGCATTCTTTCTAAACTTGGTTTGCTTGGAAAACTTGCTTTTAATAAGCTAGCATGAGAATAAACTTTAAATAAAATATTCAAAATATTTATAAAACGTTTATAGTCATTCACAGCCTTGGTCAATCCTCCTAGGATTGATAATCTTCTTCTATTTATGTCAACCCCAAGAACATAACAATATATTTTAGCTACTAGCTATGGTCTCCCTTTCGAGACTAACTTTCATATTTAAACACATAATCTTCCTAAAAAAATAATGACCTTACCTTCCAACAGCAACTCTCTTAGGTGTTGAACACTTAAAAAAATTTTAGAAGTTAACCTTGGCTAGGCGACAACACACCTCACCATCACCTACCATTAAGTGTCCAACCTTGTTCTTAGGCGTCCAAGCTTCTTATGATCACCTACTTAGCCTCATGCTCAACCTCAAATAGGCTGGCGTTCATCTCAGCCTGTGCACACATGTAGACCATCGAGCTACCTACTTATTCATCCTAAGCAGCTGCCTGCTTTTCAACATTTCTAGATTCAACTTATAATATAAATAACTCCAATTTCAAACCTTTTCTCAAGAAATTTCCTTCTACAAATTTTTTCAAAAATATCTTGCTTACCTCAAAATTTGAGCTCAGAATTCTTCGTGGTTTGAGCGAAATCTTAAAAACTCCAGCACTGGCCCTAGATTACCTAAAAGTTTGACCTTCTTATACTTTCTTCAAATTTTCAGCAAGTTCCTAATGGTTTCTTCTTTTGGCAGCCCTCCGCCATCACTAGATTTCTTTAGCTTTCAGATGGTTTTAGAATCTCTTCAAATGCTTGAGTGGTTTGTTCAAAATAGCTTTTTGAATTCAGCTTTTCCCTTTTATGCTTGAATCTGCCAGCCATTCATCCTTAATAGGCTGCCACAACAACAACTTAGTGGGCTGATCCCACTAACCGACCCAACTAGCCTTCTTAAATGGTGCTTAAGGCTGATCGCTCATGTAAATTCGATGCTCGATCCTTTCCTTGCTCATGCATGACCTTTACTCGATGCACGATCCTTTCCTCGCTCACGCATACTCAATGCTCAATCCTTTCCTCGCTCATACATACTTGATGCACGATCCTTTCCTTGCTTATGCATACTCGATGCACGATCCTTTCCTTGCTCATGCATACTCGATGGTCGATCCTTTCCTCGTTCATGCGTACTCGATGCATGATCCTTTCCTCACTCATGCATGGCTTTTACTCGATGCTCGCCTAGTGCTTACTTGATGCTCGCCTAGTATTTACTTGATGCTCGGCCACCATTTTCACAGCCAACACTTAGCCAAAATTTCTTCTTGCTAGGCTATCTTATAAACATCCGAGAGCCAAGTCTCCAATACTTAAGCATTTTCCTTCTTCATTTCCTTATCCTATACCCATTTCTATACAATTCCACATTAACTCAAATATTAAATCCCTCATTTTACTAATCTCAACAACAAACATATTTAGATAGGGAAAGTAGGATTCGGGTTTCAAATAGAAGGAAAGGTAAAAATCCGGTAGTCCATAAAACAACTTCGGAAAGTGAATTGAATACCTCATAGGTGGGAGAAGATCCTCAGCTAGAGGAAAGAATTTTTTATAGGATCACCCATGTCGTGGCCAAAATTTAATTATTTTAGGAAAAGTACTATCCTAGCTCATTTAGGGAGGCTAAAAGAGATGAGTTTCTCAAGTTAGTTGAGGGATTGATGTCGGTCACTAAATACGAGCAGAAGTTCACGGAACTATCTTAGTATGCACTTCCGATTATAGCAGAACAAAAAGATAGATGTAGAAGGTCTAAAAAGAGATTAAGAAAGGAGATCCAAACTCTAGTTATTTCTACGACTAACTGGAGGGATTTTACTCAATTAGTTGAAACAGCTAGTAGAGTTGAGAAGAGTTTAGCTGAGGAAGAATAGCTATAGAAAGGGAATGAGAATCAACCAAGAATTTTAGAAAGGACGAGTTTGAGTAAGAAGAGGTCCAAACAACTTGATACTACAATTGAAGTGTCTGGGGATAGGGCGTATTGGCGAGTTTATTTAAGAGAACTACTCATCTACTTACCCTAAATTGAAAAGGAGTAAATTCCATCATGTGTGGTTATGTTCCCAACTCTCCACTAAGTCAAATCCTCAAAATCGTAAGCTTATTGAGTCAGCAACTCGGATCACTCTTACCCACATAAATCAAAGGACGAGCCTTCATAGGTAGGAGTTCATAACTTATGATTCAAATTGAGTTACATTTGTAACCCTGTGAAATATTAATCCCTTCAGTCAACAGCTTACAAAGAGAGAGTAATTATTTCACAGTCCAGTCTTATACAAACTCTTTATATAGGATACTCTCATTCGTGTGACTCCACATGAACGACTTGGGTAACATCCTTTATAACAATTACAAAGTGGGTTGTATCGATAGTGTTACCAAGATAAGACACTCAACCTTATTCATATACTATATAGACCCTTTAGGTTATTACTTGAACATGATTCACCTGTATGTCAAACTACATATTGTTCAAGTTTTAGTAAATAATCTTGGATTTAAGTTACAAATTCAAAAAAGACATAATAAAATAATAATTATTTTATCGATAAATAAATTTTTTATATTATTACAAACCTAAGTTTAGGGCACAAAACTCAACATAAATAACCTTGGATTTTACTTTATTAGATTTAGTTATTCAAATGTAAATACAAAATAAAATAATAAATTATTTTATTAATAGTCAATAAATTGTTTGTAAATAGACATAAACCCCAATAAATTGTAAGAGATGTTCTTATTTGGTTGGACACAATTTTCCTATTCCTATTTCTTCCTCCCAACTGATATATGAATTAGGAGTACATTTTTTTTTTTTTAATATATTAGAATTGTAGGAGACTTCTATATTTGATTAGAGCATTTTTCTTTTTCTTTTTTTTTTTTTTTACCAAAATCAAAATTATGATGATTGCAGATTTAGTTAAAAAAAAAATGAAAAATGGGTGCATGTCACTAATTTATTTATTATTATTATTATTATTATTTTTGCAAACATAGCAAAAGAAGTCGAAGCCCACACATGCCGCCATTCAGTTATGACAAATTTTGATATGCATGGTTGTTGATTGATGTTTGATAGTTTGTTGATACACTTTAAATTTTAATATCCTTGTTCATCGATGCCTAATAGTGTGATGATGTATTTAGAATTTTAATATGCTTGTTGATTAACACTTGATAACTATTGATGTGTATTTGAAATTTTAATATGTTAGTAGTTGATGTATTCACAACTATGATACTAGCTAGTTAGACAATCGTCTTGATGATATATTATTAATACACACTAATAATATATTTTGAAAATTTATTTTAATGCATATTAATGACGTACTATTGATATACAAATATTATACTTGAGATGATGAAGACCGTAATGGCAAAACACAATACAAATATTTAGCCTATAGTCCAACAATTAAATATATTTTTCAGTAATGAAACAATTAATAAGTACATCTCAATTGAAATACCGAAGGTCCAAAATCTTACATTTTAAAATGTGTGATTGTTAGGGGTGTTCATGAATTGGGTTGGGTTGAGTTGAAAAGACTTTTTAGATCCAATCCAATTGTTTGGGTTTTAAATTTTTTCAACCCAAATAACCCTTATTAAAAAATGAATCCAACCCAACCCAACATGAAATATTTGGGTTGGATTGATTCGGGTTAATCGGGTCATTTATTTAAAATTTTGTTTTAAAAGAAAGCAAAACGTAAATATGTAAAAATCTAATTTAAGTATTTTCATATATTGAATTAAAATTAACAACTCAATTTCAATTTATATAGTGAAAATTTTCTTTCTAAAGTGTAAATAAACTATTTTTAAGAGTTGTTGAAGAATAAATTATTCAAAAAATATTGGAATTAAATAAAATTAAAATCAATATATGTATAAATAATTGTGTTATAAGTAATAAAAGAATATATTTTAAAGTTAATAATAAATTCGGGATGGTTTGGGTTATATTAGGTGAACTCATGAACCAATTCAACCCATAAAATTTTCATTTATTTGAATCCAACACAATCTAAATGAGTTGATAACCCAACCCAAACCGCACGGGTTGGGTTGGATTGATCGATTTTTTTGGATTATTATGTTTTTTTAAACACCCTAGTGATTGTTGTTAGATATATTGTTGATACAGTTAGAATGTTGATCGATGTTTGATATACTATTAACACATTCACTTCTCACTTCAAGTATTTACTGATGATATCTGATATATTCCTATCTTATATTTGATTGTTGTTTTTTCCTTTCATCGCGTCTATAACAAAGTTCTCACATAGTTCTTATCTCGACCATGGCAAAAAATATGTACGTGTATATACATGCACATACACGCGCACACATGCACACTATTTATTATATTAAGAATTGGTAATAAGATTAAATGGCTTCGTTTTAAATTTATGTAACTATTTTATTGTTGATGTACAATTATGTACCTGAGGCGTAAAACTAATTTATAAGGAGTAGGTTTGAAAACTTTCAAAAATTTTCTAGTCTATTACCCTATGCAATATATTTCTTACTTTTAAAATAATTTAATTTTAAATGATTAATGAATTTAAATTAACTATAATAAATGAATATAATTATGAAAAGGTATTGTTATTTAATTTCTAAAAAAAAGTATGGTTTTGCTAATATTAATGAATAATATAATTTAAAAACTTTTAAAATTTTGAATAATTAAATTCTGGGTGGCTGTTAAGTTCATTGAATTCTTCAATTTTATTTATTTATTTTTTTTAGTGTTGAATTAAATTCTCCTTTTGTCTAAAATAAGTATGCACGAATTGATAAGTATGTACGAAGTGTATGTTTGGAATTCATTAAGAACTAAAAAGTTAAAATAGACCATAACTATTTTTAGTAATGTCCAATGAAATTCTCCTATCAAAAAATTGGTAACTTAAAATGTGAAAGTTATATATGAAATACATTAATAATTATGGAGAAAAATTCATGAATAGAAAAAATGTCAAACTACTTATAGAAATAGCAAAAAAATACTGATACATACTAAGACTTCCATCGATGTTAGTCAATGATAGATTTGTATCAGTTTTCATCACTGATAATATCAATGAATGACTTCTATCAATTCAATCACTGATCGATTTCTATCAGCCTCTATCAATGATAAACTTCTATTAGTTTCTATCACTGATAGACACTGATAGACTTCTATCAGTTTTCACTAGTGATAGACTTGTGTCAGTTTCTATCACTGATAGTATCAATGATATATTTATATCAGTTTCTATCACTAATAGACACTGATAGACTTCTATCAACCTCTATCAATAATAGACTTGTATCAGTTTCTATCACTGATAGATGCTAATAGGATTTCTACCACTTGATTAATATAATATTTCAAGCTATACATATATATAGATAGATAGATACACGTTTGAAACATTGTGAATCAATTGAAAAATGTTTTTGATTTGTGGTAATTCGGGGAGGATGATTCTAATGTTTCGAAGGGGAGAATTCCAATTGCAGTGGGATTGTGGAGGAAGGCATTGAGACATGGGAGTGAGTGTAATTAAATTTTGTTATTTTATGTAAATAGTTTCTCTTATAATTTTATTTTTAAAAATCTTTCGGTAAAATAATTATCTTTTATTATTGTGTAGGTATAGATCTAAATCTAGATTACAGTTTATAAATTATAGATTTATTATTATTTTTTTAAGAATGGTCGTAAAAGGTGAGAGTTACACAATTTTGAATTTAAAACTTTTTAATGTAATAAAAGTGTACTGGGGCATGTTGCTTCTTACATTAATTAGACCTTATTTACAATAATAACACCAATAATAATAATACAATTAAATTAAATATTACGGCAATCCATAGTTTTTTTTTTTTTTTTTTTTTTTTTTTTTTTTTTTTTTGCATGTACTAAAAATAAATTTCACGTATTTTTAGAAAAGTTTTAAAGAATTGACACAGGTATATTGACTAGAAATTTAAAAATATATTTTAGTCTAAAATGTCTTTAAGAAATATTTACTTCTTAGTATAGATAAGATAAATTTTAAGATATGTTATATTTGGCTTTTATTTTAATATCAATATAAAAAACACGTGAATATATAATTATGAGATGTTTTCAAATTTAGAAAATTGGATAAACTATTTACAAATATAGTAAAATATCTATTAAGATATATAGTTGTTATCACGGATAGATAATAACATTTTATTATATTTAGAAATATTTTTAATAATTAAATAAATTCTCTACAACTAATGAATATTTTTTTTAAGTACCAAGGGATAGAAACTCAATAGTTCCCAATCTTCTAAAGAGAAGGTGCAATTATAATCGTGATGTGACCAATAATAAATTATTAACCAAAAAAATTATCAATAAACAAATTTAACGTCATGATTGTAAATTTCAAAATTAAAGTAAGGATATAGTTGTCTAAAAATATTTTTCAAAAACTATTCTTTTTTAATATATTATAGATTATAAACTATAAATTATAATTGTTTTCAAATAAAAAAAATAAGTCAATTTATTTATAAATATAGTAAAATATTATTACCTGTCACCGTCAATAATAAATATCAATCACAATATATCATTGATAGATCACATCTTACTATATATAAAAATATGTTCAGCTGTTTTTATCGTTTAAATCAACTACAATATACATTATGTAATGAATAGAAGGGATTATAAGGCACGTGATTTTGCAATGAGTGAAAAAGAATATAAAGCACGTGATTTGTAATGCGGTTGGCAATGTACTACAAAAGTGTCAACGACAAGTCGTTCTCAAATTCGAAAAAAGTGGAACGACAAACAAGGCCACATGCATGCATTAAATATAGTATAACGTCATGCTTCAAATAATAATAATAATAATACTACTTTATCATAAATTTATTCCCTATTTTGCTAAAAATTATTCTATAATTAATAAATTTTATAAAAGATTTTGATAAGATAATTTTAGCCAATGTATTTTCATATATTAAAACGTCACATTGGTAACAAATTTATTTTTAATTGTAGGTTTTTAAATATTTTGTTGTTTACTCATTATTTCTTTTATATATTTTGCACATTTGTCAAAGAAATATTTGAATTTATAGTCAAATTCCAAAAACAAAAAATAAGTTTTGGAAACTAAAAAAATAGTTTTTATATTTAAAATTTGGATAAAATTTAAATGTTTGATTAATAAAGGTGAAAATCTTTTAAAGAAAATAGAGTAAATTATACTTCTGATCCTTGAGCTTTAGATTTAGGACTTTCTAAACTAATAGCCTAATTAAGCATGCCAAATTATAAGAATGTCTCGAATCCAATGAAAAAAATGTGTTACATAAAAATCAAGTCTAAAAATCCATAACACCCCTATTAATTTTTGGCCATTTAAAAAAAATGAAAATACACGAATATGGAAAAATATAGAAATCATGTGCATTAAATTGGTTTTTTAAATCGTTTATTTTTATTACTCCTCTTTAATGACCCCATTTTTTTTTTCAGCACATGAAAGTCACTTGTAGGACATAGTGTATACGTGGTTATATCAATATTTTTTTTTCAATTTCAAATAATAATTTATGTCCTAATTTATCATATTAGCATTATTATTATATAACATGAAGTATATATTTGTAAAATAATTAAATATACATGTATATATATGATAAATTATGCAGAATATATATCTCAATAAAAATGAGATTAAAATTATATGGAATATATATCAGTACTTGTTCTAAATGCATTGAGAATAACCTCATATATATTTTAAATAAACTTCACATATATATATATATATATATATATATAACGAAACACAAATGAAAAATCATAACTTTACATTAAATGCAGTCTACAAAAATACAGGAGTCTAAATTTTTAATTCAGAATCCGAAATCAGTAAAAAATGAAAAAGTGTATATTTGCAAAATAACTAAATATACATCTTAATCCATACTCTATATTAAGATGGGCACTAAGGGGAGAATTTTCATCTTTCCTTTCACATTTAAATATTTTTAAAATTTCTTTTTTGCCCTCATTCAGTATTTTCTATTTAACCACCACACTTAAACATACAATATCACACCTTTTGAATTCTCTTGATGCATTACTTCATATAGA
The DNA here is from genome assembly GCF_027475165.1 of Benincasa hispida. Taxonomy (NCBI): domain Eukaryota; kingdom Viridiplantae; phylum Streptophyta; class Magnoliopsida; order Cucurbitales; family Cucurbitaceae; genus Benincasa; species Benincasa hispida. The sequence continues at coordinate 22,652,303 of NC_143483.1, forward strand.
CACATGCACATCTCTCTACAAAATTACATCACTTCATATACACCTTCCTTCACATTATAACTACAAAATTTTCAAATAATAAATACAAACTTTTCTTCTTTTCTTTGGCTTTATATCTTCAATTGTAGGATGTGATAGAAAGAATTTTAAAATGAAGTTTTAGTTCTTCATTTCAAGATGGTCTCAATTCTCCTTCGTATATCCGTGATTGCTTTTTTTCAACGAGTTTCTATTGTCACCAATCCTCAAGGCTCTCATAGTGAAGTATTTTTTGGATCAAGGTGAGTTTCTTCTCTCTCTCTAAGTTTAGTAAAAGACACTAAAAATGGATAAATATTAATTGTTATGGTGGCCAATTATTAACAGCAAAAAACGAAATTGCACGTCCAGTCAAGGTGTAGAAAACAAGAAGAGAAGTAATAAAGAAAATTGTTATGGTGGATTTGACTTGAAAATCCGTTGGTCATTTTGATATGATGTTTTTATATATAAATTATTAGAATAAATATATTTTACTAAATATATGGGTTGTGTATCTATGAAATATACGGTATTTGGTTAGGTAATTTTCCAAATCTTTCCTATTTTTTTTTCTTGATTTCTTTTCCCCCAAATTTTTTGTTTCTTCCCTTTGTTTTTTGGTGCAGCCCTACCAGGTGCAACACATGTCTTTTAGCGCCACCACACTGGTCTCCCCTCTTCCATTCACTACATGAAAAAAGGGTTCTGCTGATGCCAATCTTGTCGACACCCAAAAAACGTCGACATAGGGTCTTTACACTGACACCAAAGCCGACAGCGGCATATAGAGGCTATCCCGATGCCAGAATCGTTAGGCATCGAGATAGAGAACATAAAAACACTCAATAAAAGCATTAAATTACTAAAAACTAACCCGATTTAGGTAGAGATAAATAGCTCTTTTGTAGAGCTATCTGAAGGGATTAAATCCCGTAGCGAAAGTGTCACACCCCCTCCTAGATTACCACCTTCACCTGAAAGGGAATATAACGGTAGCAGTTACCAATCCTTTTGGGGAATTTATTGCCTACCTAACCTGTTTAACCTGTTTAGGAACCCTAGAATAACATAATTAACATTCAAGAGCTAACAGAACTTCAGACATTTAAGACAACCTCAGGGCACCATACATAGCAAACTCATAACATGTACATTCAGAAGCAAGGTTTAGTATGTCCCACACACTCAAAACTAGTCCCTAGTATGCAATACATGTGTACAGTCTATTACAAGGCAAATACCTAGACTTCCTTCAACTATATCTTTAAGTTGCAAAGTAGTAGTGCAGCTAACTTCTGGGGAGATGGCGCTACCTGGAGAAAGAAAACATTTAAAACAAGGTGAGCTACTAGCCCAGTGAGTGACTTAATAAAAATATAGTTCTCATGCTTAAACTGAAAGCTAGTAAACTAAATACTGAAAACTGATAACTTGCCAAGCAAACATGTACATAAACTTACCTATCATATCTGAAACATAATTGAACTAATCCTTTGTTGAGAGAGAACCTTTTTGCTCAATCTCTCGACGTTGGATATCTTTGTTTGAGAGAGAAACCTTTTGCTCAATCCCTCAAACATAAGCTCGAGTTGGGGTGAGAACCCTTTTGCTCAATCACCTTATAGTGAATGTTGGCAAAGAACCCTTCTACTCAAACTCACCAACATCAATAACCTGTCATTCGTGCACGCAAAGTTAAACTAGATCCTGCCCACCTTACCATACCTTCGGTGTCAAGGATCATAACATAATTGAAACTGGGTACTCCTGCTCATATACCTTTTCTAAGTACTTCAGTATCGAGCTTATCATAACTTTTAAGTAAGTACTTCCATTGACAAGCTTACTGAGAACATGGTAAAGCATAGCTTTTCATGAGAACATTGTTTTCTAACACGTGCTTATAAACATTAAAAGCACATAAGCTCTAACATAGTAACAAACTTGTAACTTTTAAACATGCTATAGAAACTCCCTTTGAAAACTAGCATGTGTTAATAAATGTTACTAAAACATGCTTCATAATCTTTATGAGCAAACATGTGTTCATGATTTAGGGAATTGGTTTGCTTAGCAAACATGTGAATTGGTCTTATACAAACTCTTTACATAGGATACCTCCACTCACATGTCTCTACATGAATGATTCAGGATTACATCATTTGTACTAAATACAAAGTAGGCTACATCCAATAGTGTCTCCATATAAAGTCCAGGTACTCATGTAATAGTCATTGATCTTTAGTTTATTGGATTTAGTGCAATTTACATATTTAATAAGAGTATTATTGAATAAAACCTCAATAACATATTTATTGTAAATAGAATATGTTTCATCTTACAAACTTCAAGTTTTAGGACATACAACCCAACAGATAGTTGGAGCTTGACTCGTCTCAGCTGTTTCTCGAGCCTACATTTGATCTCTTAAGGCGGCGATTTCATGATCTCGCTCCTCAATAGCTTTCAATAAGGGATTTATCTTCCTCTTCATCTCTGTCATGGCTGACTCAGCCATTACGTCAGCCATCAAGACAGACACTACATCAAAGTGTGATTCTTTCTCTAATCGATCAGAAGCAAGAGCAAAGCTATCGAACAAGGGATTTTCTCTTTAATGACAGAGTCTTGTTCTTGCTCATGCATGATCCCCTTTGAGTGACTCCAGGTGACAGGTCTCGTATAGGTCACTTGTAGTAGTAGCTTTGGATGCAGTTTTTTTGTGTGCCATTTTTTGATTTTTTATTTGGATGATGAGAGAGAGATGAAAGGTAGAAATGTTCCACTAAGTGTGCCAATTTTTTTGCACGAGATTTCCGGAGAAACTTGATTCGTGGAGTTAAACTTGTGTTGATGTAGATTTGATACGGATGTGGTTTGATCTCTAGAAGTTGATCCTTTGATTCTTTCTCTGTTGAATGTATATACATGATTTGAGGAAGCAAAGCACGTGATGTTCTTAGAGTTGAAATCTTGAAAGAATGATTGTATCTTCAAATGACTTCAATCTTCAAGTATGGTTAGCTTTAAGAAGTTAGTGATTCTTTTGATTACTAGGAGAATTCTCTCTAGACCCTCTGGAGTGTAAAATTTCTGACCTCCAATTGAAGAGAACTCCTCTATTTATAGAGTTCTCTAGTGGGTTTTGTGGACTTGAGCTTAGTGGTCCATTAACCTAGCCCTTGGTCCCAATAAATTTGATTTGGGCCTAATTTGATATTTGGATCAAATTAAGTTTTTTTTTCTTTGGCTCAATTAGACTTTAGCCCAAATTATAATATCAAATTTGACCAAATTAATTTTATTCAATCCAATAGTAATGATGAAAACAAGTGGTATCATGGGAATCTACCAATTTATGTCTTCAATTTCAATTTGGAACACATGTCAGATGGTCCCAAATGTGATGATTTGTATTTCATCATTAATTTGGAAAATGACATGACAATTTGTGATTGGTCCAAAAAAAATCTCCTTCAACACCGCTCATCCAAGTGTTCATATAAGTTGTGCAATGGCATACTTTTCTTTTCACGAAAATGATTTTTTTTTTTTTTAGTGACTGTAGAGGGATACATGAAAATAGAAACATGAGTTGCAGCTAAGTATTAGGGAAACTATCACATAAAGAAACAAATTAAAATAAAAGTTTTAAGGTAAAAAATGATAAGACCCAAAAAGAACAATAGAAATCAAAAGGATTCTTTCTTTATTCTATTGTACTTTTAATGGACAAAAGAACCAAATTAAAAGGAGATATGGACTTTTTCCCTCACGTTTTTCAGAAGTGTATACCAACATTATCTTTCTCACATTTGATAACTCTAAAAAGTTACAAAATTGCCTCCAATTAATTCTGAAATAAATAGTGTAATTAAAAGTTGACAACTAACGAGATGATGTTATCATAATGTCAAAAAAGTGCATACTTTATGGAGAATCATAACTGTTGAGATCTTTTGTCTTAAATTAACGGTTGCAATCATTGAGATCTTTTGCTTCGATTAATTCTAAAATAAAAAGGGTAACTAAAGTTGACAAAGTCCATGTTGTTGTGAACCGAGTAGCACAATGGATACACGAATATCAATAAATTATAATATCAAAATAATATAATATAATATAGTAACAAAATAAATAAATATTAAAATAAATTAAACAAAATAAAATAAATTAACAAAATAAGAAATAGGAAATTTATCTAAATTCTCAACTTTCTCCAATTTTCATGAAATTTACCCAATATATATCTTCCAAAATCTACCAAATCCCACTATTTATAGGCATGACAAGTAGAAGGTGAATTACATGAACACTAATAATGTGTAATGTTGAGTGACATGAACAACACTTAATGAACACTAAGCATGAGCATCTAATGGTCATCTGTTATCATAATATTTATAATACTACCCTTTAGATGCCCAATATATGTATGAAATATGTCTTATATATATATATATATGTATATATATATATATATAATATGCTTCATTAAAATCTTACTAGGAAAAGAACCCAATGGAGAAAAAAATCCTAATGAAGGGAAAAGAGTACTTTTATATAATTTATACTCCTAAAAAGTATATCTACTTCCGCTCATGGAAGTATCACTTGAGATCCCTGAGTCATTGATATTAGTCATACACATTCTCTACTAGCCTTGTGAATTGTAAGAATTTCAGCATGATTTGAGGAAGTAGTCATTATGGTCTATTTCACTTATCGTCACGATATAACAGTTCCTTCACATGTGAATAGATAACTTGTTTGAGATCTAGCTTTGTGTGGATCAGATAAATATCTAGAATTTGCATAACTAACTAGATCAAATTTTGATTTATTTGAATAAAACAAACTCATATCAATCATTCCTTGGGAGATAATGGAGTATATGCTTAATTTCATTTCAATGTCTTTTTGTTGGAGAAGAACTATATCATACTTATAAATTTATTAAAAATGCAATATCTAGTCTTGTATTATTAGCAAGGTACATAAGTGCACCAATTGCACTAAGATATGATACTTCAGGACCAAGAAGTTCTTCATTATCGTCTCGAGGTCGAAATATATCTTTCTTCACATCTAGTGAACAAACTTCCATTGGAATGTTTAATGGATGTGCTTTGTCCGTATAGAACCTTTTCAAAACTTTCCTGTATAAGTTGACTGATGAACAAATATCTCATCTGCCAAATGCTCAATTTGTAAGCCAAGGCAAAAAAAAAATTTCGAGATCTTTCATCTCAAATTCTTTCTTAAGGTATTCTATTTCCTTTGAAAGCTCTTCAAGAGTTCCAATTATATTTAAATCATCAACATATACAGTTATAATAGCAAATCCTGGCTATGATTTCTTTATAAAAACATGTGGACATATTGGATTGTTTTGATATCATTTTTTCAACCAATATCTAGTCAGACGATTGTATCACATTTTTTCTGATTGTTTCAATCCATATAATGATCTCTGTAATTTTATTGAATACAATTCCCAGGAACTTGATTTATATGTTTCAGGTACCTTAAATCCTTATGAGATTCTCATATAAATATCATTATCAAGAGATCCATATAAATATCTTGTGACTACATCCATAAGATGCATGTCCAGATTTTCATACATAGTCAGACCAATTAAATATCTTAATGTAATTGCATCTACCGCTAGAGAATACGTCTCTTCATAATCAATACTAGGTCTTTGTGAAAACCTTGTGCAACTAGTCTTGGTTTATATCTTGTGACCCCATTATTTTCATTTCTTTTTCTCACAAATACCTATTTTTATCTCACAGGTTTGATACATTCTAGTGTTTAGACCACTAGTCAAAAAACCTGACATTTTGAAAGTGAGTTTAATTCTACCTTGATTACTTCTTTTTACTGAAGCCAATATTTTCTATGTCGAAATTCTTCAATAGTTTTTGGTCCAGAATTCTCATTTTCAGATATAATATCAAGAGCAACATTATATGAAAAAATGTTGTCAATAATTACATGAGTTTGGTTCCATCTTTTTCTTGTCGTGACATAGTTTATTAAAATCTCATTATTATCTTTTTCCTGTCATGACATAGTTTACATCCTCAATCAAGTCTTTTTTACTATTAATTCTTTTTCTTTTTCGAGGATTTTTATCTTTGGAACCCACTCGCCTACCACACTTTTAGCGTGTTCTAGATTCATTAATGACAATTTGCTGTATTGGGATATCAATTTTCGATAGAACATTTGCAATTGAAATATGTGATTTAGTTACTTTCTTTGCATCTATAAATGCATCTGGTAACTGATTTGCTATATTTTGCAAATGAATTATCTTCTAAACTTCAAGTTTACACTGATTTGTATAGGGAAGCAAATGAGACAATAACAATGCATTCCATGTAATTTCTTTTTCCAACTTCTTACTTTTTCCCCCTAATGTTGAAAAATTTGTCTCATTAAAATGGCAATTAGCAAATCGTGTAATAAATACATCATCCGTTAGGGGGTTCAAGATATTTAATAATTGATGGGGAATCATATCCAATATATATTCCTAACCTCCTTTGAGGAATCATCTTAGTACGTTGTAGTAGAGCAATTGGAACATATACTGCATGCACATCCAAAAATTTTCAAATGGGAAATATTTGGCTCATGGCCATAATCTAATTGTAATGACGAGCGCTTATGATAAGATACCGGCCTAATGCATATAAGTGACATTGCATGCAAAATAGCATGTCTGCACACGGATGTAGGAAACTTAGCTCTCAAAAGGAATGGTCTAGCAATTAACTACAAACATTTTATGAATGATTCTGCTAAATCATTTTGTGTATGAACATGAGCTACAGGATGTTTAACACTTATCCCAATTGACACATAATTATCAAAAACTTGAAATGTAAATTCACCAGCATTATCAAGATGGATGGTCTTAATTGTATAATCAGGAAATTATGTTCTTAACTTAATTATTTGAGCAAGTAATCTTATAAATGCAAGCTTTCGGCTTGATAATAAGCATACATGGAACCATCTACTGGATACGTCTATTAATACAATAAAATATCTAAATGGTTCATTTGGTGGGTTAATAGGTCCAAATATATCACCATGAATTTGTTCTAAAAATGCAGGTGATTCAGTCCCCACATTGACTGGTGATGGTCTAATGATTAATTTTCTCTGAGAGCAAGCATCACATGATAATTCATTAGATTGAAGAATCTCCTGGCTCTTCAATATATGTCCACTTGAATTTTCGATAATTTTTCTCATCATTATAGATCTGGGATGACCCAACTGGTCATGCAAAATTGTAGATATGACTGGATTTATAAACTTTGTGTTCATTATTGCATATGTTTCAATTATATCCTAATTTTAACTTAATGACTCTAGCAAATTTATAGATCCTTTTTCAAACATTAATGCTCATAAACATGTGAGCAATTACAAATTAATAATAATAATAATAAAACTTAATTTAATTGCCAAAACCTAAAAACCATTTTAGTTTCTAATCTCAATTTTATTTAATAAATTGATACCCACAACATGCAATTGAGTAAAATTAAAACATGCTCTGATACCACATGATGGAAAAGTAGGCATGCGCAGCATAATTGAGGATCACTTTTACTCTAATTGCATAAATTAAACATACAACCCTAAATTAGTTAATTAGGGCTTTTAGAAACATTACCTTTGAAGCTCCCAAAACTCGTCTATCTTCGCTCGAACACGAACTGGACAACTACTAGAGTTAACCTACTATCCTCTGGACTCAGAACCGGGTTGTGGGACCCGATGGATGAAGAACCCGAGAGAGAGAAAGAGAAGGATATAGTAGAGTGAAATTTGGGTTGGGTTTGGATTTTTTCAGCCCTATTTTTAAAAACTCAATTTTGCAAAATACCAAAATTTTTTAATCCAAAATGACAAGCCCATATTTATAGAAAAGGGCCATGCAAAATTGCATAAAATAACTTCATAAAAACTCAACACCTAGAATCTACTATCTAAGTGGGCTTAATGTCTCTACTATAAGCCAACACCTAGCCCACTATTTTGTTAGTAGAATTATCCAAAAATTGTTTGGATTTTCCCATTAACTTTAGTCAAAGGGCAAAATAGTCATTTGGTTAAAGTCAAACTTTGACCGAAAAGTCAACATTTTGACTTTTTATGATTTTTTCATGTTGACTAATTTTGACTTCCCGAGCATAATCCACATTCATTTTCTTGAAATTCAAATCACATTTGAATATAAGATCGGTCAAAGTTTAACTTTTCAAAGTCAAAAGTCAACTCTTTGACTTTTACATGTTTGATCATTTTCATTATTTCCGAGCTTCCAAATATGATCGTATTCATATTCTTGATATTTAAATCACATTTAAATATTAAAGCTGTATATCTAAACTAAAAAACCGACCACTATATCACATATACTTGTCAGTGTCTCTCTCTTCACCTAATTCGAACAATTCGAATTATTCTATTGTACTATTCTAAGTTTATTCCATATGAGCTAGTAGGGGAACCTATTGAACCTATAGATCATGGGCTCCAACGATCCGAGATTAACTGGCTAAACTCTTTAGATGGAGCTAATCAACATTCGTTAACTCACGGGTCATTCCACTATAGTCCCGTAGTTACACTCCCCTCACTATAGATATATTTGTGTCCATATGATATAACCATGATTAGTAAGCTAATCCTTCACAGATTGTTCGTAATCTCGGCTGGGTCATAAAAATCGTTTTACGCCCGAGACTACATCTTATTCCTTAAGTTCCACTGATCCTCTAATGAACAGTTGGTTTAAGGTTCAACCTATCGAACCTCTCTCGGGCCAATGAGAGGGTGGGGCCCCTTGTTCAAGATCTGGATTCAGTACTAAAGGGAACAACCTATCTACTATCCCTATAATGTGTAGGAGTGAATTCCGTCTTGCACCCTATGTTTCAAGCTATCCACCTGATCTTACCCCTGAAATGGGAGGCTTATTGGGCCAGCGATAATGAACTACCCTCACCTATACAGATCTAAGGATAATTCCAAGTGAACAGGAGTTCATAGTTAGCTCAGGATTAAGATTAAGTTACCTAGGTCATTAATTAACGAAATAGTAAGTTTTATACATTAAACGACATTTAGAACGTAAAAAGTGACTATTTCATGGTTCAGTCTTATGTAAACTCTTTACATAAGATGCCCCATTTTCATGTCTTCACATGAACGGTTTAGGATCACATCGTTTGTACTAACTACAAAATGGGCCGCATCCATTGTGTCCCCAGAATAAGGCGTCCAACCTTATTCATATACTATAGACCATTTTGGCTATATATATTTGAACTTGATCCACATTTATGTCACTACATAAAGTTCAAATTGAAACTTAATAGCCTCGGAACCTTAGTTTATTGGATTCATGAATATAGAATTTAAATTTACTAAAGATTTTCAATAACAGCTTTATTGAACAAGAACATGATATTATAAACTACGAGTTTTAGGACATAAAATCCAACAAACTCCCACTTGGACTAAAACTCCTAGTAGGATCAAACGATGCTGAATTTAACTGTGAGAAGTTAATATTACATATGAGTACAATAAACATATGAATACAATAAACTAGGGCATTCATGCCCAATATAATCTCCCACTTGTCCTAGTTTAGAAACACCGTAGACCTAAACTCTGTAGATGACCCTAAAAAAATTTAGCCGTGAGGGTTTTTGTAAAAGGATCAATAATGTTTTGCTCAGAAGGTATCTGGGTCACTACAATGTCACCACGGTGTACGATTTCTCAGATAAGGTGGTACTTGCCTTCGATGTGCTTTCCCCGTTTATGGCTTCGAGGTTCTTTTGAATTTGCAACTGCACCGATGTTGTCACAATACAAGGTAATGGGTAGATGCTTATTTTGCTGCTTCGCAACCAGCTACGTATTCAACTTCCATTGTGGAGTCAGCTATACAGGTATGTTTTACGCTTCTCCACATTACTGCTTCTCCGTTAAGAGTGAACACTGATCCAGATGTAGACTTTCTAGCATCTTTATCAGTTTGGAAATCAGAGTTAGTGTATCCAGTAAGAATCAGATCCTTCGCACTATACACGAGCATGTAATCCCTAGTTCTTCTGAGATACTTTAAGATGTTCTTAACGGCAGTCCAATGATCACGTTTAGGGTTAGACTGGTATCTACTGACGATCCCTACTGAGTAGCATATCTCAGGTTTAGTACATAACATTGCATACATCAGGCTTCTAACTGCGGAGGCATAGGAAATATTTCTCATATCCTCAAGTTCTTGAGGGTTCTTAGGATATTATTCTTTTGACAGATGAATTCCATGTCTGAAAGGCAACAGACCCTTTTTGAAATTCTGCATTTTATATCTAGATAACATTTTGTCTATATAAGATGCTTGAGACATGGCTAGTGTCCTGTTCTTGCAATTTCGAACAATTTAGATCCGAAGAATATACTGCGTATTTCCTAAATCTTTCATTTGGAATTAAGTATCTAGCCATTGCTTGACGTCAGTAAGATATCCTACATCATTCCCAATGAGTAGAATATCATCGACATATAAAACTAAGAATGCTAGTAGAATTGATGATCTTCTTGTAAACACAAGGCTCGTCAATATTCTGTTCAAAGCCATAAGATTTGATCGCAGTATCAAACTTTATATTCCAGAATCTAGAAGCTTGTTTCAACCCATAAATGGATTTTTGAAGCTTACAAACCTTTTGTTCTTGACCCTGTGCAATAAACCCCTCTGGTTGAGCTATATAGATACTCTCTTCAAGATCGTCGTTTAGAAAGGCTGTCTTGACATCCATTTGCCAAATTTCATAGTCATAAAAGGTGGCAATGGATAAGATTATTCTTATTACATGGCAACGGGAGAGAAAGTTTCTTCATAGTCCACTCACTCTCTCTGGGTACAATTCTTTGCCACAAGTCGAGCTTTAAAAGTCTGTACTTTACTGGCTTGGTCTCGTTTTCTCTTGTAGATCCACTTACAACCAATTGGTTTTATATCATTTGGTTGATCTACAAGTTTTCAGACAGAATTGAAGTACATAGACTCCATTTCGAGGTCCATGGCTTTGATCCACTGATCATGGTCCACATTTTTCATCGTCCGTTTATAGGTCGATGGATCCTCTATGCCGTCATCAGGTATGACAACTTGTGTTTCTGTTAAGCCCAAGTAACGGTCAGGCTGATGAACAACCCTCCCACTACGTCCAAGCATTTTCAACTCTTGAGAATGATGTGACTGACCAGATGTACTAGTTTTATCTACTACTTTAGTAGATGAACTAGCTCTATCTGTAGCGTCTTTTGAAATATCTTTCAACACTATTTTACTGCTTGGTTGATGATTTCTAATGTGGTCTTCCTCTAGGAATGTGGCAATTGTTGATACAAATATCTTGTTTTCTTGAGGATGATAAAATAGACCACCTCTTATTTCCTTTGGATAATCTACAAATAGGCATAACTTTGAACGATGTTCCAATTTCTTTGGTTTTTTTACCAACACATGTGCTGGGCAACCCCAAATTCTAAAGTGACGTAAACTACTTTTACGCCCTTTCTATAGCTCATAAGGTGTTTCTGAAACACTTTTAGAAGGAACATTGTTCAAAATATGGACAACAGATTTAAGTGCATATCCCCCAAAGGAATCAGGCAATTGAGATAGCTCATCATAGAGTGAACCATATGTAATAAGGTTCAGTTTCTTCTTTCTGATACACCGTTCTGCTGAGGCATACTGGGTGCAGAGAGTTATGACTGGATCCCGTTTACTATCAGATAGTCTTGGAATCGTATGTCCATATATTCTCCACCTCGATCTAATCGAAGTGTCTTTATTGTTTTACCTAATTCATTCTCAACTTCAGCCTTATATTCTTTGAACTTTTCAAGAGAATCAAACTTGTGATGAAACAGGTAAACATGACCATACCTTGAATAATTATCAATAAACCTAATGAAATATTCATACCCACCTCGAGCCTTGACATTCATTGGTCCACAAAGGTCTGAATGTACGAGCTCTAAGGGTACTTTGGCTCTGAGACCTTTTCCAGTAAAAGATCTCTTGGTCATCTTTCCTTCAAGATAGGATTCACATGGAGGTAAAGAATTATCTTCTAACTGACTTATAAGTCCACTCTTGACCAATCTCTCAATCCTATTCAGATTTATGTGACCAAGTCTTAGGTTCCATAGATAGGCGTTGGAAGAAACCTTTTGTTTTTTATTCTAAGTTTCTAATGTTCTAAACATTTCAGTATTTAAAACAAAATTTGCTCTAGTTGGTCTTAACTTATATAAATTGTCTTCAAGTGTAGCAGAACAAATTTGAATACGTTTACAAAAAATGAACTCTTCATTTATATTAAAAAATATTGTATATAATTGTTCTATAATACAAGTGATAGATATCAAATTCCCCTTTATAAGAGGTGCATACAAAACATTTTTAAGTACTAGATATCTATCTTCAAAAAACAACTTCAGATTTCCCACTGCTTCAGCTGAGACAACCTCTCATGTTCCAACTTTGAGGGTTATCTCACTTTCTTCAAGCTTTTTCCAAGAACTAGTTTCCTAAAACGAGAAACAAATATGATTAGTGGCTCATGAATCTAGTATCCAGATTGAAATATCATATTCCACTAAACATGTTTCAACGACCAGTAAATCATATTTACCTTGTGTCGTTTTCTCAACTTTCTTTTCTGCAAGGTACTTCGGGCAATTTCTCTTCCAATGCCCGTTTTGGTTATATTGAAAACATTTTCCTTTATCTGTATCCTTCTTTCCCTTTTTTATCTTGGGAGCCTGCCCTTTTCCCTTCTTTTTCATTTGAGCTTTAGAGGGTCCAACTTTAATTTTAGAGGACGATCCTCTTATAAATTTTTTCTTAGTGGTAGCAACATTTGCTTCCACTTCCTTCCCCTTACCTAAAGTAAGGTTTTGGAATCGCTAGAGCTTGTTAAGAAGGGTGGTGAGGTTAAATTCTATCTTATTTAAAGACGCATTTGTCTCAAAAGGTATAAAACTCTTCGGAAGAGATTGTAAGATAAAGCTAACCTGGTTAGCCTCATCAATGGGTCCGCCATTTACTTCAGCCATATTGAAGTACATCATCATGTCCAGGACATGTTCTCTAATAGAGGTCCTTTCCTTCATCCGCTTCGTGTAAATGTGCTTAATTGCCTCGTGTCTAAGGGACCATGATGGTTGCCCAAACATTTCTCTTAATGAATCTATTATCTCTTTAACCGTAGCTAAGGATTCATGTTTCTTTGCCAAAACATCAAACATGCAGGCAAAAATGTAAACACGGACCTTTTCATTGGCTTTGACTCATCGATCGTATGCTTCCCGAATAGTTCGGTTAGCATTTGAGGTTGGGGCTTGAGGACATTCCTCAGTTAAGACAAATCTTAAATCTTCAACTACCAATATTGTGTTTAGATTTGATTTCCATGCCGAATAATTATCGCCGTTTAGTTTCTCGGAAGCTAAGAGTTGAATTATCGAGCTATTCATGCTGAAAAGATAAACATATCCTTTTTAGTAAAAAAAAAAAACATTAATCTTTTAAATCCAATCAAGTTTAGGAAAAAAACTAATAATGTACCCTTCATTATTATATTTTGCAATGATATTTCAAAAGTTTAGAGTAACCTCCACCGAAGGGCAGTCGATTATTCCTCTTTTGAACCAAGACAATCTTGACTAGATGCTAACCCCAGAATAACTCTTTATTCTTATAGCACTTTAGTTATCGCTACTTTGGTCTAGAATGCACTAACATCTTAATAATTCTTGTAAGTGTAACCTTCCATTTTTGGATTTCAGAAACCAGAATCAACATGCTCCCGAAAGTGGAAAGTCAATATGAAAACTGATCTAAGAGAGCCTATCCATATTTGGAGTTCGTAGTGTTCCGAATCCTATAATATAACCCTCCAAAGGGAAAGGTCGCTCCAGTGCAGACATGAAGGTACATTATAGAAATCTCACGGTGCAACCTAATGGAAGAGATCGTGGGATATGTTGTTACATACCCCTCACCCACTTACTATGAATTACTTCCCCTATTCACCTTGATATTGATCTATACAAACACTCTCCGAAGGGAGTCCGCTCCCAAGCACAGCCCAAAGCCCTGCATGGACCTCATGATGTGAACTCTTATGGACGCTAGAGCTAAAAGTATGCTACTTCTCTTTAGCTAAAGTGTTCTATAATGGTTTAGGGTATAAAAAATACGTAGAGATATATTTCGACTAAATTAAACATATCCTAAGTCTAGGTGATAGATCCATGTATAACTCTTATATTGGATTCCAAACTATGATGTCTAGGTGATAAATAAATTTTATTACCTCACATCTTTCACGCATGCTCATTAAAAGTAGGGTTATTTGACTTAGACGCTAGTTTGATCTCCAGGTAAGAGGTGTTCTGTAAACCGTCATCTTAAGAATCCCCAACCTTAGACAAGATCTCCTCAGGTAAGTAAATAACTCTTTGTTTAACAAGTAATCAACCTATTCTAACTGTTTAGAAAAGCCGATTGAAATTGCACCAATTTAAACCTAGGTGAGCATGCAACTTTTACCTTTGTTATAGATTTTAAAGTCTAGGTTATTTTATAACAATTATAAAATAAAATTATAACCATTATAACCCTAGAATCATACATCTATAACATACATTCATACTTGAGGATCATGCTTTAATATAACACTTTATATTAAAAAAAAACATAACATGCATACTTTATACATTATAACAATTATAACAAATATCAAATACATGTACATGTTAACCTATGGTAGGATTTTAAATCTATATGGCATACTATATGCACAATAAGATTCAAAGTTTAATTAAAACATACATCAACATGCATAATTAATTAAACACCCTAAAATGGATTAGTTTTGGCTCTTAAATTAAGCTAACAACTAAATTATTACAATAATAATTTGGTGTATACAAAAAACCGCTCTCGATCCAGATTCAAACACATTTGAATAAACTCAAATTGGCCAAAAAACTCTCGAACTGGCCTAAAAACTCCTGAACCGGCCCAAAACTCCAAAAAACCAAGATGAACCGGTCAAACCGGCTCAACCAGGTCAAACGAACTGGTCTCGACCGTCTGGACTGGCTGGTCAACGCCCGCTAGCGCAGTCAATGGAAGTGCGGGGCGGGTCGACAGAAATGCGGGTGCGTGGGTCGTGAAGAAACCGGGCGGATCACGGAACGGGCTGGAATGCTTCGTTGACAGCTGGTGCACACGTGCGAGAAATCGGGTCGGATATGGGCGGGCAACGTGGGTGCGAGCAGGCAGGCGGAGAACCGAGTCGGATTTGGGAGCACATCTCTCGAGTCTGGGAGCAACTTTCTCGAGTCTGTGAGTTTTTTTTACTTCATTTTGAAGCTGTCCTCTTTCTCGGAACCGAGCAATTACATCCTAATTTTAACTCTAATGACTCTAGTAAATTTACAGACTCGTTTTCACACATTAATGCTCATAAACATGTGAGCAATTACAAATTAATAATTAAAAAAAACTTAATTTAATTGCCAAAACCTAAAAGCCATTTTAATTTTCAATCTCAAATTTATTTAATAAATTGATACCTACCACATGCAATTGAGTAAAATTAAAACATGCTCTGATACCACATGATGGAAAAGTAGGCATACGCAATGGAATTGAGGATCAATTTTACTCTAATTGCATAAATTAAACATACAACCCTAAATTAGTTAATTAGGGTTCTTAGAAACATTACCTTTGAAGCTCCCAAAACTCGTCTATCTCCGCTCGAACACGAAATGGACAACCACTAGAGTTGACCTACTATCGTCTGGACTCAGAACCGGGTTGTGGGACCCGGTGGATGAAAAACCCGAGAGAGAGAAAGACAAGGAAATAATAGAGTGAAATTTGGGTTGGGTATGGATTTTTTCAGCCCTATTTTTAAAAACTCAATTTTGCAAAATATCCAAAAGTTTTTAATCCAAAATGAGAAGCCCATATTTATAGAAAAGGGCCATGCAAAATTGCATGAAATAACTTCATAAAAGCCCAACACCTAGAATCCATTATCTAAGTGTGCTTAATATCTCCACTATAAGCCAACACCTAGCCCACTATTTTGTTAGTGGAATTATCTAACAAAAGTTTTGTAAACCACGAACTTAGGTTCCCAAAATAAGCATGTTTAGCCAAAGAAATATTATATTACATATTTATTAAGTAGAAATGCATGTTTGTTTATAGGGATTATGAAGGAAGGGAAGAAAAATATATATAATGAAGAAACTCAATCATTAGTCTGGCTGGAGGCACTAAGTGTAGGGTGACGTGGCAATCTACTCTTTGAACTCAGGAAGCGATAGAAAGATTAAAAGGGAAGTGAAATTTCAAAAGCATGGTTTCAACAATTGACAAGAGAAAATTTAGCAAATTCGTTGCCATTTGAAAGCTGGGAGAATCTAGTTTTCAAGGTTGTCCTGCCGGAGAAAGATTGCAAGAGGAAAAGAAAAAAAGTGGAGAATTTGAAGAAGAGGCAGAACTTCGAATCAATCAAGGCCCGAGGTGAAGATTGGAAGCTTTAGGCCAAACTACAAGGAATTTTTAGCTAAAATTTTAAGGTATGAATCAACTCAATTATAAGAGGGAATCGGTGCATAAGCAGACAGCTGCTTGGGATGAACAAACAACTAGATCTCCGTGGGAATTATAGCGAGATATGGGGATAAGGAGCTCGCGTATAAAGGAAATCTCGCTGATATTACTTTAGAGAATCTCACCGATCTCGCTCTAGAAGGAAATCTCGCTAGGAATTGGGCTGAGTATCGCTGGTAAGGTGAGTATCGCTAGCAAAAGCTTGATCTCGCTCTAGAGGATCTCGCTAGTATCGCTCTAGAGGATCTCGTTGATATCGCTCTAGAAGATCTCGCTAGCATCGCTCTAGAGGATCTCGCTAGCATCAGAGGAGCTCGCTGACCTCGCTCAGGGGGATCTTGCCACTAAAGCTGTCTGTGTTGATGAAAGTTCCTTTAATAAATGAATTAATTGGGGTATTTTACTAAAAATTCTAAGTAGTTTAACTGAGAATTATATCTTTTCAGGCCAAGAAGAGCTGGGGGAAGCGTATAAACCATTAAGAGCCAGACGAACTGTGAGTGACCAAATAAACTTAAGGTTTTCAATACTCATGCATATATGATCAACTAAAGCACAGTGACATTAATGATGAATTTATACTTTCTCAAGCAACAAATGGTTAGAGAATAACTTAACGCATGTTTCCCGGCTTGTATGTGAGTAACACAGACCAAGGTATGTCATGTAACCATTACAAAAGCTATGTTTCTGATTTTGATATATGCTTCCTAAAAGAAAGCTTTGAGAGAATGAGTTCTTATGTAAATGAGTGGCAATGGAACAGTTCTTGTGTAAATACTAGGTAGAGGGACTTAATTTGATGTTACAAAATACACATTTGATATCGAAGGACGTTTGAGAAAGTATCTAACCAATTTGGTACCGAAGGACATTTGAGAAGGTGCCTTGCCAATTTGATACCGAAGGACATTTGAGAAGGTATCTGGCCAATTTGATACCGAAGAACATATGAGAAGGTATCTTAGTAGCTCGATACTGAAGGATAAATTTGAGAAGGTATCTGAGCAGAAGTATCTAAGATATGATGGTACTTAATATGGCCACGTGAAAGTAGGCAGTTATGAATAAGAGACCGAAGTATGAGGCTCTTGGCTGGTAATAAACGTTTGGGAGCTAGAGCATTTAGGCTCGTTCTCAACTAGGGAATAATAATGTTTAATGATGTCTGAGAATGGTTTAAAGCTACATTTCGAGACAATTTCTTGAGTTTACTCATTGGTATATTTACATGTTTATAGTGATGTTATGCTTGTTGCTTTACGATTCTATAGTCACTCATTGGGCTTTTAGCTCACGAAATTTCTGTGTTTTCCCTTCTCAGGTAGCGGTCAGATTCCTCAGGGTTGATCCTCCTACTGCTTGCCACTAAAAGACTCGGCTTATTAAGAAGATTTAGGTTATTGATCTGTTTATGTACACATGTTTTGAGAGGGACTAGGGCTCTATTAGAGTTGTTTGGGCCATCTGTGAATATTTCATCTCTTAAATGTTATATCTGGTTGCACGCATGTGTTATATAATATTTTGTAGAACCTTAAGGAGGCGTATCTTATTCATACACTATTAATGTTTAACAAGTTGACATTTAGATTAGAGGGCTAAGGCGGTGGGTACTGGCATTAGGGCTAGTAAGTACCGCGGTCATATCCCCTTCTAGGTTTGAGAGGGTAATCTGGGGGAGGGTGTGACAAGTTGGTATCAGAACATAAGATTTTGGGAATGAGAGGGGAAGTTCATGCATAAGTCTAAGTTCCTAAGTGTGAGTCCCTAACATGTGTACATGGTATTAGGTGAAATGTTGAGGAAACATGGCAGATCGAGTAAGCAGATAGGTGGCAGGAATACTGACCCTACCAATAGAGGCCTGGAGGTTGGAGAGAACCCACCGGGTGGCAAAAGGAAGGTGAATGATCCGGTGAGTCAGGAAATGATGTCTGAGGGAGAGTCTAGTACCCTCCAGGCAAGGGCAGATTCTCAGTTAGAAGATGTAGATTTTGACAGGATAGTGCAGAGATTAGCAGTCAATGTGGGCTCTGCACGAGCAGACCCAGAGAAGAAATATGGTATTGAGAGGTTTAAAGCCCTAGGGACTGTGACATTTGAAGGTATAACAGATCCGGCTGAAGCTGAGTTATGGCTGGATGTAGTTGAAAAATATTTCAATGTTATGAGTTGTGCAGAGGACAGGAAAGTAGGATTAGCCATCTTTCTACTATAGAAAGGAGCAGAGAAATGGTGGAAAGTGATATTCGCCAGACGAACCAGTACAGATGTGATGTTATGCCTGAGTTCAGGAAGGCCTTTGAAGATAAGTATTACCCCATCTTGTTCCGGGATGCAAAAAGGGATGAGTTCCTCAGATTAACGCAGGGAACGATGTCAATAGTGGAATATGAGCAGAAATTTACAGAGTTATCACAGTATGCCCTATCGATTATTGCTGAGGAAAGAGATAGGTGTAGGAAATTTGAACAAGATTTGAGGAAGGAAATTAGAACTCCAGTGACATCTACGGCTAATTGGCTAGATTTTAACTAGTTAGTAGAAACAGCAACAAGAGTCGAGCGGAGTTTGGCAGATGATGAGCAATTGTCAAGAGGCAGCGAGGCAGTGGTAGGGCCTAGAGATAGGGGATCTCGACCTCCAGTTGCGACTCAGACTAGTGGAAGTCAATTCAGGGGAACTAGTTGGCAGGGATCAAAGAAAAGAAAAACGAGACCCTCAACCAGTGCAGTTAGCCGATTAGAGATGCTATGAGCTGGTGAGTCGGTAGCCAGCACAGACAAGAGACCGACGTGCCCTAATTGTGGCAAGAGGCATTTTAGGGCATGTTATAGTGGCAGAGGTGCATGTTTCCAATGTGGACAGACAGGGCATTTCAAGAGGGACTGTCCCCAGATGAACAGGGACGTCCCAACAGCATAACGGCCGACCTCCCAGACAATTAACCAACCAAAGAGTGTTAGAAATCGAGGCGAAGGGTCAAGTGGTTCCAAGCAGAAGAATGTTGTAGGTCGACCACAGCAGCAAGGGCGAGTGTACGCCGTGACACATCAGGAGGCAACGGAGTCTCCAGATGTTGTGACCGGTAATGTTATATTATGTAGACAGTCTTCTTATGTTTTATTTAATCCTGGTGCCACACATTCATTTATATCTAGTATGTATGCATCTAGTATAGATAGGTTCATTGAATCTATGCCTGAAGAGTTATTTATCTCTACCACTTTGGGAGATATGATAATGGGAGATAGATGTTATAATCATTGTGAGGTACTGATCAATGGTCAGAACTTCTATGCTGATTTACTTCCCTTAGAACTGTTGGAGTTTGATGCTATCCTTGGGGATGGATTTTCTAAATAAGTATCATGCCTCAGTAGACTGTTACAAGAAGGAGGTAGTACTTAGAAAATTAAATAGCCAGGATGCAATGCTGATAGGAATCAAAAGATTAACCGCAGGGAATCTGATATCGACAGTGAAAGCTCGGAAGCTGTTGAGCAAGGGATGTAAAGCCTATTTGGCTCATGTAGTGGTTGTTCAAGGGAAAAAGCTGAACCCAGAAGATGTCCCAGTGGTAAATGAGTTTCGGGATATATTCCCTGAAGAACTACCGGGGTTACCACACGACAGGGAGGTGGAGTTTACTATTGACTTAATTCCAGGAACAACTTCTATATCGCAGGCACCGTATAGAATGGCGCCGACTTAGTTGAAAGAATTAAAGGTTCAGCTGCAAGAGTTAATTGACAAGGGATACATTCGACCTAGTGTATCACCTTGGGGAGCTTCGATATTGTTTATGAGGAAGAAAGATGGTACACTTAGATTGTGTATCGACTATAGGCAACTGAAGGTAACAATTAAGAACAAATATCCGTTACCACGCATTGATGATTTATTTGATCAGCTAAGAGGAGCCACGGTGTTTTAAAAAATAGACCTGAGATTGGGTTATCATCAACCGAAAGTGAGGGAAGCTGACATTCCTAAAACCGCATTTAGAATAAGATATGGACATTATGAATTTTTAGTAATGCCATTTAGATTAACAAATGCCCCTGCGGTATTCATGGATCTTATGAACAGGATATTTCATCCATACTTGGACCAGTTCGTGATAGTATTCATTGATGATATACTAGTGTATTCTGGTAGTATGGAGGATCATATTACCCACCTGAGGATAGTGTTGCAGACGTTGTGAGATAGGCAATTATATGGTAAATTCAGTAAATGCGATTTTTGGTTAGATCGGGTAATATTTCTTGGGCATGTTGTTTCAGCAGAGGGCATTAGTGTAGATACTCAGAAGACGGAAGCAATAGTTAAATGGGAACGACCCACGATCGTTTCAGAAATACGCAGTTTCCTAGGGTTGGCAGGTTATTATCGGAGGTTTGTGGAGGGTTTCTCTAAGATAGCCCTTCCGTTGACGAACCTGACCAAGAAAGGTGTGAGGTTTAAATGGTTGTTGAAGTGTGAACATAGTTTCCAAGAGCTGAAACAGAGATTAGTATTAGCACCAGTGCTTACCTTGCCTATTCCAGGTAAGGAATTTAAGATTTATTGCGACGCATCCCGACAAGGATTGGGATGTGTGTTGATGCAGGATGGGAAGGTGATTGCATATGCCTCTCGTCAACTTAATAAACACGAGGGCATCTATCCTACACATGATCTAAAGTTGGCAGCAGTTTTTTTGGCTCTGAAATTGTGGAGACATTACATGTTTGGAGAGCGTTGCAGAATATTTATAGATCACAAAAGCTTAAAATATATCTTTGATAAAAAAAGAGTTGAATTTAAGACAACGAAGATGGATTGAATTGATTAAAGATTACGACTGTTTCGAGTACCACCTTAGTAAAGCTAATGTTGTGGCAGATGCACTAAGTAGGAAATCCTTAGGACCTAAGGCCATTATTGGTTCAATAAGAGGAATACTATTGCAGGAGTTCAGGAATTCCAGAACCGCCTTATCAGTGGATCCATCAGAAGGAATGATAGCTACTTTTTAGATGAGGCCGACCTTAGTAGAAAACCTTAAGCGGGATCAGTTGGAAGACCCTGATCTTCAGAAGATTGCGGATGATGTAAGTAAGGGCATCAGGGTTGACTTCCAACTAGGAGTAGACAATGTGCTAGAAAAGGAAGGGAGAATGTGTGTGCCTAACAAGCTACAGCATAAAAAAGCCATTCTAGAGGAAGCACATAGTTCCACTTATGCTATGCATCCAGATAGCACCAAGATGTATAGAACTTTGAAGAAATCTTAATGGTGGCCTGGGATGAAGAGAGACATAGTAGAATATGTGGACCGATGTATAATCTGTGAGCAAGCAAAACCTGAGAGACAAAGACCAGCAGGATTACTCAATCCACTTCTAGTGCCTGAGTGGAAGTGAAAGCATGTAACAATGGACTTTCTATTTGGATTGCCCAAGACACCCTCAGAATTTGATGGTATTTGGGTAATAGTCGATAGATTAACTAAAACGGCCAAGTTCATACCAGTAAAAGTTACTTTTACACTTGACCGTCTAGCTAAGATTTATGTGGATAGGATAATCGGTCAATATGGAGCCCCAATGTCGATAGTGTCGGATCGGGACTCAAGGTATACTTCAAAATTTTGGCCTAGTTTACAGAAGGCTATGGGCACTAAATTACATTTCAGTTCGCAAACAGATGAACAGTCGAAAGAACTATACAGACACTGGAAGATATGTTAAGGGCTTGTGTGCTACAATTCAAAGGAAGTTGGGATACACACTTATCGTTGATTGAATTTACCTACAACAATAGCTACCATTCTAGTATCGGAATGTCTCCCTATGAAGCATTGTACGACCGACCTTGCAGGACTCTAGTGTGCTGGAACGAAGTCGGAGAACAACAATTACTGGGTCCAAAATTAATTCAACAAACAATAGAGAATGTAAAACTTATCAGGGATAATCTTAAGGCGGCCCGCGATAGAAAGAAGAGCTACGCTGATAAGCGAAGAAGAGAAGAATTTGAAGTCGGAGAATGGGTATTTCTTTGGTTGTTCCCATGGAAAGGAATTCTCCGGTTTGGGAGAAAAGGGAAGTTAAGTCCACGATACATCGAACCATATGAAATTGTGGAACGGGTTGGTTCAACAACTTATAGGCTGCAGTTGCTAATGGAGCTAGCTCGTATTCACGACATATTTCATGTGTCGATGATAAGGAAATAAGTGCCTGATCCTATGCACATACTAGCAACAAAACCAGTACAGCTCAAAGAAGATTTATCTTACGAGGAGGAGGCCATTGAGATCATGGTCAGGAAAGACCAAGTACTCAGAAATAAGACAATTCCTTTGGTGAAGATGCTATGGCATAATTATGGAATCGAGAAAGCTACTTGGGAACCTGAAGAGCAAATGAGGAAGAGATATCCTTAACTTTTCAAATGACATATCAGGTAAATTTCGAGGATGAAATTTCCTTTAAGGGGGAGATGATTGTAAACCTCAAACTTAGGTTCCCTAGATAAGCATGTTTAGCCAAAGGAATGTTATATTACATATTTATTAAGTAGAAATTCATGTTTGTTTATAGGGATTATGAAGGAAGGGAAGGAAAATATATATAATGAAGAAAATCAATCATTAGACATGCTAGAGGCACTAAGTGTAGGGTGATGTGGCAATCTACTCTTTGAACTCAGGAAGCGGCAGAAAGATTAAAAGGGAAGTGAAACTTCAAAAGCATGGTTTCGACAATTGACAAGAGCAAATTTAGTGAATTCAGTGCCATTTGAAAGCTGGAAGAATCTAGTTTTCAAGGTTGTCCTGTCGGAGAAAGATTGCAAAAGGAGAAGAAAAAAAGTGGAGAATTTGCAGAAGAGGCAGAACCTTGGATTAATCAGGGCCCGAGGTGAAGATTGGAAGCTTCAGGCCAAACTACAATGAATTTTTAGCTAAAATTTTATGGTAAGAAAGTTTCTTGAAAAGAGCTCTAGATTTTGAGTTATGAATTTTTAAAATTATAATAGGGATAAGGATCTCACTTATAAAAGAAATCTCGCTGATATCGCTCTAGAGAATCTCGCCGATCTCGCTCTAAAAGGAAATCTCGCTAGGAATTGGGCTGAGTATCGCTGATAAGGTGAGTATCGCTAGGAAAAGCTTGATCTCGCTGGTATCGCTCTAGAGGATCTCGTTGGTATCGCTCTAGAGGATCTCACTGGTATCGCTCTAGAGGATCTTGCTGGTATCACTCTTAAGGATCTCGCTAGAATCGCTCTATAGGATCTCGCTAGCATCAGAGGATCTCGCTGACCTCGCTTAGGGGGATCTCACCACTAAAGCTGTCTGTGTTGATGAAAGTTCCTTTAATAAATGAATTAATTGGGGTATTTTACTAAGAATTCTAAGTAGTTTAACCGGGAATTATATCTTTTCAGGCCAAGAAGAGCTGGGGGAAGCGTATAAACCATTAAGAGCCTGACGAACTGTGAGTGACTAAATAAACTTAAGGTTTTCAATACTCATGCATATATGATCAAGTAAAGCACAGTGACATTAATGATGAATTTATACTTCCTCAAGCAAAAAATGGTTAGATAATAACTTAACGCATGTTTCCCGGCTTGTATGTGTGTAACACAGGCCAAGGTATGTCGTGTAACCATTACAAAAGCTATGTTTCTGATTTTGATATATGCTTCCTAAAAGAAAGCTATGAGGGAATGAGTTCTTATGTAAATGAGTGGCAATGGAACAGTTCTTGTGTAAATACTAGGCAGAGGAACTTAATTTGATGTTACAAAATACACATTTGATACCGAATGACGTTTGAGAAGGTATCTAACCAATTTGGTAACGAAGGACATTTGAGAAGGTACGTGGCCAATTTGATACCGAAGGACATTTGAGAAGGTATCTGGCCAATTTGATACCGAAGGACATATGAGAAGGTATCTTAGTAGCTCGATACTAAAGGAAAAATTTGAGAAGGTGTATCTATGATATGATGGTACTTAGTATGGCAACGTGCACGTAAGCATTTATATGGGTCTCTTGGCCGGTAATAAACATTTGGGAGCTAGAGCATTTAGGCTCATTCTCAACTAGGGACTAATAATATTTAATGATGTCTGAGAATGGTTTAAAGCTACATTTCGAGATAATTGGTTGAGTTTACTCATTGGTATATTTACATGTTTATAGTGATGTTATGCTTGTTGCTTTACGATTCTATAGTCACTCACTAGGCTTTTAGCTCACGAAATTTCTGTATTTTCCCTTCTCAGGTAGCGGTCAGATTCCTTAGGGTTGATCCTGCTGCTACTTGTCACTAAAAGACTCGGCTTATTAAGAAGATTTAGGTTATTGATCTGTCTATGTACACATGTTTTGAGAGGGACTAGGGCTCTATTAGAGTTGTTTGGGCCATCTGTGAATATTTCATCTCTTAAATGTTATATCATGGTTGCACGCATGTGTTATATAATATTTTGTAGAACCTTAAGGAGGCGTATCTCATTCATACGCTATTAATGTTTAACAAGTTGACATTTAGATTAGAGGGCTAAGGCGGTGGGTACTGGCAGTAGGGTTAGTAACTACCGTGGTCATATCCCCTTCTAGTTTTGAGAGGGTAATCTGGGAGAGGGTGTGACAAGTTTGGATTTTTCTCACTAACTTTAGTTAAAGGGCAAGATAGTCATTTGGTCAAAGTCAAACTTTGACCAAAAAGTCAACATTTTGACTTTTTATTATTTTTCTGTGTTGACTAATTTTGACCTCCCGAACATGAATCTGCATTCATTTTCTCGAAATTCTAATCACATTTGAATATAAGTTCGGTCAAACTTTGACTTTTCAAAATCAAAAGTCAACTCTTTGACTTTTTACTTCTTTGACCATTTCCATTATTTCCGAGCTTCCGAATATGAACGTATTCATATTCTTGATATTTAAATCATATTTAAATATTAAAGCTGTATCTCTAAACTAAAAAATCGACCACTATATCACATATACTTCTCATTTTCTCTCTCTTCACCTAATTCGATCAATTTTAATTATTCTATCATACTGTTCTAAGTTTATTCCATATGAGCTAGTAGGGGAACCTAATGGACCTCTTTGACCATTTCCATTATTTCCGAGCTTCCGAATATGAACGTATTCATATTCTTGATATTTAAATCATATTTAAATATTAAAGCTGTATCTCTAAACTAAAAAATCGACCACTATATCACATATACTTCTCATTTTCTCTCTCTTCACCTAATTCGATCAATTTTAATTATTCTATCATACTGTTCTAAGTTTATTCCATATGAGCTAGTAGGGGAACCTAATGGACCTATAGATCATGGGCTCCAATGATCCGAGATTAGCTGGCTAAACTCTTTAGATGTAGCCAATCAACATTCGTTGACTCACGGGTCATTCCACTATAGTCCCGTAGGTTCACTCCCCTCACTATAGATATATTTGTGTCCATATGATATAACCATGATTAGTAAGCTAATTCTTCACAGGTTGTTCGTAATCTCGGTTGGGTCATAAAAATCGTTTTACCCTCGATACTACATCTTATTTCTTAAGTTCCACTGTCCTCTAATGAACAATTGGTTTAAGGTTCAACCTATCGAACCCCTCTCGGACCAATGAGAGGGTGGGGCCCCTTGTTCAAGACCTGGATTCAGTACTAAAGAGAATAACCTTTCTACTATCCCTATAACGGGTAGGAGTGAATTCCGTCTTGCACCCTATGTTCCCAGTTATCCACCTGATCTTACCCCTGAAATGGGATGTTTATTGGGCCAACGATAATGAGCTACCCTCACTTATACAGATCTAAAGATAATTCCGAGTGAACAGGAGTTCATAGTTATCTCAGGATTAAGATTAAGTTACCTAGGTCATCAATTAACGAAATAGTCAGTTTTATATATTAAACGACATTTAGAACATAAAAAGTGACTATTTCATTGTTTAGTCTTATATAAACTCTTTACATAGAATGCCCCCATTTTCATGTCTCCACATGAACGGTTTAGGATCACATCATTTTTACTAACTATAAAAGGGGTCGCATCCATAGTGTCCCCAGAATAAGGCGCCCAACCTTATTCATATACTATAGATCATTTTGGCTATATATATTTGAACTTGATCCATATTTATGTCACTATATAAAGGTCAAACTTAAACTTAATAGCCTCGGAACCTTAGTTTATTGGATTCATGAATATAGAATTTAAATTTACTAAAGATTTTCAATAACAGCTTTATTGAACAAGAATATGATATTACAAACTACGAGTTTTAGGACATAAAATCCAACAATTTTATGAACATACACTCAATCCAATGAACTAAGAGCCTGGGTTATTTTATGTAATTTAAACAAGTATGTTGAGATATATGGATGGATCTTGTTTAAATAATAACCTAAACGGTTTATAGTGGATGGATAAGGTTATGTACTTTATCCTAGTGACACTACAGATATGGTCCGTTTTGTAGATGTTATCAGTGTTGTAAAGTGCTACAAATGATCTGATCCTGATCATTGATGTTGAGACATGGGAGCGGGGGTATCCGATACAAAGAGTTTATATAAGACCGGACCACGAAATGATTAGTCTCATTATATAACACTATTAATAATAGAGACTTATATTTCACCAAGATGGCCATAGGTGACATGACCTGAATCTTGAGTGAGTTGTGAACTCTTGCTGATGAAGACGGTCATTTGATTTGTATGGGTGAGAGTGGCCAAATTACCAACTCAATGTGCCTACCATTTTGGGGATTCGTCTGATTGAGGAGTTGAGAGCAAAGCTACATAAGATGGAATTCTCATTCTTTATTATTGGGGTAAGTAGATAAATTGCTCCCTTAAGGGCTGATTCCAGGGGCTTGAACAATGTGGCCACAACCTCTCTTGGCTCGAGAGGGACTTGATCATAGTTGGATAATGACTTATTGTTCATTAGAGGGATCAGTGGTACTTAAGAAGTTAAATGTAACTATAGGGGCAAAATGGTAATTTTGGTCTAGCTGTACTTATGAATAATTTATGAAGGTCATCGCATTGTTGATCGGTTATATCCAATGGACACAGAAATATATCTGTAGTACAAAGAGTGATGGTGTTGTTCTTTAGTGAAGTGACTGGTAGTTAATGGATATTGAATAATTTAATTAAAGAAGTTTAATTAATTGTTCTCGTACCATTGGAGCTTCAATCTACGGGTCCATAAGGTCTCCTCTATAGCTCAACAAGGTTTTAATTGAGAATTAATTTTTTGGATTAATTTGAATTGTTCGAAATAATTGTGGGAATTAATTTTATATGATATAATTAATTAAATTAATTATATGTGATATAATTAATTTAATATATTTGATATTTTATTTGAGAGGAATTTGAATATGATTCAAATACAAATTATATGAATGAGATTTATATAATTAAATTTAATATAAATATAATTTATATTAAATACTATAAATAGTTGAGAGAAATTAAATATTTGAATATGATTCAAATATTAATTGTATGGATGGGATTCGTATAATTGAATTTAATATAAATATGATTTATATTAAATGTCATGCATTGTTGAGAGAAAATAAAACTATAGTTTATATTGTATTTGATACAATATAAAACTATAGATTTTGTGTTATATTTGATATAGTTATTATATATATATTATTTAAATTAAATTAAATTTTACTTTAATTAAAGGGGGGGAATTACAACTCCCTCCCTCTAATTTTTTTGAACATTACGTGTAGTGGATAGGAGTTTTTTTGGTGTACTTTCCATCTTCCTGTGGATAATAAATAAAAGTTCTCTGGAAAAATCCTTATCCTTTCTCTTTTTTCCTCTTCCAAGAATTCAAGCAAAGCCCACAACTTTTGCTTGAATTCTTAATCCCTAAAGAGAATATTAGAGTGTTCTCAAGTGGTGGTGCCCAATTGATAATTTCAAATTGGAAACTAAAGAGATCGTAGTCAAGAGGGAATACGTGAAGAAAATTAGCTTCAAGGGTACGTCGTTTTCTTCCCTTATTTATTCCCAAAAAGGTATGTTATAATTTATGTTTGATAATGTATAACTGTTTTTTTTTTTTTTTTTTGTGATTAAAAGTTCTGTGAAAAATTAAAATTAGGAATGATCCCCACTTCCGCACAGAGACCTTCATCGGTTTCTTTTAAGAATAATGCATCGTCAATTTTAAATTTGGTTCATCTAGGCAAAATAATATTTCTTTTTCAAACCCTTCAATTAGGTTTGTAGAACCTAATATTTTATTGGCTTTTGCTTCCAGCATTTTCAATTCGGAAAAATATTTTTTACTTGTAAGTATTGTATGTGTAGTTGCACTGTCTACCAGACATAGATCTTCTTTACTCATTTTTTTAGTCACCCAACATATGTAAATGATCCAGATTTCTTCATTAAAAGAAAAAATTTCAATAAAAAAAATAACATTTGGAATACACAAATATTAACATCTACTAAGAGGAAAAAAACATAGAGATGAATAAAAAAAAACATTAAGTCTAGATATTTTCAAAGTCAAAGGAAACACTTGATGTTCCATCAATTTTGCCTATTTTCCCTTCAGGAGATTTAAAGAAGTCTGCCACATCCAAATATGTCATATGGGATGGGTCAAATATGTCATTATCCTGATATACAAAATTTGCTTCCATTTTTTTCTTTTTTCCTTCAGGGATGCTTGATAAAGATCAACTAAGTGTGTTGACGTACGAAAGGTACATGACCAATGCTCAGTCATTCTTCCTCGAAAGCATTTATTTTCAACAATTTTTTGACTCTTATCTTGTGGATTTTTTTCCTTTGTGATCATCATTTTGTGTGGTTCTTTTGAAATTTGAATTATTAGAACAACCACCACGGAAATAATAATTATTTATTTCTTCTTCTGCCACGGTCGCAACCTCGACCACGACCACGACCACAATTATTATTAAAATTCACAGCATTCACTTCAACAAATGGTGTTGTTCTGGTTGGTTGAGATTCATGATTTTTCATCAATAACCTGTTATGTTGTTATGCCATGAGAAGACATGAAATTAATTCAGAATATTATCTAAAACCTTTCTCTTGATATTGCTAATATAGAAGCATATTTGAGACATGAAATGTAGAAAATGTATTCTCTAACATATCAGCATCAACAATTTTCTCTTCGCATAATAATTATTTCAAACTTATTTTAAATAATGCGGAGTTGTAATCACTTACTCATTTGAAATATTGTAGCCTTAAATGCATCCACTCATAACGAGCTTTAGGAAAAATAAATGTTTTTTTATGATCATACCTCTCTTTCAAATTTTTCCACAAGATATGGGGATCTTTTATTATAAGATACTCAATTTTCAATCCTCGTGGAGATGATGACGAAAGAAAATCATAGTTTTTACTTTGTCTTGACTGGATGTCGTATTTACTTCTTTAATAGTCTCTCATAGATTCATAGCATCTAGGTGAATTTTGGCATTAAGCACCCATGACAAATAATTATTTTTGTTACTATCAAAGGCAGCAAATTCTAATTTTGTGAGATTTGTCATGGTAACATTATCATAAAATATTGTATTTATATTAAAAATTTAATAGATGTTAAATATACAAAATAACATTAAATTTATTGATTATAACGAATAGGGAAAAATTAGCATACCTTTAGGACCTACCTTTAGCGGGAAAAACAATAGGAGCTCGTGCAGATGACGTGTTGTGAACTTGAGGAGCACAATGGGAACATGGATACCAATAAAATATAATATTAAAATAAATATAATATAATAACAATAATAATAATAAATTAAACATAATATAAAAATAAACAAAATAAAATAAATTAACAAAAAATAAAATAAGAAATTTCTCTAATTTTCATGGAATTTACCCAATGTGTGTCCTCCAAAACCCACCAAATGCCACTATTTATAGGCAAATTGGCAAGTAGAAGGTTCTCCACTTTCTCTAATTTTCATAGAATTTACCCAATGTGTATCTTTCAAACCCAACAAATGTCTCTATTTATAGGAAATTTGGCAAGTTTGAGGTAGATTACATAGACATTAATAATGTGTAATATTGAGACACATGGACAACACTTTCGAAAATGATGTCATATTAAATGATCAATAGACACTAAGCAGAAGCATCTAATAGGCATCTATTATCATAATATTTGTAATACAAACTTTATTCAAAGAACTATAAATTCTACTGACTTTAGCTCTGGAACATAATTTGTCTAGCTATATGATGTTAGGCAGGTAATACAAATATAGTGGTGTTCTCTATTTTGTGTTGAAATTTGAGGGCATTGTAGTCGGTTTGGCCAAATTATTGTTTGTGTGAAATTTTTAAATGTATGGAAGGTAATAAAAACATGGTCATATTTCATGTTTTTAAATATGTATTTAGTGTAGTATATTCATAAATTGGAATCTAATTTAAATTATTATTTTGAATGTATTTAACATTATATTCATAAACTATTAAATTAGTTGTAGTTGTGAATAAGTAGTAGGTTAACTATAAACTATCAAGGAACGTTTGAGACAAATAATTAGTTATTATAGTTCTAAGTTATTATAGTTGAGTTATAATAATTTGTGTTTGAGATATAGGTTATTTTAGTTTGAGTTATAATAGTATGTGTTTGACGTGTAAACTATTTTAGTTTGAGAAAGAAATAGTAAACACTGTAGCAATGAATAAAAAAAATGATGAATGTAAAATAATAAAAACTATAGCAAATAGTAAATACTATAGCAACTAAGAGTTTTGAAATAGTGTTGACGATAGTTAATTGGAGAATAAAAAATAGTATTTACTGTAGTAAGAGGTGATTATTATAATTTTACGAGGGTCTTCACCCCAAACACACCCTTATTAATTTATTTATAAATTATAACATTTTGTGGTCTTTTTAAATATAAAAAATATTTAAAAATATTTACACTTTATAGAAAAAAGTTTCAAAAGTACAAAGCACTCTTGGAATTTTTTTGCTATAAAATGTAAATATTTTTTGGATTTTTCTATTTATATGAATTTTCCTAAAATTTTTGTAATTATATTAATTGTGTAGTATTATATAATTTATAATACATTACATATTATATACTTTTTAATTTTAAAAGAATGAATTGAGTTTATAACATGAAACATTGTATTTTTAAACGATTTTATCTTTATTTAATATAATTCTGTATTTTAAAATTTAAAACTTAAATACATTAGGATCATATAATACGAAAAACTTCTGAAGACAAAAGCTAGAGTGTGTGCTTAATACATGTTTATTGGAATTTGAAAACGTAAAACAGAAATGTTCATTAAATCATATATTTTGAAAAACTCAAATTTATTTGTGTATGAAATTTGGATTGTTTTAGATTTGTTTTTCTTGTCTGTTTTTAATAACTCTATGATTATCTTTTACAAATTTTTATTATATTTCCGACTTTAAATTTTGTACTTTGTATAAAAAATATCTTGAACTTTCAAAAGTTTCAAAAATGCTTTTAAATTTTTAAAAAGAGTTAAAAAAAATATCATTGTCAAGCGAATGGAAACCATTAAAATTCTCTTCAACTTTCAAAAATTTTAAAAATACCCTTAAACTTGAAAAAGAAAAATTAAAAAAAGCACACCTTCACCATTAGTATATGAACAAAAATTATTAATATCTCGTTGCAAAATAACTTTAGAATTTCAAAATACAAAAATTAAATGCTCCTATCGGTTATATGGTCATGATCAGAAGTTTTATTAAGTTTGAAAAGAATCAATTTTTAAACAAATTATATAAATATCCTCTTTTTTTATATTGATAATCTCATTTTCTATTATTGTTTCAATTCTTACACTAATTTTCTCAGCAACCAAAATAAAAATAAAAATTTTAACTTATAACATAAAATCCCACAAAATTTCAAAATCAAAATCTCCCCTAAAAATATACCAAAAATAATAAATAGTCAAATAAAAAAATATATTTGGTTATTTTAAAACATTTAGGTCCTAAAATCTCTGGAAGATTCCATTATTCACTATCTTCTTATTCTAATTTAGATATCTTAATTGAAGTGTGCATTTTTTTTATATAAATAAATTTTAAAAAAACAAAAGGGGAATAAGAGGGTATTAAAGAAGAGAGGAGAAAAAAGAGGAAAAAAGAAAGAGTAAGACGGTATAAACAATTTTTGTTCATATAATAACTGGGTATTATAGAACAATTTTTCAAGTTTAAGTGTATTTTTCAAACTTTTAAAAGTTCAATGGTATCTTTGACATAAAATATTAACAGTTTCCATCTAAAACTAACGGTAAGTGTATTTTTTAACTCATTTTGGAAGTTCAAGGATATTTTAAACTTTTGAAAGATCAAAGGTATTTTTGACACAAAGTACAAAGTTTAGGGATATTTTGTATAATTTAGCCTTTACTTATCATTTAAAAGTTTGATTTCGAAAAAAAAAAAAAAGCTAAATTATAAATTAAAAAAAAAAAAAAACCTTTGAACTTGATACTTCGTGTCAAAAATACCTCTAAACTTTCAAAAGCTTCAAAAATACTCTTAAACCCTCGAAAAAAAAATTAAAATACCATTACTGTTAGTTTTGGATGGAAATTATTAAAGTTTTGTTTAAAAAATACTCCTAAACTTTCAAATTTTCAAACATACCTTTACTATTAGTATATGAACAAAATTCATTAATATATTGTTGCAAAAATAACAATTTTTTTTAAAAAAAAAGTTAAAAAATGTTCATACCGATAATATGGTGATTTGTAGCACTCAAAATGTGCTATCTTAGTGCCTCTAATCTTACCCGCTTATGATATTTAATGTGCTTAAATGTTTATATTTGTAGGATCTCGAGTAATACGTGCATTCTGGAGCATTATGGGTCATTTGGGGTTAATTTTGAGCAATTAGGAGTTAAAAAGGGTATTTGAGGCTTCGAACGGAATATTAAATAACAAACTTGCTCCTAGACGAGAGCGTCGCGGCACTCTAAAGTGTTGCAGTATGGCACCCTTCACATAGTGCTAAAAGAGGGTCGAACGTTGTATGTGTTGACGCTGCATGCGTTTATAAGTTATACTCTTCGATTTTTAAGTCATATTCTTTTATCCAAGTGGTTGTTTTGGGTGAATGACCACTTGTTTTCTTTGTTTTTTTCATCCTCTATCCATCTACAGTATTAGATGTTAGGTTTTCTTTCATCTTCTTTTTTTAACCAAACAAAAACGGTGTTGAGTTCTAGCTTTTCAACCACCATGAGAATGTAAGATCTATGGTTTTCTAGTTCAGGGGATTTTGGAGGAACCCTTTGTATTTTTTGGAGTATTTTCATAATATGATTTATATCTCTTATCTATATATTTCTATCCTGATTAAATTGCTTGATGGCTTATATTTTCTCATGAATGTTTGACAAACCTACTTGAGAATGTATGATTGGATGCTTTAGATTAACGTATAATATGTGACATATAATTTTACGTTAATCTCTAAGAAGAAATATGTTAGATAAGCTTGTGATTTGTGGTCAACAACAAATAGCATTGTACCATTAACCTAGGGAAAATCGTATTAAATTTCACATTAGGCATTTTCTATTGGAAATTTATCGTAGCGTAATCCCTAAAGCATAATGCAATTAGTTAAATTGATTAGGATGTTTTTCATCTAATTAAATTGGCTAATTTGATATTTAGGACCATTTATTAGCTTTTTTAATTAATTGGACTAGGCATAGGTAAGGAGTTAAAATCAAACATTGAGAATTCAACGATCGAATTTTTTGAGATTTATGTCCTAAAGCTTCGTAGTTAGTTAGTTATTTGATATAATAATCAATTATTTTATATATGCAATAGTTAACCATTCATTACATGAAAAATACAAGGCTATTTCATGAGACTTGGATAGTATATAGTGGACATACAGTTGGACCATGTTTCAAGTAATAACCTAAATGGTCTGTGGATTGAGGTTGGATGCCTTATTCTAGTAACACTATGGATACAATTCATTTTATAATTGTTACACATTTTGTAAATGTTACAAACGATTTGATCCAAATCATTCATGTAAAGACATATGAGTAGGGGTATCTGATGCGTTAATTTTATTTAGTGGAAATATGGATGATATGTGTTGATGGAATTGCGTCGTGTACTCAAGTTTCTCCAGCAGAATTCAAGTGTAAATTCCTCTGAGTTTCCTGGTAAGTCCAGGGTCGTACACAAAAATTTGTAAAAATAGTTGCGTTGGTGATTTTTATGAAGACTTGCGGTAACCAGTTAAATAAATAAATCGTTGGGTTTGTTGTTTGCATTGATGAAAATAAATAACGAATGCGGCAGAGTTTGAAAAGAGTTGGTAAACAGGAATACGATGAATATGCGGTGAACAGGTTGAGAAAAGTTTCGGCTAATACTCCCTAGAATGCGTTCATGCAACATGCATATAATAGTAAACCACCTCTTGGCGTGAATGCTACAGCTTCTAAGGCTAGAACCATGCGATAAATATGCGATAAGTCTATAGGGTTTATACATAAACCTCTATCTCTATTTATGCGATGACAACATGGCATCCACACAAATATGCAACCACATAATATCATTCCCATTCCTAGGATGCATGCGATGCAAGTTGACAAACAGAGCTTATCTCTAAGTCCCTATCTCTTGTTTATGCAATCCTAATCTTGCTCTTTTGAGTCTAGATTCTAACCTAGCTCTCTCGAGACATTAGATTCTTTCTTTAGATTCTCTCTCGAGTAATACTAAAGGATATTTTGCACACCATAAAACAAGACAATCGCAAGCAATGAACTTCCTAGGTCATGTTAGCTTAGTTCTACTCAATCCATTCAACTCGTTTAGCTAATCATGCGTACTAAGAGAGTGAGCAGATGTAAAAATAGAACTTCCATTGAATAGATATGAGATGAATTACAAAATAACAATGCAAGTATAGTAAAGAGCTTGGTAGCAATTTCTTGCTGCTAGGCGTTTACACTATTTCTACTCGTGCTCTAAAGATATTCTCGTTCTCGCGAGAGTCAGCCCGCTCTCTGCTCTTAGGCCCCAAGGTTCTCTCTCGATCTGCCCTGGGTGATCTCCGACGCCACCACTCTTCTCTTGTTTTGCTGTAAAATGGAAATGAAACTATGAACAGAAGCAACTGGTGAACTTGTTAACTGATCAACCCCTTTTTTGAAGAATGCACTTGGTAGTTATAGGGCATCAATGGTGAAGGGCGGCTTCTCTCTCCCGGTTGTACAGAAGGGACAGCTTTAATTCTTGATTGACGCGCCGATTGATTGTCACCGATAAAGCTGAGTGTACTTCGTGATTGTTATCGACTGTCAACTTAATTTGGATCCGACTGTCATCAGCTTTCTGTCCCATGGCTCTTAATTATCTTTTCACTCGGATGCGCCCACCATGTTGCACTGACCAAGTTGCGGCGATCTTTCTTGGGCAAATATTTGCGAGCACAATCAACACAAAGTCTTGCGGTAAAGTTGCGCTCGACCGATAATTTCCTATGATCGCAATCTTGCATTGTGTTAATGCATATTCTGCACAAAAATACAAAATTCAATATTTCTAATGCGCTGAACGCATGCGACCATAATATTATAGAATTTATGCTTAATGGACGCAATTTAACATATTTTATCAACGCATTCCAACATTGTTTAATAACTTAGCACTATGATAACATGCATTTATGTCCGTTATCAGTATCCTATACAATGAATTTGTATAAGATTGGATCGTGATATATTTAATGCCTCCTTGTAACATCGTTAACTGGAAATATTAATATTTCATAGGATAATCATATAACTTGATCTCAATCTAAGTGAGTTACGAACTCCTATCTATGAAGCCAATCCTTTTATTTGTATGGATGAGAGTGATGCGAGACATCGACTAAATAAGCCTACCATTTTGGGGATTTGTTCGAGTAGAGAGCTGAGAACACAACTACACAAAATGGAACTCGCTCCTTTATGCCTTTAGGGTAAGTAGAGGAGTAGTTCTCTTACGTGCTGATTTTGGGTCTTGAACTATAGGATAAAGCATGCAGCGGAAGTTGATTTGATCAATTTTCACTCTAAGATGCTCAATTTAGAGGATTAAACATGCAATTAAAAAAGGAAAAACAAAGTTTCAAGAACACTTACTCTTGAAGCTCCAAATTCTCCTTCAATTCTTGATGAATTTCAGCACCACTTGGTTGGAGCACCACAAGAGTCTTCTCTACTATTCTCTAGGCTTAGATTGGATGGTGAGATCCAAATTTGTGGTGAATTTGAGAAGGAATGAAGGTTGGGAAGAAGATGAACAATGGATTGAATTTTGCAAAATTAACCTTTTATTTCACAAAATTCTTAACCATTTTTATGCCAAAATCATCTCTATTTATTAAAGAATAACATGCAATCTAATTGCATCAAAATTTGACAACACAAAATGGTTAATTTGTTGGTTAATTGTGAAGAAGACAACCAAGCTCCTAGCTTAGTTAGTGGGAAAAGTAGTCGGAAAATCCAATCTTCAAAAATCAATTTTAAAATCAATTTTCAATGAATTTACAAAAATTGAATTAAAATTGAATTTTAATTTTTTTAAAAAATTTATTAATTAAATAATTTAATATTTAGTTAATTTAATTAAATATAATATTATTTTAATATAAAATAATATAATTTTTTCCCACTTGTCCTGATTTTTCTAAAAAATGATATGAATCCCTATTTATATAATTAATATTTAAATCATATTTAAATATTATAATTAACTCTATTTATCCATTAAATTCGTAACTAAACGTCGATATATTGTATATATCTTACTTTTATTCCTTAAGCCAAGATTTGAACGGTTCAAACTCATTCTCCACACTATTTAAGATTTTAGTCCATTTATGAGCTAGTAGAGGGACCTAATGGACCTACATATCATGAGCTCCAACGAGATCCGAGATTAACCGGCCAAACTCTTTAACCTAGTTAACCAACATTCGTTAACTAACGAGACACTCCACTAAAGCCTGTAGGTGCATTCTTCTCACTGTAGATATATTTGTGTCCATTTGATATAGCCGTCATCGATAAGTCAATCCTTCATAGGTCGTTCATAACTTCAGCTAGGTCAATTACTATTTACCTCTGAGTTACATCTTTTCTCCTTAAGTACCACTGTCCCTCTAATGAACAATTGATTTAGGATCTAATCACTAAATCCATTTCCTCTCGAGCCAGTGAGAGGATGGGGCCCCTTGTTCAAGACCTGCGAATAGCACTTAAGAGAACAACCTTTCTACTATCCCTAAG
Source organism: Benincasa hispida (assembly GCF_027475165.1). Classification (NCBI taxonomy): domain Eukaryota; kingdom Viridiplantae; phylum Streptophyta; class Magnoliopsida; order Cucurbitales; family Cucurbitaceae; genus Benincasa; species Benincasa hispida. The sequence continues at coordinate 22,690,528 of NC_143483.1, forward strand.
TTGGGTAGGAGTGAATTCTGTCTTGCAAATTTTATGTCCCCAGCTATCTATCCGGTCTTATACCTGAAATGGGAGGAATATTGAGCAATGCTATTGAGCTTACTCTCATCTATGCAGATCAAGGGATAATTCTGAATAAACAGGAGTTCATAGATAGCTCAAGATTCAGATCAAGTTATCTAGGTCATCATTAAGTGAAATTAATCAGTGTTAATCATAAACGGTGTTAATACGTAACAGTGATTATTTCAGGGTCAATCTTACACAATCTTATTATGTAGGATACCCTCGCTCTCATGTTTGTACATGAACAAATCAGGATCACTTCATTTATGACACCTTACAACATTTGTAACAATCATGAAGTGGGTCGTATTCAATAGTGTCTCCAGGAAGAGGTACCCAACCTGATCCATATACTATAGACTATTTAGGCTACTTACTCGAACTTTGATCTTGTTTATGTCTCCACATAAAGTCTAAGTACTCACAATATTAGACAAGGGTTTGTAGTTTAATTGGATTTAGAATAAATAATTAATTCACTTGAATAACTTCATATATATTAAAGTTCACTTATTTACAAAAAACTACGAGTTTTAGGACATACAACCCAACAAACTCCACTTGGACTAAAACTCCTAGTGGGTTACAACAAAGTTGAGTACAGGAAGAGAAATCTAAATACAATAAACTAGGGCATCCCATACCTACAATTTTAATTTCTCTCACTTGCCCTATTTATTCTACTCATAGTCCTAAACTCTTTAGGTGGCCCTCAAAAACAGTAGCCGGGAGGGCCTTTGTAGTAATGTTGTGCTCAAATGCTATTTGTCTCACAATAACGTCTCCTCTTTGCACAATTTCTCTGATGAGATGGTATTTACGCTCAATATGCTTTCCACGCTTATAGCTTCTTGGTTCTTTGGAGTTCGCTACTGCCCCACTGTTATCATAATGTAAAGTGATTGGCAGATGCATGTCTGGAACAACTTCCAGATCATTCAGGAACTTTCTAAGCCATACTACTTCTTTGGCTGCCTCGCATGTAGCAACATATTCTGCTTCCATTCTGGAGTCGGCAATGCAACTCTGCTTAATACTTCTCCACACTATTGCTTCTCCGTTAAGAGTGAATACCGATCCCGAAGTAGATCTCCTTGAGTCTATATCGGTTTGAAAATCGGAATCAGTGTATCCGGCAAGGATCAAATCCTTATTTCCATACACAAGCACATAGTTCCTCGGTCTCCTTAGATACTTGAGGATATTCTTAACGGCAGTCCAATGTGCAAACCCGGGATTGGACTGATACCTACTGACAATTCTTATTGCAAAACAAATGTTTGGTCATGTACATAGCATTGCATACATCAGACTCCCGTCACTTGATGCTTAGGGAACCCGTTTCATATCCTCAACCTCTTGAGGTGTTTTAGGACATTGTTCCTTTGACAAATGTATTCCATACCTGAAAGGTAGAAGACCTCTCTTGGAATCCTGCATCTTAAACCTAGACAACACTTTGTCTATATAAGATGCTTGAGACCTAGCTAGCGTTATATTCTTGTGGTTCCGAACTATTTGGATCCCGAGAATATACTGAGCTTCTCCCATATCTTTCATCTGAAATTGAGTTGCTAGCCAATTCTTAATGTCAGTAAGGTCTCCTACATTATTTCCAATAAATAAGATATCATCTACATATAGAACAAGAAATGCTACAGTGGAGTTGATGATCCTTTTGTATACACAAGGTACATCAACGTTTTGTTCAAAGCCATAAGATTTAACTGCAACATGAAATCTCATATTCCAGGATCTAGATGCCTGTTTTAATCCATAAATGGATCTATTCAGCCTGCAAACCTCTTGCTCCTGACCATGTTCTATGAACCCTTCTGGTTGGACCATGTAGATATTCTCTTCAAGATTGCCATTTAGGAAGGCAACTTGACATCCATTTGCCAAATTTCATAATTATAAAAAGTGGCAATGGACAAGAGTATCCTTATTGATTTTATCATAGCAACAGGTGAGAAAGTTTCTTCATAGTCTACCCCCTCTATTTGGGTATAATCCTTTGCTACTAATCGGGCTTTATAGGTCTGTACCTTCCCCATATGGTCTCGTTTACGTTTGTAAATCCATTTACAACCGATAGGTCTTACCTCATCAGGTTGATCTACAAGTTCCCAGACTGAATTGAAGTATTAGACTCCATTTCGAGGGCCATGGCTTTAACCCACTGATCTCGATCAACATCATTCATTGCCTGTTTATAGGTCAATGGATCCTCTAAGCCATCATCAGGTATGGTGACTTCGGTTTCAACTAAACCTATATAGCGGTCAGGCTTTCTAACAACCCTCCCACTATGTTGAGGCTTTCTTAACTCTTGAGATGGACATGACGGACTAGATATGCTTTGGTCTATAAACGACTCTTGTTGATTGGCCAGCTTGATCAGCAACTCTTGTTGATCTATCTGTAGCATTTTTTGAAATCTCTTCTAATACTAGTTTACTGCGTGGTTTATGATCACGTATGTGGTCTTCCTCTAGGAATGTAGCATTTTTTGATACAATTACCTTTTCATCTTGAGGATTATAAAATAGCCCACCTCTCGTTTCTTTAAGGTATCCTATAAATAGACATAATTTTGAACGACGTTCCAATTTTTTAGGAATTTGCACCAACACATGTACTAGGTAACCCCAGATCCGGAAGTGATGTAAACTAGCTTTATGCTCTGTCCATAACTCATAGGGTGTTTCTGAAACACTCTTAGAGGGAACATTATTCAAAATATAAACCGCGGTCTTCACTGCGAATCCCCAAAACGAGTTAGGCAACGATGCGTAACTCATCATCGAACGAACCATGTCTAACAAGGTTCTGTTTCTCCTTTCAGATACACCGTTCTATTGTGGCTTACTAGGTGCAGAGAGTTGAGACTTAATTTCATGTTCTATCATATAGTCCTGGAATTTTAAGTCCATATACTCTCCACCTCGATCAGATCGAAGTGTTTTAATAGTTTTACATAATTGGTTCTCAACCTCGATCTTAAATTCTTTGAACTTTTCAAGGGTTTCAGATTTATGATTCATTAGGTAAATATAACCATACCTTGAATAATCATCAATAAAGTTGATGAAATATTCATACCCTCCTCGAGCTTTTACATTCATTAGTCCACAAAGTTCTAAATGCACGAGTTCTATGGGTTCTTTGGCTCGAAGACCTTTTCTAGTAAAAGATCTCTTTGTCATTTTTCCCTTGAGACAAGACTCACATGGTGGTAGACAGTTATCTTCTAACTTGTTTAGAAGTCCATTCTTGACCAATCTTTCAATCTTATTGAGATTAATGTGACCAAGTCTTAAGTGCCAAAGATAAGTACTTTGAGAAACGCGTCGTCGTTTTGTTTGAGTTTTGGCTGTTTTAAATATTTCAGTATTGTAAATAGCCTTAACTCTGGTTGGTTTTAACTTATATAAGTTATTATTTAAGTTTGCAGAACAAATTTGTACACCTCTTTTAGTAATGAATGCTTCATTAATTTCAAAAGAAACTTTGTACATATGTTCAATCAAACAAGAAATAGATATTAAATTCCTCTTGCAAGAGGGTACAAGACATTTTCTAAGTATATATATCTATTTCCAAAAAATAACTTTACATCTCTCATTCCCAAAGCTGAGATGCGCTCCCTTGATCCAACCCGAAGAGTTATCTCACCATGTCCTAGTTGTTTTCAGGAACTAGTTTCCTGAAAAGAAGGACAAACATGATTAGTGGTTCATGAATCCAGTATCCAAGTAGAATCATTATTCTCAACTATGCATGTTTCTAGAACCAATAAATCATATTTACCTTGATTCTCTTTTTCAGCCTTCTTATTGGCAAGGTACTTTGGGCAGTTCCTTTTCCAGTGCCCATCACCGTTGTAGTATAAACATTTTTCATTCTCTGCAACGGGCTTTTTGCCTCTTGCAGTAGTAGTAGGAGGTGTTTTCCCTTTCCCTTTTCCTTTCTTCTTTTGAATACCTTTATTCTTTGGGACAAATTTATTTCCAGAGGTAGATCCCTTTTGGAATCTCCTCTTTGAGGTAGTAGCAACATTTGCCTCTGCTTCAAAACCTTTATTTTTCAATAAGGACTGGTAAATCTTTAACTTATTGAGAAGAGTGGTAAGATTATAATCTATTTTGTTCATCATGGCGTTAGTTCTGAACTGGAAAAAGCTCTTCGGAAAAGACTCCATGATGAACCCTACTTGGCTCTTCTCGTTCATGACAACCCCGTTTACTTCCACGATGTTGAAGTGGACCATCGTGTCCAGAACATGTTCCTTAACATCCGTTCTTTCTTTCATCTGGCAATTGTAAACATATTTGATAGCATCATGCATAGCTGAGGAGGATGGTTGTCCAAACAGGGCTTGCAGTGAGTCCATGATCTCCTTAGCGGTGACCATTCTTTCATGCTTTTTGGATAGTATATCTGATATACTTGCCAAAATATAGACTTTGGCTTTTTCATTAGCCTTAGTCCATCTGTCATGAGCGTCCCGAACAGTTTGGTTCGCATTCTGAGCAGGAACTGGAGGACATTCCTCCGTTAAAACAAACCTCAGATCGTCGATAACTAGTATAGTGTTTAAATTAGATTTCCAAGTTCCATAGTTATCGCCGTTAAGTTTCTCAGAAGCTAATAGTTGAACTATAGATGTACTCATTGCTGAAATAAATGAACAAGTTTAATTAGTGAATTTACTCTAAATTTTAATCCAATTGATTTAGAACGTAATAATGTACCTATATTTCATTATCTATTTTGCTACGATACTTCAGTGAGTCAGAATGGCCCCTACCGAAGGGTAGTCGACCACTCCTTTACTGAATCAAGATACTCTTGACTAAATACTAATACCAAAATAACTCTTATTCTTATAGTATTTAGTTACCGTTTCTTTGGTCAAGAACTTTACTAACACTTAGTAAGTCTTGTAAGTGTATACCCTCCATTTTCGAATCACAAAGATCAGAATCAAAACAAGCCCTCGAAAGAGAAAAAATTTCTTGAAAACGGACCTAAGTAACTCTATCCATTTCTGGAGTTCACAGAGTTCCGAATCCTATGTTAAAAACCCTCCGAAGGGATAGGTGCCTATAAACGCCAAGCAGGTGCAACATAGGAATCTCACGATATGACAAATAGAAGTGACTGTAGGATGTGTTGACACATACTCTTCACCCACTTAATATGAACTACTTCCCCTATTCACATTGTTATTGACCCATGAAAACACTTTTCGAAGGGAGGTTGCCCAAATAATAACTCGAAGCTGAGCATGGGATCTCACTTTGTGAACTCTTAGGGACGTGAGGGCTAATGATAATGTATTGTATACATTATTAATCTCCCACTGAAGTGTTGTAATTTAATTAAGTATTTACTTGGTTATATTCCGACTAACTATATACAACCTAAGTCTAGGTGAACAATCCAAGTATAACGTTTATACTGGTTTGTATTAACCTATGATGTTTAAGTGATTTAAATCATTTTAACTCACTTTACAACTCTCTTGCATGCTCATAAAATCGGGTTAACTCAACTCAGACGCCAACACTATCCCCAGGTAAAAGGTGTTCTGTAAACCGTCAACTTAAATACCTCTAGCCTTAGATAGGATTTTGTTGTGTGAGTTTTGTAAACACAATTTTACAAGATATCGACCTAATTTTAACTATTAAAAAAGGTTGACTTGAGTTGTACCGGTTTTACCCTAGGTGAGCATGCAATTATCTTTGTTATAGATTTTAAAATTCTAATTTATTTTATAACAATTATAAAAAAAACAATTCAAAAAACCATAACATATATATATTTCATTAATTAATATAACTAATTATATTAACAATTATGAAATTAAAATAATCATGCATAAAATACATTATAACATTTATAACATACATAAAATGCATGAAACATCTTATGGTGGGGATTTAAGTCTATATGGCATACTATATGCACAAATAAATTTAAATTACTTAAACATACATTCATAGTGCATAAATAAATTTAAAACACACTAAATTGAACTAGTTTTGGCATTTTTAGCAAGCAAAAACCTAAATTATTACAATAATAATTTAAAAAAAAACTGCTCGAACAAGTCCTGAACACTTCGAACCAGCTTGAACTGGCTTGAAACACCTCGAAAACGGGCTAAACAAGCTGAAATAGGGTTGAACCAGTCCAAAAAAGGTTGAGCCGACCAAACTTTGACTAAACCGGTCAAAGTTTGACCCGTCAACTTCATCTTCTTCTTCCTCCCGTGAGTTCAACCAGAAGAAAAAAAAATCTGCTCTGTTTTCCTTCTTCATGAGCACTTCTCGGTCCTCTTCGAAATTTGACCAAATTACAACTCCATAAATATCGGGAAAAATACTGTCTCTTCCCAACTCATTAACGAGCAAAATGCCTAGATTAATTACAACAATTGACCACAAATGCAGGGTTAAAAAAAATGCCAAATCCAGCCCCACCAAAGCAAATTGAGTGAAATAAATTAGCTCTGATACCAATTGTAGGATAAATGAGCATGCAGCAGAAGTTGATTTGATTAATTTTCACTCTAAGATGCTCAATTTAGAGGATTAAGCATGCAATTAAAAAAGGAAAAACAAAGTTTCAAGAACACTTACTCTTGAAGCTCCAAATTCTCCTTCAATTCTTGATGATTTTCAGCGCCATTTGGTTGCAGACCACCACAAGAGTCTTCTCTACTATTCTCTAGGCTTAGATTGGATGGTGGGATCCAAATTTGTGGTGAATTTGAGAAGGAATGAAGGTTGAGAAGAAGATGAACAATGGATTGAATTTTGCAAAATTAACCTTTTATTTCACAAAATTCTTAACCATTTTTATGCCAAAATCATATCTATTTATTAAAGAATAACATGCAATCTAATTACATCAAAATTTGACAACACAAAATGGTTAATTTGTTGGTTAATTGTGAAGAAGACAACCAAGCTCCTAGCTTAGTTAGTGGGAAAATTAGTGGGAAAATCCAATCTTCAAAAATCAATTTTAAAATCAATTTTCAATGAATTTCCAAAAATTGAATTAAAATTGAATTTTAATTTTTTTAAAAATAATTAATTAAGTACAAATAATTTAATATTTAATTAATTTAATTAAATATAATATTATTTTAATATAAAATAATATTATTTTTTCCCACTTGTCCCGATTTTTCTAAAAAACGATATGAATCCCTATTCTTATAATTAATATTTAAATATATAATTAACTCTATTTGTCCGTTAAATTTATAATTAAACGTCGATATATCGTATATATCTTACTTTTATTCCTTAAGCCAAGATTTGAACAGTTCAAACTCATTCTCCACACTATCTAAGATTTTAGTCCATTTATGAGCTAGTAGAGGGACCTAATGGACCTACAGATCATAAGCTCCAACGATCCGAGATTAATCGGCCAAACTCTTTAACCTAGTTAATCAATATTCATTAACTAACGGGACACTCCACTAAAGCCCGTAACTGCATTCTCCTCACTGTAGATATATTTGTGTCCATTTGATATAACCGTCATCGATAAGTCAATCCTTCACAGGTCGTTCATAACTTCAGCTAGGTCAATTACCGATTTACCTCTAAGTTACATCTTTTATCCTTAAGTACCACTGTCCCTCTAATGAACAATTGATTTAGGATCTAATCACTAAATCCATTTTCTTTTGGGCCAATGAGAGGATGGGGCCCCTTGTTTAAGACCCGGGAACAGCACTACTTAAGAGAACAACCCTTCTACTATCCCTAAGTTGGGTAGGAGTGAATTCTGTCTTGCAAATTCTATGTCCTCAGCTATCTACCCGATCTTATCCCTGAAATGGGAAGAATATTGAGCAGTGCTATTGAGCTTACTCTCACCTATGCAGATCAAGGGATAATTCTGAATAAACAGGAGTTTATAAATAGCTCAAGATTCAGATCAAGTTATCTAGGTCATCATTAAGTGAAATTAATCAATGTTAATCGTAAACGGTGTTAATACGTAATAGTGATTATTTCAGGGTCAGTCTTACACAATCTTATTATGTAGAATACCCTCGCTCACATGTCTCTACATGAACAAATTAGGGTCACTTCATTTATGACACCTTACAGCATTTATAACAATCATGAAGCGGGTCGTATTCAATAGTGTCTCCAGGAAGAGGTACCCAACCTGATCCATGTACTATAGACTATTTAGGCTACTTACTCGAACTTTGATCCTGCTTATGTCTTCACGTAAAGTCCAAGTACTCATAATAATAGCCAAGGGTTCATAGTTTAATTGGATTTAGAATAAATAATTAATTTACTTGAATAACTTCATATGTACTAAAGTTCACTTATTTACAAAAAACTACGAGTTTTAGGACATACAACCCAACATGAACAAGGGTACCCACCCTCTCACTGGCCCAAAAGGGACTTGGTTTGTGGTAAGACTATAAACAGATTGTTTATTAGAGGGATCAATAGTACTTAAGAAGTTAGAGGTAATTTCAAAGGTAAAATGGTAATTTGACCTAATTATCATTATGAACTGCTCGTGAACGATCGACTTACTAATAATGGTTAAATCCATGGATGCAACATGTTAAATAGTGCAAAGACTACAACTATGGGTATTTAGTGGAGTGACCCATAGTTAATGAATACTGGTTAATTTAATTAAAGATTTTAATTAATTAACCTCATATCATTGGAGCTTCTAATCTGTAGGTCCATTAAGTCCCCTGCTAGCTCACAACGGGTAAACAAGGGCCAATGATTTTGAAAGAATTTGAATTGTTTAAATTTATTAAGGGGATAATACTAATTGTATATGATACAATTAAGATAATGTATATAGATATATTATAGTATAATTTGGAATAAGATTCAAAATAAAACTATATGTAATAAAATAAAATTTATTGTATTTGAATAAGATTCAAATAATAATTAATATGAATAAGATTCATATTAAAATAATATGAATTAGATTTGTAATAAAACTATAGATTAAAAGTTAATATGAATAAGATTTATATTAAAAAACTATAGGCTATGAGATATATATATATATATTTGAATAAGATTCAAATGTTTAATTAAATATTAGATATTTAATTTTGTAAATTAATTAATTATTTAATTAACTTAAGTTAGTTATTAATTATTGTAATTAATAATTAAGTTAATTAAATGAAATTTGTTTAATTAATTAAATGAAAGTGATTCTATTTTGGAAAATCTATTCCACTTCTCATCAAAAGAAGGAAGTTTTTCTCTTTAAAAAGTTAGTTTTGCAGAGAAAAACTAATGCATCATTTCTCTCTCTCTCAAGTTTCAATATAGAAAAGGTTTTCTCTGTAAAATTCTTCTCCACAACACAAAATTCTCTTTTTCTTTTTCAAGATGAGGTTCCACAAACCGTTTATTGCCAAGAGAATAGCACGGAAGACATTTTGGAAGCATTCCTATATGTGAGAGATCGGTTGTAGAGATGAATGAAAAGTTGTAGAAGATTTGAAGAAGTGTTCTTCAAAGATATTTTTCTTCTTCCATCTATTTTCATATTTAACTTATTACATATTGATGTATATTTCTTCTTTTCTGTATTGTAATTTTAAAAGCAAAATCGATGTAAAGTGATCACTCGCTTCTGCTATGGGATTCAATCCCTTCAGAAATTACATTTGGTGATTCCGTTCCTCTAAGCTAGAACATTTCATTTAATTGCACATTTATTCTTTTATTCTCATGCACTTTATTTTCTATTCCACACAAGCCCCCCTCCCCCCCATTTATCGCTTTAACTAAATAATTAACTTTGAAAAACCTATTGATCGGTGTAATATAAATTTCATTTGATTGGTCATTTACTGGAAACAAAAATGGCTACATTAGTGATCAATTTGTTTGAAGTTTTATTAAGTTAAAAAAGGACCAATTTTAAAAAAATATATATAGATTTCCTCTCTCTATATATACTCTCACTTTTCTCTTAATTATTCAATTCTTAGCATACATTAATTTTCTTAACAACCAAAATGAGAATCAAAATTTTAAGTTAAAACATAAAATCTCACAAAATTCCAAAATTAAAATCTCCCCTCAAAACATACTAAAACGATAAATGGTAAAAAAAAATATATAATTGGTCATTAACACACATTAATAGGGTATTGAAGAAGGGATAGGAGGAAAAATATGGAAAATAGAGAAGTAAGATAGTACTAACGATTTGTGTGTTGGAAAAAATCTTTCACTTCTACTGCGTGAATAAATATAAAAATAACTAAGAAATAGTTTAAGTGGAAAACTCCCAACTCAGAGAAAAACCACAACCCACCAAAAAGAAATCTGCTATGTTAAAAATTGTTACAATCACATAGAATAATTCTCTCTCCCAATCCAATTATAAGACTACTTTCTCAAATCTTTTATACTACTCACACCCTTTTTCCACTCTCAAATTAGAGAATACATAAAGAAAATTTAACCATCGAAGCTTAAAGTGTTTTCAATTGGGACAAGCTCATTTTATAGTACTTAGAGCTCATGACTTACCTAAACCTTTTCAATATAGGACAAGCTCATGACTTTCCTAAATCTTTTTTATGTGGGACAACTACACTTCTAATATTTTGCCCAAAAAATCTAACAAATTCTACCTTGGCAAGATATTTGAAGAATCCATAACTTCGGTAACATCCATTGTCTTCAACAACAATCATAATTCTCAACTCAAAAAATTATAACCTACTTCACCATAAAAAGCAGTTGGAATACCACCTCTCAAATTTTCCTTTTTTGCCACATTGATAAACCTTGTTGATATTCATGGTGCAACATCCACCTACTTGGCTCACTTGGAAGTCTTTTAGCCATCGACACAACTTCCACCACACATTTTACATAACTACCAAATCAATGCTCGTGTGCAAACTTATGGAACTGCTAACATCACATCCTCTATCATGATAAAGCGAACATACCACAAAGATAATTTTTGTCTTCATTTTTGTCTTGTTCAGAGGAAGTCACTATCTCCTCTAATGTGAAAGATACTGTCAGCATCTAATCCAGAGCCATTTGATGAACCTACTCTGTTTTTCATGTGCTCAAACTATCTGCATCCTCAATAGCCTATCTTTTGCTCGAAGAATATTCTTTTTAAACCTCTGTTGGAATCACTTAGAAACTGCACTAGAACACCATCACCGCTTAACTTACACTTATGTAACTCATAGTGTATCAATACATCCTCGACTTGCACTTTCCACAAGCCGAAGTTGATCATTCCATGAAATTTCTCCACATCAAAATTTACTAGAATCATAAAAGCTTGACACACATCTGCTTCAGTTATAGAAAATCAACAGATAGTGAACAACTCACACTATTCACAAAACATCGCAACTCATTTCAAGAATTCTTTTATGATGTGGAAGCTTAGACAAAGCTGCAACCACATAGCATACTTAAACATTCAAGAAACTACGAACCCAACGCTCTGATACCACTTCTTGGAGAAAAAAATCTCCCACTTCTACCACAAGAATAAGTAGAAAATAACTAAGAAATTAAAAAAAAAGCAATAAAAAAAAAAACTAGAAACACGAGTTTGGAGAACTCCAAACTCGGAGAAAAATCACGACCTACTAGAAAGAAATCCACTATGTGAAAATTTATTACAATCACAGAACAATTCTCTCTCTTAATCTCAATTACAAGACTACTCTCTCAAAGCTTTTATACTACGCATACTCTTTTCCCACTCTCAAACTAGATAATACATAAAGGGAGTTTAACTAGAGTTAACACACTCAAGCTTAAACTGTTTCTGATTGAGGCAATTGAAAACCAAAAGCATAAACTCATTTTATAGTGTTTAGAGTCTATAACTTTCCTAAACATTTTCAATGTAGGATAAGCTCATGACTTTTCTAAACCTTTTTATGTGGGACAACTGTACTTTTAATATTTTGCCAAAAAATTTAACATTGTGTTCATATAACAGTAAAAGTAAAGTTTTTTACTTTTTCTTTTTTAAGTTTGGATATTGTTGAAATTTTTTAAAGTTCAAGGATATTTTTCACACAAAGTATAAAGTTTAGAGGTATTTTGTATAATTTGGCTAAAAAAGCTACATTGAAGTTTATATATACATATAATTCATTAAAAAAAAAGGCAGGGTTTGGATATATTTTTATTTTGGTCATATTTTATTAACGAGGTCTTCTTATGCCTCATTGGATAATCATTTGGTTTTTAGTTTTTAGTTTTTAAAAATTAAACCTATACACACATCTCTCACCTCTAAATTAAGTTTGTTGACGCTTATATGTTCTTTTATCAATATCTTCAAAACCAAGGCAAGTTTTGAAAATTAAAAAAAAAGTAGTACTTTTTAACAACTTATTTTGGATTTATAATTTAGCTAAGAATTTAAAGATGAAAATCATGATAAGAAATTGAGATGAAATAAGCTTATTTTTAAAAAATCAAAAAGGGCCTATTGGCTTAACCATTTAGGCCTCGTTTGGTAACCATTTGGTTTTTTATTTTTTTCTTTTAAAAACTAAGTCTATAGACACAACTTCCACCTCCAAATTTCTTCATTTGTTATCTACTTTTTACCGATGATTTAAGAAAACCAAGCTAAATTTTGAAAATTAAAAAAATGTAACTTTTAAAAACTTGTTTTTGTTTTTGGAATTTTGCTAAGAATTCAACCATTGTACTGAATAAAGATACAAATCATTGTAAGAAATGCATAGGAAATAGGCCTAATTTTTTTATAAAAAAAAACTAAAACTAAAAAAAAAAGAAAAGAAATGGTTACCTAAGAGGGCATTAGTTTTTTGTTATTGAAAATTAATCTAATAAAGACTACTATTATAATTTTTTTTTGTTTTGTTATCTACTTTCAAACGATGTTTCATAAGTCAAAAAAGATTTTTATCGTAATCTAAATATTAAAAAAAAAAAGTTTCTTTTACAATATGTGGGACTGGATTCTAACCTCTAACAATGAGGCCAATGGCATAAGCTTTATGTCAGTTATAAGTTTTATGTCAGTTAAGCTATGTTCATTTTGGAATTAAAGAAAAAAGTTTTTTTTGGTCATACTTTGAAACAAAAATGTAAATTTAGTAATTCATGTCGTTACTCAATTGGCATTTTGTCATAAAAATATATTAGGTAAGCATACAAATCATAATCCATGTTATCAAAGTAAGCATAACTCAACTATCATATAAATATGTTAGTGATAAAGAGATTTGTAGTTGATAATGACGCATGACAATGAGTGTTAGCTGTGAGGCCAAAATAAAATGTTGGAAAATTGTGGTTGGTAACTAAAACACATATCCCAAAAACCACCTTCATTTAAACAAGCCAAAATTTTTTACTAGTTATTTCTAATGATATTTTCAATACCCAACTAGGCCCGTTTAAATTGATTTAAGAAAAAATATTTTTTAAAAAAAAATCATTTTGATTTAAACACTTTTAACAAAAATAGTTAAAAATATACTTCAAAAGCTATTTTGAATGGTTGTCAAATAATCTATTTTTTTCTAAAATGATTTATTTTTTATATTAAACATTTGAAAATACATTTCAAACATACGCTCAGTCCAAGAAAAATACATCCCCAGTTATCTAAAATCGACCAACATTTTGATAGGAAACAGTATGCAACACTACATCTCATATTCCGAACTCAAGATGGAGATTATGGATTTTTTTTTTTTTTTTTTTTTTTGTTGGTCTGATTGCTTTTTATTGAAATCTTCTATTAAAATTTTTGGGAGATTCTTTTATGGACTATTTTTAAATATAGAAAAATAAATCAAAATATGGTAAAATTTTAGATCTATCAATGATAGACGTTGATAGACACTGATAGACTATCCGTGTCTATTAGTGATATTGATAGACTATCAGTGTCTACCAATGATATTGATAGACATTAATAGAATGTATATTAGAGTCTATCATTGATAATTCGAAAAATTTGCTACATCTTATAAATATTTTCAACAGTTTTATCATTTGAAATAATTTCCCTTCTTTTATCTCTATTAATTGCACATATTTTTCTAAACAAACCTTTAGTTGGTTGAAGAAATAAGATTCTTTTTCAAAACATAGTCTCTAAATCCAAATACTAAAATATTTTAGTATTGTAACCCTTTCGTTTTTTGTTTTTTATTTTTGAGAATTAAGCCTATTTCCTCTCAATTCTTTTTGCAATTATTTGTATTACAAGAATTCTTAACCAAATTTCAAAAAAATAAAATAAGAAAAAAATTAAAAGCTATTTTTTTTTTAATTTTCAAAATTGGACTTGATTCTCTAAATTATTACCAAAAAGTAAATAACAAAAAAAGAAATTTGAAGGTGGAAGTTAGTCTATAAACTTAACTTTTAAAAACTAAATGGTTACGAAACGGGCGTTAACTATTTTTTTGTTTTAGCTATCCCTCACAATTTCCCTATTTCTTACTGGTCATGCATATGCATAAGGCCCATTCGGCCTTAGATATTCATTGCAGCATGCATTTGCTATTGGGCTCACTTTATGTATAAGGCCCATGTGGCCTTAGATGTTATCACACAGATCTCATACAGGCCGCCCGTCTCTATGTGGAGCTCTTTCTGTTCGAAAAGTTCAAACGAGCTAGCTAACTAGAGAACTCGCATATGTGTGATATCGATTTAGACACATTTCAATGCTTAAATTAGTAGGTAAAGTATTTAATTTGTATAAGCACTCAAAATATTATTTACCACTTGAGATGGTGGAATGAGCTTATTTATAAAGTATGTCGTCTAACATTCAATGGGAATTGTGCAATATTGGTTGAATTTTTTATGTGTTTTTTGAGTTAGGTTAGGTTCTTGTTAAACTTTTAAAAATTTGGGTTGGAATTTCTAATATTATTAAAAATATATATATCATAACTTATAAATGTTATAACTCATATATATTTCTTTGTATGAAGTTTGTAATCGATATCTTGGATTTTGATATTTTATGAAATTTTAATTATAAGTTAATAAAAATATATAATAAAAAAGAAAAAAAAATAACTCGACAATCTAACCCAATCTAACCCGAATTCTAAGAGTTGAGTTGAGTTGGGTCAGAGACCTTATTCTGGTCGTTCGGCTAGTCAATCTGTTCAAGTTGGTCTGAAAAATTCCTCCAGTCTAATTACGCCCTTATTGAGATATGTTCAGAAGGTCTATTTTATAGAAATTTGTTAAAATTTGACGAATTTCAATCGAAATTTGTTCAAAATAGATGAATTTGGGTTGGAATTCATCTAATCTCCCAATAGAGATTCAAATATATATTTTTTTTCAGCTTCAAATGTTTAATTTGAAAACCTAAATCTCCTCGAAATTTGCCAAAAAAACTTTAAAAAAATCAACCAAAACAACTTTCAAACTCAATAAACATAAGATAACTTACTCAATATGGTAATTTTTATGAAGGGAGGTTGATTATTTTCATTTAGATAAGAGAATGATAGTCAAAATGAACAAAACAACGGGTATAAACTTGTTTTACCTATCCCACATATTGTAACGAGAGAGAATGAGATGAAAAAAATAATAGGAATTATTTTAGGTTGGTTATTATAGTGTGTAGAGTATAATAGTCTATATCTGGGTGAAGACTATTTTAGTATCAGATATTCAGTTATACTAATATGTGTTTGGGGTGCATGTTAATTATTTTTTTTTTACATTTTTTTATTATAATAATACCTTAAATATCATATTTTCTAAATATTAATAAAAGCATTTGTTCCATCAATTTATTAAAAAAATGTTGGATTTAAAATAATAAATAAATAAATAAATTATGTGTTGTATTTTGAGTTACCTTATTATCCGTATGTTTGGTAATTTTGGATGTAGTAATATATTGGTAAACATGCAAAAAAAAAAAAAAAAGAAAAGAAAAAAAATACATGAGATTAGGTTAGAATTCAAATATCAATCTCTAGTGGTCGTCGAATTTGAGTCCACTCATAGATGTCCATTTTTATTGCAGGGACTCACCCGATTTCACTATTGGCCTCTTTTTCAATATAAAAAAATTGGAGTACAAAGAAACTTTTTAAAGTTGCATTGAAAATATGGAAAATTTTGAAATTCTTCAAATTTTTAGCAAATACATCGTCAACCATTTTCCCCATATTTTGTTATTGCCCTCGATTGGTCCATCAAGATGCTCACATCACCATTTACATGTACAATATATTTGTATATTGGTTACGTGTTAGTAGATTTAAAAAGAATATTGCGTTCATGATTTTCCTCCCTAATCAAAATTTGGATTTCAAAATTTTGAATATCTTGTTTTAATGTATCTTCTATTTTTTTGTTTAGATTCCCTACTTTTTTTTTTTTTTTTTTACTATGTCTCGATAATCTTTTTCTTTTTTCTCTCAATAATCCT
The DNA here is from genome assembly GCF_027475165.1 of Benincasa hispida. NCBI lineage: Eukaryota > Viridiplantae > Streptophyta > Magnoliopsida > Cucurbitales > Cucurbitaceae > Benincasa > Benincasa hispida. The sequence continues at coordinate 22,707,097 of NC_143483.1, forward strand.
TTTCTTTTCATTCTTTAGCTTTGATCGTCTTTTTCTTTAGCCTATTATATTTACAATATTTTTAGGTACGTAGGTCGTATATCCACTTTCATTAGTAAACATAAATAACATGTGTATGGAATATCATATCACGAACATGTACAAAATTACTAGGATCACCGATGTCTAAATATTAGGTCTTATTCAAACTAAGTGCCATAACATGCTTTCAGATGTGAATTGCACACAAAATTATATTAATTATCAAAGAAAAGGGACTAAATATTGATAGAAGTTCCAACAATCCCCAAAGTTGTGATGTTAACAAAATTGCTAGTTTGTAATAATTAAAACTAAAAATACTACCTATTGTTCACTTTATATGCAATAGGGCTGATTTTTTTTAGGAAAAGAAAAATCTAAACTTAAATGGTTGAATTAAAAAAAATAAAATACACTTTCATCACAAAAAAAAAAAAAGAAAAAAAAAACCAATCTCAATTTAATATTAATTTCCAACGTATAATTTATTTTACTTATGACAATATTATATTTACATATATTTATTTTAATTTTATGATTTTTGGATGTTTATTTACCAACCACTCCTAATTAATATATATATATATATATATTTTGTAGTCTTCGAAAGACAATTTTCGTAATATAAATTAAAATTGAGTTGCTATCTTAATTCAATATATAATTTTTTTAAAAAATTTACATATCATATTAAAAAAATTAATAAATGACTCAAGTAATTCGAATCAATTCGACCTAAATGTTTCATGGTTAAATTGAGTTCATTATTTAATAAGTGTTATTTAGGTTGAAGAAACTTACAATCCAAATAATTGAATTGGGTCTAAAAAGCATATCAACCCAACCCACAAACATCCCTGCTTTTGGTGAGTGCAAGATCTTGCTGGAGATCGAACAACAAATACTAGAGAACAAGAATACGAAGGGACTTCACGATGAAGAAGGCCAACTAATGATGGAGGCATGTCGTTCCCCGAACTCGATGGACCCAACGACGAAGAAGACCCATAGCAGAGATGAAGGCGTGTCTGTAGAGCTTCTTGACCGACGGTGCAGTGAAGAAGAATCAGGTGGGTCGGAGAAGAAGCTGGGTTACTATTCCCCCTCTTTTTTCTTTTTTGTTGTATTTAATTTTTCTATTTTTAATTTTAACTTAATTTGATCTTTTTTGTGTGTATATTTTTTATTTCCAATTTCAAACATCGTTTTTTTAAAACAATATATAGGATCGAATCTCATTAATAATATAAAAATACAAGTAATATGTCAATTGAGTTATATTTAGTTTAACTAATTCAAATATCATTCATTGTTTCATATTATTAGTTGGTTGATTCGGTAGGGATAAGAGATTAAAAAGAAAAGGTCAAGAATTTTAGAATTTTCTTTTAATTGTAGATTGATTTATGGATTTTTTTTTTTTTTTTTTTGGTGATGTGTTAGTTAAAGTCGTCAATAGGTATAGATGACTCACTATATCGCATATTTTTAACATGTATTCCCTAATTCGAATAGAACACTTCAAACTCACTCATCACACTATTCTAAGATTTAGTCCGATATGAGCTAGCAGGAGGACCTAATGGACCTAAATATCATAAGCTCCAATGATCCAAGATTAATTGGCTAAACTCTTTTAGCCGAATTAACCAACATTCCTTAACTACCAAAATATTCCGTTGAAGCCCAGTAGTTGTACTCTCCTCACTGTAGATATATTTCTATCCACTTAATTTAACCATGATCAGTAAGTTGATCCTTCACAGGTTGTTCGTATTTACAGCTAGGTCAAAATTATCATTTTACCTCTGTAATACATCTTGTTCCTTAAGTCTCCACTGATCCACTAGTGAACAATTGGTTTATGGTCCTACCAATAAATCGAGTCCCTTTTAGTCATAGAGAGGACAAGCCCCTTGTTCAAGACTAGAAGTTAGTACTTAAGGGAACAACCTATCTACTAACCCTGAAATCGGGTAAGAGTGAATTCCATCTTGCAGGACTATATTCTCAGCTATCTACCTAATTGTACCCCTAAAATGGGAGGCTTATTGAGCGACAATGTTGAGCCACTCTCACCCATGTAAATTAAAGGATAATCCCAAATAAACAGGAGTTCATAGTTAGCTCAGGATCAAGAGCGAGTTACCTTAGGTCATCGAAATGAAATAGTCGGTTTTAATAGTAAACGACATTATAAAGAAAAATGACTATTTCATGGTCTGGACTTATGCAAACATCTTTTGCATAGGTTGCCCCCACTCGCATGTCTTTACATGAACGATTTAGGATCACATCGTTTTTCTTAAATACAAAGTAGGCCATATCCATAGTGTTTCATGGTCAGGAGTTCGTTAGTTTATTGGATTTAGGTTTTAACAAGTTCAATTTACATATTCAATAACAATTCTACTGAATGTACCCCAATAACATCTTTATTGCAAAATAGTATATGTTTAATATTTATAAACTACGAGTTTTAGGACATACAACCCAATAGTAACAATGTTGACTGAAGAGATTAACATTTTAAAGGATAACCATATGTAACTCAGTCTCAATCCTGAGTGAGTTATTGACTATTGCCTGTGAGGGCTTATCATTTTATTTGTATGGGTGAAAGTGGTTCATATCACTGACTCAATATGCCTACCATTTTGGGGACAAGATCGAGTAAGTAGCTAGGAACATAGCTACTCAAGATGGAATGTGCTCCTTCCTGACTTTAGGGTATAGTAAAGGAGTTGTTCCTTTAAATACTAACTTCAGGTTTTGAACAATGGCGCCCCTCCCTCATTGACCCAAGGGGGATTTTGTTTATGGTAGGACCATAAATAGGTTGTTTATTAGAGGAAAACATAGAGACTTAAGGAGCAAGATGTAATTATAGGGTTAAAACAATAATTCTGACCTAGCTATAATTACGAACAACTCATGAAAAATCGATTTACTTGTAATGGTTATATCCATAAACACAAAACATTCTACAATGCAAAGAGTTTAGCTATGGGTCTTTAGTAGAGTGACCCGTGGTTAATAAATGTTGATTAATTTAATTAAAGAGTTTAATTAATTAATCTCGACTTATTGGAACTTCTAATATGTAGGTTCATTAGGTTCCCCTACTAACTCACTAATGACTAAAAATAAGGATCAAAGAGTTTTGGAATAATTTAAATTGTTCAAATTAAATAAAGGGAATGTGCATTAATTGCATTAGATATAATTGATATAATATATGTTATACGTTATAATATGAAGTTAATTTTAAATAAAATTCAAAATTAAACTATATAATATGAGAGAAATATTTGAATAAGATCATATTAAAACTATAGGTTAAAATTAATATGGATGTGATTCATGTTAAAGTTATAGGTTGTGAGAGAAATAAGTATTTAAATATGATTCATGTTTTATTTAATTTATAATTAAATTAAAATTTATTTTATTTTATTTTATTCAATTAAATAAATAAAAATCCCTCCCAAGGTTCTGATGCTCATTATGTCTGGCATTGAATAGACTGCTATACTACAGGGGAGTGGATGAGTGAGTGGACAAAATCATAACTCCCTCTCACCTTAAATTAAGAGAGTCTGCATAATGTATTTTTATTTTATTTTATTTTGGAAAAGAAAGAAGTTACTCTTATCCCTCTCAAAAAAATTATCTCAAGTTTTACAGAGAAAACTCTCTACAAAATTCCAATTCCCTTCTCTTTCAACAAAGGTTCCCACACAGCCTGATCCTTGCTAGAAATATAGTGGAGAAGTCTTGATGGCGGTGTCCAATTTGTTCATTGAGGGAGATAACTTGCTAAGGAAAAGAAATCGAAGAAAGATCTTCAAAGGTAATCATCTTTTTTCTCTGCATTCCTTCTACAGTAGAAAAAGCATGTTTAATCATTGTTTTTCCTTCTCTATATTTTATGTAAATTCTAAATCATAATTAATAGCAAGGTGATCAATTGCTTCTGCTTGGGATTCAATCCCTTCAATTATGTCCATAAAAAAGCACACAAAATGACCAACAAAATTGTCTTCTTTGTACCATAAAACAGATGACCCACCAAAAGAGATGCAAAAATGTCAAAAATATTACCAAACTAGACTAATCACGAATAAAAAAAATATAAAGAATAATATATAAAAAATGAGAAGCAAAAGAACAATGCACAATCAAATGAGCAAGGGACTTAGAATGACCCTAACACATGACATACCAAGATAAAGAGATGGACATATAAGGCATATGACGCCGAAGACGATCAGCAGTATTGATAGCACCAAGGCTAAGCTCCCATAAGAAATATTTTATTTTATTAAGGTAATGATCCATCCAAATGAAAGAATATAAATCCTTGCAGGAGGTTCTACTGTGCCATCAAGTCACCAATAAGAGATTTCACAGAAAGTGATGAAGAGGGGTCAATGGTCAATTTCCATGATTCAGGGGAAAGATGAAATCAGATAGAGAATGACAACTAGGATAAGGAAGCTCCTTCTAAATTTTCAAACTAAGATTTCAACAAATACGTACATCCCAAGCCATCGAATTTGCAATCCACATATCAACAATCTTAATGTTAGGAAAATGAGCAAGACAAAACAGTCTTGGGAAAGACATTGAGAGGACACACTATTAATCCAAGAATCTTTCCAAAAAGAAATAAATGAACCCATACCAAGAAAACACTGAGTAGGAGTTGCAACCAAATAAACGAGAGATTAAGATGAACCACGAGTAACAGTCAGCCAAATATAGAAGAGAGAATAGTACTTAACCATGATTAGCTTCCTCCGCAAAGCATCATGTTCATGTAAGAACCGCCAAATCAATTTAGCTAAAAAAAAATTACGACAATGGAAATTTCTTAAACCAAAGTCGCACATTAACTTTGGAGGATGGGTAACCTCCCAATTCACACTATGCATCTCACCATCACCATAAGAATCCTCTCAAAGAAAGTTATCGATCAATTTTTCCAAACACTTAATAACATCAGATGGATTGCATAAAAGAGATAAATAATACGTGGGCAAACTAGATAAAGTAGCTTGAATAAGAGTATTCCTAATACCCTTTGAAATAAATGCAAACTTCTAAGTTTCAACAATTGGTTGCCAGAATCGGGTGAAAAGAAATTACCTTCCAAAGGAAAACCAAGATAAGTTGTAGGCCAGTGAATCTACTAATAGTGATTGAAATTAAAATCTAATCGATGTTGTAAATTGATACATCTATGTATGTTTTGTAGTCTCGGGGGTAAAACGGTTTTTATGACCCAACCGAGATTACGAACAACTTATGAAGGATTAGCTTACTAATCATGGTTATATCAAATGGACACAAATATATCTATAGTGAAGGGAGTGCAACTACGGGACTATAGTGGAATGACCCGTTAGTTAACGAATGTTGATTAACTCTATCTAAAGAGTTTAGCTAGCTAATCTCGGATCGTTGGAGCCCATGATCTATAGGTCCATTAGGTTCTTCTACTAGCTCATATGGAATAAACTTAGAACAGTATGATAGAATGATTCGAATTGTTCGAATTAGGTGAAGAGAGAGAAACCGACAAGTATACGTGATATAGCGGTTGGGTTTTTCAATTTAGAGATACAAATTTAATATTTAAATGTGATTTAAATATCAAGAATATGAATAGGTTCATATTCGGAAGCTCGAAAATGATGGAAATGGTCAAAGATGTAAAAAGTCAAAGAGTTGACTTCTGACTTTGAAAAGTCAAACTTTGACCGACCTTATATTCAAATGTGATTTAAATTTCGAGAAAATGAATGTGGATTCATGCTCGGGAGGTCAAAATTAGTCAACACGAAAAAATCATAAAAAGTCAAAATGTTGACTTTTTGGTCAAAGTTTGACTTTGACCAAATGACTATTTTGCCCTTTGACTAAAGTTAGTGGGAAAATCCAAATTTTTGTTGGATAATTCCATTAATAAAATAGTGGGCTAGTGTTGGCTTATAGTGGAGATATTAAGCCCACTAAGATAGTGGATTTTAGGTGTTGGGTTTTTATGGATTTGGTTCATGCAATTGTTGCATGGTTTTTTTCTATAAAATGGGCTTTCATTTTGAATGAAATTTTTTTTGCCAATTTTGTCAAATTATTTTTTAAAATTGGGCTGAAAAAAGGAAAACCCAAAAACCTACACAAAGTCCATTTCTTATTTTCCATCTCTTTTCTCTCTCTCTGTTTTCTTCATCCACCTGGTCCCACAACCCGGTTCTGAGTCCAGAGGATAGTAGGTCAACTTTAGTGGTGGTCTGGAAGAGTTTGGGTCGAGACTTAGCGAGGAAAAGCGTTTCGGGAGCTTCAAAGGTAATTTTTAATTACTGTTTTCCCTTCAATTGCATGCATTTTTTTCCTTTAAATTAAAAACAATTAGAGTGTAATTAGGATCTAATTCCACTACGTATGTCTCGTGTTCCATCATGTGGTATCAGAGCATACTTTAATTACGCTCGATTACTTTTAATGGGAGTGTTTTTTCCTTTCTATTCAAGTGTTGAATGAAATATGGACTAAAGTGGATTTATTATGATTTTGGCATTGTTTTTCTTTAAATTTCTAGTAGAAATTTGTAATTGCTCACATGTTTATGAGCATTAATATGTGAAAAAGGGTCTGTAAATTTGTTGGAGTCATTAGAGTTGAAATTATGTTGTAATTTCTTGATTCCGGGAGAGAGGACAGCAGCCAAATTGGAGATAAATTACTTACAGACCCGAATATGGCCACCAGACCCGAGAGAAGGCTCCTAGACCCGACCCGACCCGGTTCGCCACTGGTTTCTCTCACGCCTGCCCTGCCTTGATTCAACCAGTGCCCGCCCACTCCGCTTTACCGACCCAGTATGAAGCTGTCACGCGCGCCCCGTGAGTGCCTCCCGCCTCCACGACCCGCTTTCCGTTCGCCCGACCGCTCACAGTTCCGTTGACCACACCAGCGAACATTGACCAACCGGTCCAGACGATCTGGATTGGTCTGTTTGACCTGTTAAGCCGGTTTGATCGATTTAACTTGGGTTTTGGAGTTTTTGGGTCGGTTCGGGAGTTTTTGGGCCAGTTCGAGAGTTTTTTTGCCAGTTCAAGATGGTTCAAAATGTTTGAAGCCGATTTCGGGAAGCTGGTTGCTAATTTTTGTAATAAATTAGTTATTTGTTTGTTTTTAATTCCAAAATCGATCCACTTTAGTGTTGTTTACCTATTATGTATGTGATGTATAATGTTGTTTTATTATGTGTGCATATAGTATGCTTATAGTTTTAAAACCCCACTATAGGAAAAGCATGTGACATGCATTTATTATATCTTATAAGTGTTATAAAATATATATTATGCATGCTTAGTTTTAATATAAGTGTTATATTAAAGCATGTTTGATTGAAGGAAGCATGTTATAGATGAATGCTCTAGGGTTATAATTGTTATAATTTCTTTTATAATTGTTATAAAATAACCTAGACTTCTAAAATCTATAACAAAGATAAGATGCATGCTCATTTAGGGTTAACCATTGAGCAATCCTAATTTTCATAGAAAATAGGTCGATATCTTGTACAAGCGAAGTTACAAGAAAACTCACCCGGCAAGATCTTGGCAAAAAGTCAGATAAGATGACTAAGGTTGAAGGTTTTTAAGTTGACGGTTCACGGAACACCTACTGCCTGGAGATCGAGTCGGCGTCTGAGTTAGGTTAAACCGGTTTTATGAGCATGCGTGAGCAGTGTGAGGTAATAAAATTTGTTTATCACCTAGACATCGTAAGTTAAAAATCCAGTATAAAAGTTATACTTTGATGAATCACCTAGACTTAGGATATGTTTAGTTAGCCGAAATGTATCGCTAAGTATTTTATACCTTAATCGTCTAGAATGCTTCAGCTAGAGAGAAGTAATGTACTTTTAACTCTAGCGTCCCTAAGAGTTCACACCATGAGATTCATGCTTGGCTTTGGGCCTCCCTGGGAGCGGACTTCATTCGGAGAGTGTTTGCATGAGTCAATACCAAGGTGAATAGGGGAAGTTGTTCATAGTAAGTGGGAGAAGGAAGTGTGTCAACACATCCTACAGTCTCTTCCATTAGGTCGCACCGTGAGATTCCTATAATGCGCCTGCATGTCTGCCCTGGAGCGACCTTACCAATCGGAGGTTTGTATTATAGGATGCGGAACTCCGTGAACTCTAGAAATTGATAGGGTCTCTCAGGTCCGTTTTCATTCTTATCTTTCCAACTTCAGGAGCATAATGATTCTGATCTTTAAGGTCTGAAAAATAAGAGTCACACTTACGAGAATTACTAAGTGTTAGTAAATTCTTGACCAAATAAAAGGTCACACTTACAAGAATTAGAAAATTAACTTATGAAATTAATTTGTAAAATTAATAAATTTTGATTTTAGAAATAAAATATGATTTTAAAATCAAAATAGATTTTGAAAATTGAAAATTACACACAAAATGAAAAATGGTTTTTCATCTTCATCTTCAAGTTGCTCACCATGAAACTCATTATCTTCAACCTTTATTTACTCCAAGCATAAGCTGCATCCCATGCAGCAAATCTCTTTGCTTGAATGTCTGCAATATATTGAAGAAATTGGAGTGAAGTTGGGTGATGGCAACTGATTGAATTTTTTTGAAAAATTCGGACGAAGAAGATGTTCTTCATTTTGGGTTGTTGCAGTGAACTTTTTCCAAATTCCCTTTGATTCCAGGTTATTTTGAAGTCCCACAACTTAATCTAGAGCACCAAGAGAATAGTAAGGAAGATCTTGTGGTGGTCTTCACAAAAATTTAGAGGAATTTGCTGCTGAAAATAGAGATTTCAACGATTCTTCAAAGGTATATTCTTGAAACTCATTAAATTTTGTTTAAGCATGTTTTTGTTTATGCCAAAATTAATGAATTAGAGTGTTTATGGATCCTATTCACTTCCACTGCGTGCTGCTACCAGTCCCACAATTCGTATCAGAGCATCATATAAGCATTCAATTCGATTAATTTTGGTTTGGTGAGTGTTTTATATGAAAATATGAAACTGCTATATAAATATGGTTTTCTGAGTTTTGGCCTTTAATTTCTCGTTTAAATTTGTAATTGGCTCTTGTTTGATGAGCTTATATGTCTTCCCAAGAGTATGTAATTTATTTAGAGTCATTAGAATTGAAATTAAACTGTAATTCGAAGAAACAAGTGAAGAGGTCGAGCTGCAGATTCCAGACGATCAACCTCTGTTCATATCGTCATTGAGCTTCAGTAGCTAAGCGATTGTTTAGCTTCATGGGTTAGATGATGTGAAGAAAAAGCTAAACGATCGTGTACCTTCGAGCGTTGATCATTTAGGTGTTATGCGCTAGGAAATCGTCTACCTCAGGAGCTAACTGATGCGTTGTATTGCTATGCGATGGCATTACACAATCGTGTAGCTTCGGATGGGAACTAAGCGATGAGGTGAAGAGTTATACGATAGTGCTGCACGATTGCTTACCACGATCATTTACCTTTGATCGGAGCTAAGTGATGCATTAAGTTGCTATGCGATAGCACTAAGCAATCGTTTATATCTATGCGGCAGCTAAGCGATGTGTTGAAATGCTAAGCGTTAGCATTAAGCGATCGTTTACCTATGCGCGGTAGCTTGGCGATGCGTTGAGAGCTATGCGATAGCACTAGGCGATTGCTTACCTTTGTGCACGTGCTAAACGATCTAGACTCGGCTCTAAACGATAGAGCTCAGCGATCATGTAGTAAATTGTCCGTGCTAAACGATGGAGCTGCGCGATAGTGTTGGACACTAAGCGATCGTGTAGCGTCCTTCGGCACTAGACGATGACACTATACGATAGAAGGAAAACACTACACAATCATGTAGCTTTGTTAAGTGATGAGCATTGGTTGCTAAATGATCAAACAAGCGCTAAACGATGAGGCAAAACACATGACGATGTTGTCAATGCTAAACGATCAGCCTTAGCGAGATAATGGGCGAGAGCAAGAGCAGTCGGTTCGACCGGTTCTCTTGAGGTCTGGTCCGGTTCAACTTCAAATGGTTTTTGGCTAGTCCGGTTCAGACTCTGCTAGTTCGATTCAAATGGTTCGGGTCCGGTTCAAGCAGTTTTGGAGCGGTTCAAGCGGTGTTGAAGCTGTTTTTGTAATAGTTAGGTTTTTGTTTGCTTGTTTTTGCCAAAACTAAAACCATATCAGTTTGTGTTTAATTATTTATGCATTGGATGTATGTTATAATTAAATAAATCTTATATGTGCATATAGTATGCCATTTAGATTTAAAATCCCACCATAGAAAGCATGCAACATGCATTGAAAGTATGTTATAATTTGTTACAATATATAGTATGCATGGTAGGGTTTCTTGTATTTAATATAAGTGTTATATTAAATATTGAATGTCTGTATGTTGTGGATGTTTAGGATGTCTAAGTTTTATAAGTTGTTATAAATTTGGGTTAGGCATTTAAAATCCATAACAAAGAACAATTGCATACTCACATAGGTTAACCACTTGTCTTAATAGTTAAAATAGGTCGTTAAACTTGTAAAACTAGGGTTACAAACTCAAATCGGTAAATAATCCTGTCGAAGGCTAGGGGTATTTAAGTTGACGGTCTACGGACCACCTCCTACCTGGGGATTATGGCCGAATAATTAAGCGTTGGTAACCAGTTTTATGAGTCTTCGTGAGCAAGGTGAGGTAATAAAAAGGTTTATCACCTAGACATCGTAGGTTTAAGTCCATTTATAAGTATTATACTTGGATAAATCACATAGACTTAGGGTTGTTTTTATTAGCTGGAAAAGAACCTAAGTATAATTTTACCCTAAAATTAGAACACTTCAGTGGTAGCCAATAACTTCTATATGATAGAGTTATTGGAAAACTTCAGCGGGAGACTAATAACATACACGATATGTTATTCTTAGCTCTCGCGTCCCTAAGAGTTCATAGTCTGGATTTAAGCGGTACTTCGTGTCACCCTAGAAGTGACCTCCCTTCAGAAAGTATTTTTTAGCTTAAATTTAGATTCGGGTGAAGAAGGGGAAGTTGTTCGAACAGAAATTAAGTTTACGATTTCAACTGCCACATCTCCACATAGTTCATACCGTGAGATTCATATGACGCTTCATGTCACCCTAGAAGAGACCTCCTTTCGAAAAATGTTTTGTATGAGTCAATATCAAGGTGAACGGAGGAAGTAGTTCATAGTAATTGGGTGAAGGAAATGTGTCAACATATCCTGCAATCTCTTCCATTAGTTTGGACCGTGAGATTCCTATATTGCGCTTGCTAGTTAGTTTTAAGCGGCCCTTTGCTAGTCGCTTATTTTTTACGGTTATCCCCTCGGAGGGTTGTAACATAAGATTTGAAACAACTCAAGCTCCAGAAATGGATAGTATTTCTTAGGTCTTAGTGATCTCTGACATTCGAAAACGGCGGGTCTACACTTACAGAATTATTAAGTGTTAATAATGTCTGACCAAAAGCAGTGCTTAAATGACTATCAGAATATGAGTTATTTTGAAGGTAGTATTTAGACAAGAATGTTTTGTTGTAGTATCGTAGCAAAAGAATAATATTGGGTATATTATTAAAATTGCTAAAACTTGATTGGATTTAAAACTTCAAAATGACAAGTTCAATAATACAAAGTGTTGGCATTGGATAAACTCATCGGGGATAATTACATGAATTGGAAATCAAATTTGAACACGATACTTGTGATAGACGATTTGCGATTTGTCTTAATTGAGGATTGTCCTCCCATTCCTAGCTCTAACACCAACGAAATGTTTGGGATGTATATGACAGATGGGTCAGGGCTAATGATTAAGCCCGTGCTTATATCCTTGTTAGCTTATTTGATGTGTTGACAAAAAAATATGAGGATATGAGTACTGCCAAAGAGATCATGGAATCTCTGCGAGGGATGTTTGGATAACCGTCCTTCACCTTGAGACTTGATGCCATCAAGTATGTTTACAACAGCCGCATGAAAGTTGGGACCAATGTTCGAGAACATGTCTTGGACATGATGGTCCACTTTAATGTGGCAGAAGTAAACAGTGTTGTCATGGATGAGAGAAGTCAAGTTGGTTTTATTCTAGAATCTCTTTTGAAAATTTTTCTGCAATTCTGTATGAATGCGTTGATGAATAAAATTGAATACAACTTGATTACTCTACTGAATGAGCTACAGGTTTACCAGACAATGTTGAGAACAAAGGATCTGGGGTCAGAAGTAAATGTTACTACAGTCGAGAAGAGAAGAACATCTTTCAAGCCTGATGTTGCCTCCTCTTCAAAGAGTAAGAGTATTCCTATGAAGAAGGCAAAGGGAAAGGGAAGAAGATACCTACTGGAAAGAAAGTCAAGGATAACACTACAGAAAAAGGAAAATTTTTCTACTGCAATGAAAAGGGCACTGAAGGAGACATTGCCATCAGTATCTTGTCGTAAAGAGAACACAGAAAGGTAACCAGGCTAACTTGTTCCTGGGACCATATGCTCAGCTCATCCAGTGGGAGAAGTTGTTGTTTGTTTTTACTGCTTATGTAAAGCTTGTAAAGAACAAATTGTATATATTTTTTAGATAAATGAAATGTTCATTTTCAAAAAATTATGTTTGTTCAAGTAACCTCTGTTAAGAATAAAAATTGTCAAAATCCATTTGTAAATATTCAGATATTTAAATGACTAGATCAAAGTATAGAAAGTTTAATGATTTCTAGATCTGACTGTTAACAAAGAGTTGTTAAGACAGGTCAGATGCATCTTAATCAAAGAGTTGAGAGTACCTCAATGTAGTGGGAGGAAAGTGTGCTTCCTAGCCATTATTGAAAATAAGATGCATTCCCCATATAGTTTTATTCAAAAGCCTATTGTATACTAAACAATGTTTACAATGATTCTCTCGGCTAAAGTGTTTGAGAATTACTTAGTAATACTAGGAATACCAGATAACCTAGTGCAAGTGGGAGAAATATCAAGTATGAGATACCGAATAGTAAAAGATGGGTATGGGATACCCTAGTTTATTGTATTTCTCTATAAAACTCAGAAACTCAGTCTTATATATCGGATATATAAGTTACCACTGGAGTTTTAGTCTAAGTGGGAGTTTGTTGGGTTTTTTGTCCTAAAACTCGTGGTATATAAACAATAGAACTTGTTCTGAAAATTCAATTAAGGTATTATTAAATAGATCTGTTGCTTGATAGAAATCCAACAAACCTGAAAGTCCCTTGACTATTGGATGAGTACTTGAACTTTATGTGGAGACATAAAGGTGGATCATGTTCTAGTAAATAGTCAAAATAATATATAGTATATGAATAAGGTTGAGTACCTTATCCTAGTAACACTATTGGATGCAGCCCACTCTGTAGTTGTTACAAGGAGTTGTAAAGTGCTACAAACGAAGTGATCCTAATTCGTTCATGTTGGACATGAGGAGTAGGGGTGTCCTTGTGCAAAAGGGTTTGTACAAGATCAGACCACGAAACGAGTCACTCTTACTTTATAACGTTGTTTACTATTTAAGATTGACTATTTCAAAGCGATGACCTAGGTAACTTGACCTTAATCCTAAGCTAACTATGAACTCCTGTTTATTTAGGATTACCCTTAGATTTGCATAAGTGAGGGTTGGTCCAATAGCACCGGCTCAATAAGACTCCCATTTCAGAGGTAAGACTGGATAGATAATCTGGGACATAGGATGCAAAAGGAAATTCACTCCTATCCGCTTTAAGGATAGTAGAGAGGTTGTTTCCTTAAGTATTGATTTTGGGTCTTGAACAAGGGGGCCCGCCATCTCATTGGCCCGAGATGTACTCGATTTTGTTGATTGGATCATAAAGCAATTGTTCATTAGGGAATCAGTGGGGACTTAAGGAACAAGAGGTAATTTCGGGGGTAAAACAGAGATTTGACCCAGCTGTTATTACGAACAACTTGTAAAGGGTTGACTTACTAATCATGGTTATATCAAGTGGACATAATATATCTATAGTGAGGGGAGTTCAACTATGGATTTTAGTGGAGTGACCCATTAGTTAACGAATGAGGGTTAGATCGGTCTAATGAGCTTAGCCGATTAATCTTGGGTCGTTGGAGCCCATGATCTGTAGGTCTACGAGATCTCCCTACTAGCTCAGAAATGGATTAGCTCTAGAGTAGCGTGATAAGTTAATTTAAAACGTTCAAATTAGAATCAAACGGAATTGAAGAATATATATTTAAATATGATTTAAATATATGAAGATGAATTTGTGTAAAAATTAATTTAATATTGGATATTAAATTAATTAGAATTATTTAAATTGTTTAAATAATTATTTATTAATTTCATTAGAAAATTAATTTATGAAATTAATTTGTAAAATTAATAAATTTTGATTTTAGAAATAAAATATGATTTTAAAATCAAAATAGATTTTGGAAATTGAAAATTACACAAAAAATGAAAAATGGTTTTTCATCTTCATCTTCAAGTTGCTCACCATGAAACCCATTATCTTCAACCTTCATTTACTTCAAGCATGAACTGCATCCCATACAGCAAATCTCTTTGCATGAATATCTGCAATACATTGAAGAGATTGGAGTAAAGTTGGATGATGGCAACCGATTGAATTTTTCTGAAAAATTCAGATGAAGAAGATGTTCTTAATTTTGGGTTGTTGTAGTGAGCTTTCTCCGAATTTCCTTTGATTCCAGCTTATTTTGAAGTCCCACAACTCAATCTAGAGCACCAAGAGAATAGTAGGGAAGATCTTATGGTGGTCTACACAAAGATTTGGAAGAATTTGCTGCTGAAAATAGAGATTTCAACGGTTCTTCAAAGGTATGTTCTTGAAACCCATTAAATTCTATTTAAGCATGTTTCTGTTTATGCCAAAATTAATGAATTAGAGTGCTTATGGATCCTGTTCGCTTCCGCTGCATGCTGCTACCAGTCCCACAGCTTAAATCGTCATAGTAGCAAAAGTTGAATCCATGTATATTCGAGCTATAAGTTATCCATAGATCCTTCATACATGTTCAACTAAAGTTCAAAGAACAAGTTGTTTAGTTAATTAGGCTACCCAATTAATTAATCATCAATGGAATCCGTAACTTTAATGTGAATGTTTAAGTACTATGTGGATGCTATCAAACCTAATAGGGCAAAGATATTTAGTTTAATTAGGACATTAGTTTTAGTTAATAATTAGGGCCGTTTGTTTGGTTTCCCCAACAAGTTGGTTGAGTTGAGTAAGCCGATGTGTGCTTACTAATCAAATGTATGTTTAATTATGGTGTTCGATGATCGATTTCCATCAGACCGCCAACTGCTCTTAAACCAGATTAATCCAATCTTAGATTTCACTCACCCTTTATTTTTTATTTTCCGCACTTTATTTTTATATCCCTACACAATCCTCTATGCACCGCTTTAATTAGGAAATTGACTTAATGATACATATCTCACGCTTTCCTGCAGATCAACCTTATCTTATTATTAAGACTAAATAATTGAAGTTCTTGATCAATATTATAAACGTATTTGATTGAAAGAACCCCACGGCATCAATATTTCCATTCCTATCTTCACATATAAGAAATTACAAATAAAGTGGATTTTCTTTCTAATAATAGATAGCTTAAACAAATAGGAAATTAAAAAGAGAAAAAAATCAAATGTGATTGAATGACCTATAATATTAAAATTATTGGCCAAAAGTCCACAACTTTCAAAGCAAAAAGAACAACTAGGCCATTTTCCAACAATTTTTTATCCCTAATCATAAAAAACTCACTTTGAAACTAAAAGTTATCATCAAATACCACACACTTGACAAATATATGTCTTTCCTTGAAATCACCCTTTCATGCATTTGTTTGAGTATGTCTATATATATATATATAATCTTCTTCATTGAAATAGGATATTTTTTAATGATATAATAGGAGATATTTGAGTAAAACGGTCAAAATTGGGTACTCAATGGACTTTATCAAATCAAAAGAGATACATTGAATTGTTCTTCTAGGCTTTGAATATCTTCCTTTTAAATTATCCAAAGTAATCCATAGGAGACATGCCTAGGACAGTAAATATTTTTTCTTATCATAAATAGCCTTCAAGTGTTATAAACCATAATTTAATATGCTTAATGATGTTTTTGTAGACCTCATTGAAGTCTCCTTCATTGAAGAGGCTAAGTATAGGACTTAAGATAAATAAGTGGTTGCTTCTTTCTTCACGTATGTATGTCACAATAGTTTGGCACTCTCTTGTGTTCGAAAAATAATATAATAAATCAATGCGGGAAAATTCTAAAAACAAACAAATTAACAACTAAAAATTAAATTAGAAGTTGAGGGTTTAAGAAAGCATATGATTTTGGGTTGAGGTGCGCTATTGAACACTATCTTTAGAGAAGACGTATTATCCCCCACTTGCAATGAGTATTTCAGCACTCCACTTCCAAGAAATAATACCACCCTTCAAGAAAATTTGTGTAGGAATCTTACGAATTCCTTTGGACTTATTTCTCACGAGGCCTTTTGGAATCATGGTTTTAGAAGATCAAAGTTTATATACGTCTGTAATTTTGTATGCCATAAGGGAAGAAGACAATTAAAAGCATATGAAAATCCTAACCACTCCCATGTGATGTAAAAGGTTCATTAAACAACTAATTCTCACCCATTAACTAACGTTTTAAAATAAAGTAAATAATTAAGATAAAATAATAAAAAAAATAAATATACTTTTAAATTATCCAACATCTTGTACACAAGATTTGAGAAGTCTCTTCTCTTGTAATTCATACTTCTCACTTTGAGTGATTTTCTTTGTTACCTCTGGTGATATAATTTTTTAATTTGGTTATTTATTGTTGTCTTTCTTTTAAAAAATTAATAATCAAACATTTGTAAATAATTTTTTTTTTTATGAAATAACTTAATTGAAAAAAAATAAAAAATATATATAGTTTAAAGATAAATTAAAAATTGGACTTTGCATAATTAGTCATATTTACATTAATTTCGGAATCATTCTAGAAGAGATAAAATTAATGGCAGCGGAAAAAAAAAAAGGTGATACGTACAATAATGAGTGCAGTCTGCATGTGGTCAAATGCAATGCCACGTTCCCGCTTTGAGAACGACTTGTCGTTCGCTGTTTATAGTAAACCGGACACCAAAACCGTGTGTGTGTTTTTTATTTCCAAATCAAGTGCCTCAATTTGATTTTATTTTATTCTAAAAACCATAAGATTTTTTCTAAAAGATAATGTTATTTCGATATTTATTAACAAAAATATAGTTGATTTGAAAGTATGGACGGGTTCCACGATTCTCAGTCACATGTCAAGTAAAGATGTAAAACTAATCATGAATGAGGTTTGACTATTTTGAAAAGGACATTAATGTTTGACCATTTAAAAAAAATAAAAAGAAATAAATGGAAGAGACATTAATGTTTGACTATTTTTTTTAAAATAAAATGTTTGATCATTAAAGATTATGAATTTTTTTATTATAGAATTTGAAAATGTTGATTTTCATATTTTATCACATTATATATACCAATTAAATTTAAAATCTATTTATGAGGTTTTTAGAAAATTCATGAATTATGAATTTAAAACAAACATTACATTTGATCAAATTTAATTTTAGGATTTTTTTAAAATAATGTTATTTTAATATTTATTGACAAAAATAGAGTTGGTTTTAATATTTTTGAATTTTGAAAACAAATCCTTTCATTTTCTTTTTTAAAAAATAAACTGATACCATTAACATAAAGTCGAGTTTTTTTTTTCTTTTAGGTGAAAATTTGAATATAATGTTACATTAACAAATTTGTTGAATGAAACAAATTTTAATTTAAACAAATATTGATCCTTTTGTATATTCCAAAATTTCATCTCAAGATTTTTTCATTCAAAAAAGAAATATATATATATACCTTTCATTAAAATTTACTTTAATGCAGAAATTAATATAATAGCTACATGAAATTAATTCAATTTTTTCTCGAATTTTTTTATATGATAACTTATTAATATGGGAAATTGTGAAAACAATTAAAAATATAAAAATATGGAAATCATGGACTATGTCTACGAATTTGGTCTCGAATTTTTTTCTATGAAAACTTATTAATATGGAAAATTGTGAAAATAATTAAAAAAATGAAAATCATGGACCCCGTCTACGAATTTGGTCTTCATTGACCAAGTCATACGCTGACATGGAAGTCACACCAATATTTGTGTACCGGATATACGATTTTACTACCCTATTTTTGTAAACACTTTTCTCTTCCACCTTATTTTTGTAATTTCCTTCTTATATACATTATTTTTATCATTATCTAAAAAAAAATACATTATTCTTGAATTTAATCCAAACTTTAATTTAATTTTTTTTTTTAATTTTAATTCTCCACAATTGTAAAGGAAATAAACGATAATAAATCAGGTGATTTTAAAACGAAATAAAAACAGCAAACGGTAAAATGCTCTCCTACCACATGACTTTAATTAGCTGCACTTTCTAAAAAGCGACGAACCATAAAATGTTCTACCACTGCATGACATTAATCATAGGTATCACAATTTTTTTGAAATTTTTTAAAAATAGAAAAATAAGAAAAAACTATTTACATAAAATAGTAAAATTTAATTTTTTTTTATAGATGTCGATAAAGGTTAAGAGAAGTATATCAATATCTATTAGTGATAAAAATTAATAGAAATATATCAGTGATATTATGTAATAGACGTTAATAGAAATCTATCAATGTCCATTAAATTTTTTTTTTTACTACTTTTTGTAAATAGTTTGATATTTCTTTTATCTGTGAAAATTTTTCAATTTTTTTTACTATAGTTGAAAGGTTAAAGGCAGCTGGTTGAAAGTTTCTAAATTAACAATCATAATATAAGTTTAACACTGAGATTAGTTTATTTCACCTATATGATTTCAAAAGGAGTCTATTTAGCTTTAGAACTTGAAAATTGGATTTAAATAGAAAATCATAAATAAATGATTAATGACGTGACATAGTGAAGTGACACCTTTTAGTGAATGTCTATGAATAATTTTAAAATCAATAAAATCATTTTTGTTATATTCAGAATCACTTTAAAACACCTTTATAAATCATTAAAAATTAATTTAATGTTGAATTTTGCACTTTTAAATGGATTTTTCATATCATCAGAATTAAATACTTTTTAGAGTAATTTTAACAAGCTCATAATCATTTTCAAATAGGCTGTTGGATAATGAATCGAAAAATATATTATTCTAAACTGTCTTCCTTTTCTTTTTTTATTAAAAAATTTGCTTGAAACGTTTGTTTTGATTTTCCTTTTTTAGGGTCTTTTTAAACATAAAAAAATATTTATAAATATTTACACTTTATAACCAAAAGTTCTAAAAGTATAAAATATTCTTGAAATTTTTTGTTATAAAGTGTAAATATTCGTGAGATTTTTCTATTTATAAGAATTTCTCTTTTTTTTCTAAACTTTAACCTTTCCCTTCCGATCTAAAATATTTAATAAATATTGTATTATTTTAATTTTTAAATCAATCCATTGGTACTAGATAAACAAAATTAACATTAATGATTTACCTTTAAATGTAAGACATTAATTTACTATTTATAGCTATAAAATACATGCAATGTACATGGCTAAATATTTTTAAAATATAAATTTTATCAGTGAAATTTTAAGAACAAATTAATATAAATTTTATGAAGTTTAAATAATAAATATGTAACATAAAAGTTAAAAATAACAAAATAGTTAATAGTCAAAACTATACATATATTATATTTTATTTTAATTCACAACAGATATGAAAATGAGTTATACATGTTTGAGATTTTTGGAAAACTTGGAACATAAATTTTGATGGTGACGTAAATTTTGAATCGATATATTTTTATATGGCAGTAGTATAAACTATAAATCTTTTATGCAAGTATTATAAACTATAGATTCTAATAAAGTTGAAACTATAGAAATCTAATCAAAGATTTAATTGAAACTAATAATAATAACATAAAATTTTAAGTACTAACAAAAACTACATGCTCAACATTTAAATTTTAAAATAACACAAATATGTAAATCTTTGTTGTGGTTGAAAAGGAATACACTTTATATAGTTTCCTACAAATTGAAAATTAAAAAGTGTCGTTGCTCTTTTATTGAATTCAACTGCTATATTTTTTAATCCAAAATAATTCTCATTGTTAATAACACTTCCTCCTAAACTTTATCCTTTACTTTCACATCCGTTCTTCTCCTCTTTTCCTCATTCAAACCCATTTCCATTTCTTATCTGCTGAGCGAATTCTTTTTCTATTTTTTCTTCTTATAATTTATCTCACTCTCTCCCAAAAAGAAATTTAAAAATATAAAGAAAATGAAACCAAAATTTCCTACGTTTTGATAATTTAAATTTGAGAATAACCTAAATATTTGTTAGTGTTGAAAATAAATCTAATATTCAATATTGTATCAAAATTTAAACTTCAAGATATTGTGCATATCTGATTTTTTCCCCTCTCAAATATAACAGTCAGATGGACAATAATAAATTAAGATTTAAATATAAAGATAAAAATCATACCTTTTCGTCGAAGAAAATAAGTTTATGGATTATTTAGGCTTCACTTTGCATGATCCAATATTTTCTCTACGAATAACGAAAATTTCAATTATTATGCTACATTTCTTTCTATTATAACATTCTTAAAATAGAGATGGACCAAAGAAAATAGAAAAGCTTGTATTTATTCTTTTAAAAATATTTAATTATTATGTGAAGGGTTGTGTACTATTTATAAGGGATGGGTCTATTTGAATTTTAGTTTTTATGTGAAGGGATATATTCAAAGATTTGATGGCGGATGAAAAGATGTGATTAATATTTATTTAAAAAATATTTAGTAATTACTTATTCACAACACAAAGGATACATTTTTTTTATTATTATTATTGTATTTGTCTGAAAATTATAAAATTGGGAAAGAAAAATTAAAAATATCAACAAAAACTCTAAAGAATACAAATAAAATTGTTTTTAATTTAAAAAGGTGAATATAATTTATACTTAAAGTTATTTTTCCACTCTCTCCTCTCTCAACTCTTCATTTTTTTTTTTCCTCTCTCCACTCTCCATTCTTCATATTGTTTTCCTCTCTCCTCCGTTCATATGTTGCCTCTTCATAGGAGGCTAATTCGTTGAAAACAAAAATCTTTAAAAAAAAAAGAAAAAGAAAAGAAAAAGGCACACATACTTAATGAGAAATGTATGATGGGCATTTAAAAAAAAAAAATGGAGGGCAAAATGGAGAGAGAAAGATTCTCCCAATATAGCCTCTTTTAATATAATAGAGATTAAGTATTTAAAATTGTAATATATTAATAATATTGCATATTGCTCCTTGTGTACATTTAATATTATAAATTAGATTTAAATCCTATTTTGATCATTGAACTTTTAATCTAGTTCTATTTTGGTTCCCGAACTTTTAAAAACATCCATTTAGTTAGAGATATCCACGGGACGGAGATGGAGAAGACTTCTCCATTCCCATCTCGCCCCCTATTTTAATCCTGGGATCGGTATGAGGATTTTGCGAGGATCGGATTTTTCGCTGGAAAAAATTCTCTTTATTTCTAATTTTTTTAAACAACTTTTAAATTATTTGTGCTCAACCTTAATCAAAATTTATTAGTCAAATGGGTCATTTCCAATGCATTATTTTCAAAGAAAAATTTATGAATTTTTTTAATAAAGACAATAATATTTTATGTGCAAAAATATACTTAAAAAATTAATCTCATAATTTCTAAATTTTAAATATCACAAGTCCAGCTTTCAATTTAAACATTACAACATTCGAGGTCATAAAAGTAATAAAAGTTTAAATATGAGTAATTGTGGATGTTATGATTTTTGTAATATTTATATATTATACATATACACACATAAATAAACTCACATCATGTGAATTTTAAACTAACATTTTTTAGTTTTAATAAATTCACAGAATGTGAATTTATTATATATATATATATATATATATATATATATATATATATATATTATTTGTGTGTGCGCGGTATTATTTCTCTCTATCATTCACGTGCTTTCTTGTATACTCTTAATATATATAATCTTTAGTCTTAATGTCACACCCCCTCTTAGGCTACCTCTTTAACCTAAAAAGGTAATGGGAAGGACATTAAATATCATCTCTTTTGTAACATCTACTATCCATTTGTTTCCATGCTTACCTTGTACACCTGCACACCTGAGAAACAGTTTATAATACATATGCATCTATGAAAATCAACTCATTCAGGTATTTCAGAACAATAGATATTTGTAGATACATATGGGCCAAAACTACACAAGAATAAGTCCTAAGTTCCTCTCAAACCCATCTATATGAGTACAACACAATTCGCTTCAAAACCATAAACATACTTCTACTAGAAAGACTATGAAGCAACGGAAGTTGGAGGTCATGGTAGACAAGTTAGTAGTGGGTAGACTAGACACTAGAAACTCTCTATTACCTGGAGAAAGGAAAACATTTGAAAGAAATGGCGAGCTGAAAATCCAGCGAGTGACTATTTATTAAAAAAAATAATAATAAGTATATTCAGTTTAGTCATAAAACATACTAAAAGAATATGCACATCTCAAAATAATTCTAACTAAAACATTCAAATCATGAAATCAAAGTTCAGAGAAATATTTCACACATATCATCCGATTAGTGATAAAATTTAGACTAAATCTATACCCAGACCTTGTTGGTATAGAGTAAATCTCAAAACACTCAGCGTAAATACCATTCGTCATACGTGCATGCAGACATGCCCCTCAAAGGCTAAATATTCGAATACTTAGCCTCAAGCCTATAACATAGACCTCACCATAGGCTCAGGTTCCTTTGGATTTCTCGATTACTCTGGCCTCTTTCAACTTCGGTAATCCCCTGCTCGCCTATGTGGCACTATAGAAACACATTCACGTAGTATAAAGGTAAATCGCCTCGGGTACACTAATCTAGTGGTTTGAAAACCATTATCTACTCATGATTAACATTCCACTTTACACATCTCATGGAAATATCAAATAAAACGTGTGTTTCAAAAATATGTAAACATTCATAAAACCCATAGAATAGAAAATATGTCATAAAACTCACATTCTGGAAAAAAAAAAAAAGGTTCATATCACATATTTAAGGTGCTGGTGCTTTTCAAAACATAGAATATTCATGGTATAATAAAGTCTCATTACCCAGATTATCAAAAGCCCATTTTTCAAACACATAAAAGAAACATATTTGAAAATAAATCACTCACAGTCTTTGACTGGTTCCCTCGAGTTTATGAGTTTCACCTATCACCGTTTGGCCTGAAATTCAGATACAAACTTAGGGTCATTCCCTAAACATTCCAATCAATCTATAAGAGTTCAAATAGATCATAATTTCAGCCACCAATAATGAATTCCACAATGCTCTAATACATTCTTTAACTCAAGGTTATACATTTTTCGTTTAAATTATTCCAACCTTGAAGAATTAATCTCGAGACCTCAATTCATATGTTTCAAGGCTAGAATATCTTCTAAATATATTTATTTGATCTCTAAAACAACTTACGGAAATCAATTTACCCAAATTGGACCTCAAATCATGCTTAAAAACACCTTAATTGACCTAAAATTACAATGTCAACCTGAAAGTCAACCATTTTACCCTTAAATGACGGATAATAGGGTCGAACTTCATCTTCAACCTCTAACCTCAATTTCAACCCTGTTTTCCATTAGCGCTTTCAGACTTAAATTCATCAATTTCTAACCAAATAACTTCAAATTTCTTGCATAATTCTTTTAATCAACATCTTAATTAGCTAACTAAGAGTTTAGAGCTTCAAAAACATGTGGATAACTCGAAATCAACTCCAAAACTATTGTGCTTTGTTTGACAAGATAATGGGCTTTGGATAAACCCACCGAGGCCCAAAGTTAAAATCTTTAGCTCAAGCCAGCTGAAAAGAAAGAAATCAGTTGCCTTTGATTTTGTATGCTAAAAGCACAATATGTGTATTACAAGATCTTGGCCTTACACATTGAGGGCTGAGATCTTCTTTAACCACTCACACAATTAGATTGCCTTTGAATGACTATCTTCACTTTTGCATTTTTTAGATTTTAGAGAGGGAGAGAGAGGAGGCTGAGATGAGAGAATGAGATGCTACCAAAATCTTGTGAGATCTTGAAGAAGAAGAAGAAGCAAGCTACAAGCATGAAGAGTAAAGAGAAAGGGAAGAAGGAAGACACAAGTTTAACGTGGTTCGACCTCAAAACTGCCTACATCCACGGAGGAGCTGGATTCAAGTCTTGGAGAGTTCTTGAAGAAGCTTTTACAGATGAGTTTAGCTAGCTTTTACACTCTAATTTTCTGTACATCAAATGAACTAGCTACATTGTATTTATATAGGACTTTCAAAGTAAATAGTTACAACAAACTTTGTTTAAGTTAATTTCAACATGTTTCTTTAACAAATCTCCACCTTGAAATTAACTTCAATAACTCCTCTTGAACTGACTTCATCTTCTTTATCCTTTGTCTCTCAGCTCAAACCCGATCATGTTGAGGCATTTTTGAAGTTTGAGCTAGTTGACTGCTTTGGTTAACATGTCAGAGGTATTCTCTGAGGTATGTACCTTTAACACTTCGATCTTCTTGTCTTCTATCTGTTCACGTAAGAAATGGTATTTAACATCAATATGCTTAATTCGAGTATGATATTGTGGATGCTTAGATAAGTGTATGGTACTTTGATTGTCACAAAACAATTTTACTGTATCCTGTTTAATACTGAAGTCAAGTAGAAACCCTTTAAGCCATAAACCTTCCTTAATAGCCTCTGATAAGGCTATAAATTCAGCCTCAGTGGTAGAAAGGGCTACCACTAATTGTAGTGTTGTCTTCCAACTTAGTACACAACTTCCATATACGAAGATATAACTTGATAGGGACCTCCTTTTATCTAAGTCCCCTGCATTGTCAGAATCAACATAGCCTATCAGTACTGCTTCACTGTTAAGAGTTTGTTGATACAGTAGTCTAGCACTCGTAGTGCCTTTTAAGTACCTCATGTTCCACTTAGTTGCCTCCCAATGCCTCTTACCTGGATTAGCCATGTACCTACTGACCAAACTTGTAGCATAGGCAATGTATGGCCTTATAGAAATCATTAGATGCATGAGACTTCCTGAACGATCCGAGTTCAGGAGGGGTACATGAATGAACCGATATCACATCCGAATGAGAGGGATCCTGAGGACATGAAAGTATGGTTAAGAAAGCCTTAAAAGAATTGAAAGTTACTACCTATACCAACATGGTGCACTTTCCTTTTTGGTGGCTCAATCATAAGAGTTCCAAAGTTAAGCATGCTTAGCTTGGAGCAATCCTATGTTGGTGACCTCTTCAGAATTTTCCAAGATGCAATTGAATCTTTGTGAAATTCTTGAATCCTTAATCAAGCTGAAACATAAACCAAGCTTTAAAATTAATAGTTAAAGCCAAATTCCAAACACCCAAATATTACAAAATATTTTCAGAACCTCAATACCAATCGATAGATCCGGTGACGGAAAGAGTGAACGACGCTTGAGCAGTGGTATAATTACATTTAACATGCCAAATAATAAAGTTACTGAAATTATATTATTACTAAAAAAATGTGCGGGGTTGTTACATTCTTCCCTCCTCAAAGAACTTTCATCCTCGAAAGTTCATTCTTGAAAAAAAAAAAAAAAAACTCCGGGGTTGTTACATTCTTCCCTCCTTAAAGAACTTTCGTCCTCGAGAGTTAATTCTTGAAAAAGCTCCGGATACTGGGCCTTCATCTCATCCTCCAATCCCAGATAGCCTTCTTGAACTGGTGATTCTGCCACAGGACTTTCACAAAGGCAATTTCCCTATGGTGCAATGTTTTTACCTCCCTGGCGAGAAATTCTATAGGCTTCTCCTTGTAGCTTAAGTTGTCGTTCAACTGCAATGGCTCAAAGTCAACCACATGGGACGAGTTTGTCACATACTTAGCATCGAAACATGGAAGACATTATGAACTGAAGATAGTGCTGGAGGTAATGCCAATCAGTAAGCTACAGGGCCAATTCGCTCTAAGACCCCGAAAGGCCCAATGAACCTCGAACTTAGCTTCTCTTTCCTGCTAAACCTCATAATACCTTTTATAGGTGCCACTTGATGACGGGAATTTGGAAGTCAATTTTACTTGACAACCAACTTCCCTTGGACGCGGGATGCGATGCATGTACCTAAGATATGCGTTGATAGTCATGCATCGATGGTCATGTGTTGGAATGAAAAATGCGTTAATCGAATGTATGCGATGACCATGCGTTCTGCCACAAGTTTTCTTGCGTTCACACCAAGTATAACATGAATGCAAGTTTCTCAGATAATCCGAGGTCGAACACAGGGACTTGTAGCTATATGTTTGCAGTGATTGTGCATGTGGTGGTCGAATAAAAGAATGGAGGGGATAGTGCTACGTTAATCCTACTCCTACTCCTATCTAACAGACAATGCAATGAGAATCATGCATGAAAGGTAGAGAAGCGACAAACCTTAACATGAAATAAATGTATGGGAAATAGATAAAATGCGGAGATGTTTTCATTACAACCCTTAAGAGTGACCACAAGGGCAACCCTAGTCAACGCAAATTAATGCGATCATGCAACACTCATACAATAGTAAACCACTTCTCGGTGCGAATGCTACGGCTTCTAATGCTAGAACGCATGTGATGTATGTACAGAGGTGTCTATATGGCCTACACATAAGCCTCTAATTCTTGTCTATGCAATGATACACGAACAAGGTGACCACATATCATCATTCCTATTCCTAGGGTGCACGCGATGCAGTGTTGACAAACAGAGTTTATCTCTAAGTCCCTATCTCTTGCTTATGCCAATCTAATCTCTCTCTCCCGAGTCTAAATTCTAACCTAGCTCTGTCGAGTAATTAGGTTATTTCTTTAGACTCTCTCTCGAGTAGCTCTAAAGGGGTATTGGGCACAACATAAGACAAGACAAATGCATGAATTTGGTTGACGCAAGATTGTTACTATCCCTAGTGAACAACGCATACCTTGCTTAATCCGACCAACCACTTACCCTCTCAGATAGTTGATTGTTGGTGACTTCACTCATAGATAAACAATGCGTTAGCCTATAGACAGGTGTTACTGCGGCTTCACACTAAGCAAATAAGGTTACTCACACACTCGTGCAACGCACACCTCTCGGTAGGTTGCTACATGCTTCATATCCCTAATCCACATGACTAAGTATGCAATACTAAAACAATCTCATTAAGTGTGAAAGTAAAGATGCTAAGCAAAAAGATGGAGATGGAGTCGAAAGAATAGAGAAATGCATTGAAAACACATTGTATTAATTTCTTAATTCAAAATGTCATACAATACAATATAAAAAAAGAAAGGAAAAGAAATGACCGGCTGGAAGTAAAACTTTGCTTCCAGCGGATGCGCGTCAAGGCTGCCGATGGTACCATGGATGGGTGGAGGAGCTGACTATCTCGAGATCTAACTCCAGTCGAAGGCTCCGGTCGTCACTCGGAATGGATGAAGGAGGTGAAAAACTCTCAGCTGTTTTCTCACGCGTTTGTTTGGATCGCAAGGATTCGCCATAGGCGAACCTTAGGCGAAAACCTTGGATAAAATGAATTTCAGCTCATCGGCTTCTATTTATAGGGCTTGGGTCACCAACAACATTAATTGAACTGCTCTGAGTCTGACGTTCAGCGCGTTAGTCCTTTTTTGAACCCCTGCCATTAACGGCGTGGTAGGTGAAATGTCAACATCAACTTTGGATTTTCTCGAGGTAGATGCGTTGATGTGTTCATTCCACCTACCTTGCATTGATCCCATTAGAGTGCGTTGTCGCGTAGCGCAATCACTCAATGGCCACATTTGCTTAACACCGCAACTCTACATGATGACCACAATCGCTTGATGAGCACAACTCCCATGCGATAGATGCATACGGCTAATTACAGCATCATCCATGCGTTGATCGATGCGTTTGCCTTACGATGGAGTGTTTCTTCGCATGCAGTCATCTATGCGATGATCCGGTTACCGCGTTTGCATTCATTTCCTACGTTGGCTACAAAAATAGAACATTGAATGCATAATTAATGCAAAATAACAGGTTAGCTGAGATTCGATATGTTGATTGACGCACGCTTATATTCTTGTGAATTCCTATCATGATCGACGCATATTCTACCTAACAACCTTCATAATTCTAAGTAAAAGACCTAAGATGACATGCATTTCTGCATGTCATCACCACCCTTAAGAACACTTTATCACCAATCTCAAATTTCAGGTCCTTACGTCTCACATCGACATAGCTTTTCTGTCTGCTCTGAGCTGGTTGCATACGAGCTCTGATCTTCTGTATTGCCTCATTCGTGGTTTGCACTAGCTCAGTACCTAGCAACTTCCTCTCACCAACCTCATCCTGACATACTGAAGACTTGCAACTCTTTCCATATAGGGCCTCGAATGACAATGTGCTAGTGGCAGTCTGATAGCTATTATTATATGCGGACTCCATTAAATGCAGATGAGAGTCCCAACTCCCTGAAAACTCTAGTGCACAAGCGCACAACATATCTTCCAATATCTGATTCAGACATTCTATTTGACCATTAGTTTATGGGTGAAAAATTGTACCAAAATCCAATTGAGTACCCAATACTAACTGGAGACTCTTAAAAAAAAAAACTAGATGCAAAACGAGGGTCATCGTTTGACATAGCTAAAACTAGTACCAAAAGAGGTGTAACAACCCCTTCCATAAATAACTATGAAACTTAAGATGTTGAAAATCAGCAACATTTTTACATGTTCGAGCTGAGAACTGTGAAAACGGTCATGAAGTTAAGAAAGCCTTATATACTAAAAACATATATTTGAGCCTACCATGTCACAGGGAAAACTTCGTATGTGCAGTGAAGAAACTGGTCATACTATATAATGCGTCATCTGAAGATACGTACCAGAACAAATCTAGTCAACTGAAAACTGCTTCTACTCTAGAAGTGCCAACTGTGATGTCTTTCCTAGGGTCTACATGTTTGAGAATAACTCTGTCTAATTAAGTCTCATGAGAAACTCATCATGAGGCTCTATGCTGTCATGAACTATAAAACTTGCTTGAGCCATCCTCATATTATTCTTTAGACCCCGCTGCGAACGAGTCCAGAATTTCTCCCAAAAATGAGGTTTTGAAGTCCTTGGATGTTAAAGCATAAGTCAGTTGATAACACATTTTCATAACCTCGTAATAACCGTGATTGATCCTTGAAGTCATTTTTTTAACGATAAAACCTTCTTGATTCATAAGTCCTAGCTTGGATTACTCGTACTCCCTAAAGCTAGTTAACTCATTGCCCATGCAAGAGAATACATACTATCTTGTAATGCTCCAAACTCACTTTTAGTAACTTCTTACTATCAACTCAACTTTATTGCCAAATCTATCCCTTATACCAATGGTTATATTGGAAGATCCAACTTACTTAATTTTGTGCATATACCATTACTGTCTACCTTGAGTTGGATTATTTTCTTTTCTCAATCAAATTGATGGTCTTGCTAGTTCATGTTTCCAACACTTGCACACAAAGTCAAAATCCCTTAAATCTTACTAATGCCATCAATGTTTTACGTCTTAACTAACGAAGCCTCAACATACCATATCAATAGTTCTCGAACATCTACTGTTACTAGTAACTCCATTTTAACTTATCCCTTCTCAATCTTCTATTTTGGTAACAGATTCTTGTGTTAAAATAAAACTCCATACCAATCACCTACATAAGCTATCTTTCCATCTAACACATATTGTCCTAAAATTCCACATGATAATGAGGTATTCTTCTTTTACATCAAAACAAATACCTTGTAACCCCTCTTATCAAGCCTTTAAACCATACTTAACTAGGAGTTTCGAACACATTAAATTTCTCTCTTTCCAAAAGAGTAAACTTTCTTGGATACTTTTCTCTCATTCACACTTATCTCTGATAAAACCACTAAATTCAAAACACCTATATTATTTATTTATTTTTTCACTTTCCATGTAGAACATAATCTCTTTACTAAATTATATTTTACTTAACTCCTCCATAAATCTTATCTCTCTCACTAAGAATTTCCATCTTGTAGAATTTCTCTTTACCAATTTGCATACATTTAAACTCCAAAAGACTTTTGTTTCTTCAAGTCTGTCTAACTTGGATCTCCTTAATACAATAAGGCTCTGGGTTTACTAGGTATACTAAAATAATCCTTCAACTTAAACAAATAACACCTTGCTTTAACCCCTTTTAAGTCCAAGGTCATGTCCAACTATTTCAGCTTCCTTTAATGACATTTACCTAGCTAGATATTCCAAAAGAATTCTTTATATCATTACACATACTTTACCTAGTTCATCAAGTCGTAGTATTACCCAAATGATTATGACTTATGAATCCTTTCTAAAATTCTTCTCAAAATGTTGGGTATTTAATATCTCAAAACCTTTAATAAATCTATAGACTATTTCTTCTTTTCCTCCTTATTCATAAAACAACTTTTAACCTTATACTTGAGCACTGGCCTGTGTATTTATACTACCACCGATTGCACTATCCAACACAAAACATAACACTAGTCCTTGATCAATTCTTGTCTCAACAATTTTATTCTTTGACTTAAATATTTAAATACCTTCATTCCTAAATTGTCATAACTCTACATAGTTTCATCAACCTTTAACATTGCTGAACTGAGGTATATATTTGTTCGTTTCTAACATAATTTCCTTGAGATTAACTAGTGCCAAGTGACCTCATAATTTACTCTATTTTATTTTTCTCCTTTTGTAATGTCGTACTTGATAATCCTCTTATAATAACTTCTAACGCGTCACTGACCTAGCATTAAAACATAACTGGTGCATTTAAGCTAAACAAATATTTTAATGCACAACTATCATAAAACTTGTAATTGATAAGACGTACCTGGTGATGACGAGGAATCCGTTCATGGGCCACAGGGACAATCTAGACTTACATAGTAAGTCAGTTTACATAAACCAAAACATGGGCTCTGATACCAATTGTAACGACCCGACCCCCTAGGACTTAATTTAGGCCAATACTAAATACGTGCATGCATGGAACTCAAAACGACACTCAGTTATGGTGAAATAAATGCTAATTAAATAAGGTAAGTTCAAAGACTTTCATTAAATTCAAATACTAAATCAATAGTAGGGTACCCATAAATCATAAAGGATAATAAATAAATTTGAAAAACGATTCTTAAAGTAAGTTTTAAACATCAAAACTAAAAATTAAGAGAAACATGAAAATAACTCTAAATCTCATGATGCGGAAGCGTCCCAGTGGCTCGATCATGAATTCCACTCATCCATTGTCGGTGCATCTCTACCCTTACCTGAAACAACAACATGAGAAAGAATGAGTATAAAATACTCAATAATAAGTAACCCTACTACTGGGGTCAGGTTGAACATCTATGTCCTCTAGATACCCACCTCTGGTGAAACATATAAATTGCTCTAGTCCTCATGGGACACATATGCACATGAAACAAAAAGGAGACTGAGTCCTATCCTACTGTAGTTAAGTATGCCCACTTCCTTTGATGAATCCCGAAGGAGACACAAACTGGTGAATCCCGAAGGAGACACAAACTAGTGAATCCCGAAGGAAATACAAAATCTAATGGGCATCTAACTAATCAGTAAGGACATTTGCACAGTCTCAACATCATAATCATCACTGTACGAATTTATGACATACATATAAACCTCAACATCATGGTTCTACAACTTACATGTATACTTCAACATCATCAAATCAAATACAACCATACGGAAGCACATACCATCTCATACCAGCATTCAAGTGCCTATGTGCATAAATAAATAATTCAGATCTTGTATCAGAACATATTTTGATCATATTATACTATCAGTCTATCAAGCTAACATTTTGCCATAACATACATTTATCATGCTAGCATACATCTAATGTCTAGCCCATGGGCAGTTCCAGTAGTAAGATTACTTACCTTGATATTAGGTTGAACCAAAAAGCAATTGAATCTTTGTGAAATTCTTGAATCCTTAATCAAGCCTAAACATAAATCAAGCGTTAAAATTAATAGTTAAGGCCAAATTCCAAACACCCAAATATTACAAAATATTTCCAGATAACCTTACCTAAGGTGTGGTCCAATTCGAATTCACCTTCCAAACCTCTAATTTTAAGCCCAAATAATTAGCAAACCAAACTCTTCTTCATCTTGAATTCTTGAATCAACCCCCTAATCATAATTTGAAATTAGGCTTACATGATTAAAACTTGAATCAAATACATACTTCACTACCAATGTCTCAAATAAATTATCCATATGTAGTTTCATAAAAAAAAAAATCACTTTCAAATGACTTTACCAAAATTTCTCAACAACCAAAATTAATCCACAAGAGGGTAATTAAAACATAAAATTTACCAAAACTCGTTAAAACAAACTTCAACTTCACTGAACAACACCTCAATACCTTCACAAACTTGAATCTAAAGTTGAAACATAATGGGTATCAACCAATTGATGCCAAAAGTAAATGAGTATTCAAGAATCAACCGAAAACAAACCCAAACGACAGAAATCTTACCCAAATTGATGGATCCAGTGACGGCAAAAGCGAACGAAGCTTGATCAGTGGTGGACGGAGGTCATGAAGAAGAAACTGACGCGGCGGCTTTGGACGGCGTCGGATGGGCTCACGAACATGAGGAAGAAAAGGGGGTGGGGTTTGACTTTTTATACAAACAACAACAACAACAACAACAATAATAATAATAAAACAAAAAAGAAAATAAATATAATTACATTTAATTCCTTTCTGTTTTATACTATTAAATTTCTTTCCGTTTCAAAAGAAAATTAATTCCTGCCATTAATTTCCAATTTAAATAATTTCACGTCAACAATTAAATTTTCGCACTTACACTTGAAGTCCAAAATTCCAAAAATGCCCCTCCAATTAATAATAATTATTGAAATTCCAAATAATAAAGTTACTGAAATTACATTATTACTAAAAAAATGTGTGGGATGTTACACTTCTCATAGCTTGAGAATATAGAACAGTAGACATTAGCTTTAGGTGTTCAATAACTCTTACCTGGATTAGCCATGTACCTCCATGTGTTTGCTAAAAGAAATTGGAGATCGTTCGAGGGAATGGTTGCACTGACTCGAAAAATAACTATACTTTCTTTTAAAAGTTCACCGACTTCTTCAACCTTTTTTCTTCCTTCTTTTTATTTTTATTTTTATTATTTATTTATATCATTTACATAGTTGTCTTATTAATATTTATCTTCTTTCTTTAACTTAATTAATTATTTTATTTACTTTTACCTTTTCTTTTTATTTCTCTAATTTTTTTCATCCCAAAATTTCATTTTCCTTTCTAATTTACCAAACTTAATTTTAATTTTAATTATTTCTTAATTTATTTAAACCTATTTTCCACCAAGAGTTAAACTCACTTAACTCATTTAACCCTAAACAACGCTAAATATACCAATGTTATTTTAAGAATGTTATTTTTCCTTTATTTTATTTTGGTATTTTTCTCATATATTACAAATATTGATGGATTATTTCCTTTCTTTACTTGTTTCCTTATTTGTGTATATGCATAAGGCTATATATTCTTGTGGATAACAATTATTCACCAATTTAGTGTATGGTTCTTTTTTAGCCTTTCAAGGTTATTAGTTTGTGTGTTCTACGTAGGAAACAGATAGAATTTATTTGTCACGTTATGTAGAAGTGTATTATTTCTTCCCTGTTAATATTAGTATGTTTATTGTTGCTAGGAACATTTTGTCTCCCTCGGACCATTGAGGCTACCTGAAATTTGTGTGTTCACACGAAGACTTAAATTGTGATTTAATCATCTTTTGAATTGTGTGGAACTTGTGCAGTGATATATGTTTTAGGAAGGGGGTGCTTGATCTTGCTATTCTGAATCACAGGAGTCGCTCCAAGGCCTGGAAAGTGTGAGCAAGTTCTCTTCTCTCGCTCTCGGTACAAACTTGGGATACCAAACAACCGTAGCTACTCTATCCCGCTATGGTATAGATGGAGTTTCCTACCTCTTGAGTAGAAAGCTTTGATTTGAAGAAAGGAGGATATCCTGAGCGAAGCACAAGCAGTAAGTAGGTCGATCAGAGTATCATGGTACACCATCCTTCCTTGAAATGGAACTTTCATATTGAATCAGAACTAGCATGAAAGTCGATCTATTACGACCAGCGTGGCTTACGTGTCCATGAACATTAGTTGGAGTCTACGCCTGATTGATTTGCTTCTTCTTTCGCGCAAGCGCTTGGTTTGATGGGAGCTGAATGCTATGCAAGTCTAAGGAGAGGTTCGGGTAGGCTCGTTGGATTGTTCACGATCATAATGGGTGACTAATCCTTAGGGGCTGCAAGAATATTAGGAAGGGTTAGAGCATCAATATGTTGGAGGTCAAAGCTATTTTGGAGGGTCTTTTCGCATTCGAGCGCGAGTGGTCTAAGACCAATTTGTTACTTGAGGTAGAATCTAATGCCTTGGAAGTTATCAATCTATTGAGTAGAAAAGTTAGTTCTTTAGCTAATATCAGGTCTCATTGTTACAAAATTACTCATCTTTGATATCTTCTCAGAGGTTCTTTTTGTTATGGAAAGATCTCTTTTCTGCTTATATTTTCACTTTCATTTATGATGAGGAGATGTGGGAGTAGTTGATTGGGTCGTTCTTTGGTTCTTTAGTCTTAAAAGAAAACTATATCGTTCATGAAAATGTGTTTATTTGAGTAATTTATAAATATTCAATTGAAATTATACATACATATATACATACATACACATACATACATACATACATATACATACATACATATATATATATATATATATATAGTGAAGAAAAACTTCAAATGTCCCTTGGATGAAATATAGACACAAGGGGCAAATCAACTTGACCATCCAATAATGAGTCAACCTAACAAATGCATTTTCTTTGGAACTGTTCTTTCAAATTTGGTTTCTTAATATCCAACTTGGTGTCAATAATTTTCTTGGTCAAACATCTCCAATAGTCCCATCAACTCTAACATAAGCACATATCTAAGAATTACAAAGAAAAAAATAAAAGATATTTCCTATGTTATTTTCAAGTGGCCCTTAACACTGGTTAATCTAATCCATAGTGAATTTTTTTTATGTATAAATAAATAATTAAATCAATTAATTAACTAACTTGAACATAATTCAACGACAATATCATATAAATAAATCTCAACGTCATTTTCATTACTATGCACATATATATTAATTCACTTATAGATAAATGAATCTTAACGTACTTGTAATTGTATGGTAGACTGTTCTGGTTTGAATCTCCCTAATCACATATTATTTTAAACCAAATAGGGAAAACACCTTTTTCGTTCCTAAGTTTTGGATATAGTTTCTATTTAGTCCTTAAGTTTCAAAGTATTATACTTTTAATCGAGTTTAATTTGAATGTAATCCCTAAGTTTCAAAATTTATAATTTTACTCTTGAGATCTGAGTTTTATTTCAATTTGGTCTCTGTATTTTGAGATTTACTTTTTTAATCGTGATTTTTAACTAAGGCCACGTTGACCTAGTGAAAACTGATGTAATCATAATGAAATTTCATCGATGGATAAATTGTAATGAACTTGAATCACAAATATAATTGGATTGTTTTTTTATTACATTTACATAGAATTATAAATTTTATCATATTTGTTATTATCGTTACCTCTGAAGGTCAAATGGTAACGGTAACAATAAAGATGTCAAAATCCATAATTTTTCCTTTTGAATATTGACAATAATGGTAATGGTAACGATACAACATAATTTCCAAATGCAATTGGATTGAGCACGTTCCACTCATCAATCAATTTGTATGTTTTATTACAGATTTGATAGTGGGCCCCATGTGCCGGATGCAGAACACAAGTAAATAACACAAAAAGTAATCAAATGGGACCTAGTTTTCACATTATCATTTATCCATCACCTTTTCAATTGGGTAAACGTGGCCTAAATACCTACTTTCCATCTTTAATGTTAATATTTATTAATTAATTTAAAGGAATTAATTAATTAAGTTTCACTATTTTTTTCATCACTATTAAAATTAATTTTAAAGTTTCACTTCATAATAAATTCAAATTAATTACTAGACATTGACACTAAAGATTGAACTGAGTATTTAGTGAAAATTCAAGTTTTAAATCTTGAAAACTAGAAACCAAATTTAAGCACAACTCACATGCCACGGTTAGAATTGTAATATTTTTTAAACTTAGAGATTAAATTGAAATAAAACCTCAAGAATTAAAGACTATATGTGTAATATTTTGAAACTAAAGACGTGTTTGACTCATCAACATGAGTTAAGTTGAGTTCCTAAACATTACCAACTCAATGTTTGGCCCCCTAACTTTAAATGTTGGTATAGTTGAGTTGGTTTTTTTACCAACTCACTCCAATTTACCTCAACTCTCCCTCCCTTGCTCTAATGTTTTCAATGGCTCCACCCATTGTTAAAGCTATAAAAGTAAATTTAGGCTTGTTAATGAATTTTACATGCTAATATGCTATTTTGTAAGTATTGGGCACCAAAGAGATAGAATTGAGCTTAAGATGTCAAACAAGGTTAATTTAAAGTAATTTGGAGGTAATTTGAGCATCTGAACTTCAAAAGAAGAGAAATGACAAAAATACCTTTGATCGGAGTATTGCAACCCTCACTCAACACTATAACGCAACACTGTAAAGGCGAATGTGTAGATGCAGGATCAACATTGCAACGCTACCCCAAAAACACATACAGAAGGTGGAACTCTCCATGTAAGTCTCTAATGGGTCATGTGCCTTGGTACGTGTGGGTCATTCCCAACATATGTTATGTAATTGAGTTTTCACAAATTGAATTCAAAATTTGTGTTAAGTATATGTGTAGGAATTTATTATGTTTTAAAAGTCAAGAAAAAACTGCGCATTTTTTGGTGTGAAAAATTTTAAGAAAATATGTGTAGTTTGAAATTAAAATAAATAGCAAAAAAAAAAAAAATCTAAGAGAAAAACAATTTCGTTTAGAAAAACTACACCATATACTTCAACTTAACTCTGCACCTCAAACACAAACTTTCTGACTCAACTCAGCACTCCAAACACTGACATTCCAACTCAACTCAATTCTGTACCCCAAATACAAATAATCTAATTTCTCAGATAATAATTACTAACTCAATCTAACTCTATGTGTCAAACGCCCACTAAGAGATCTACCAAATAGAAACTAGATTCGGAGAAAACATAATTTACCAAAAAGAATTAATAATTATGTGTCACTTGTGGGTACAATTCACAAACGTGGCATTACATATTAAATATTATCTTCACTGGGATCCTTAGGTAATCAAGGCATGGAATTGAATGTATTATTGGGTAAAATTAAAAATATATATATATATATTTTAGATAATATTATTGGGTAAAACATTGACATGAAGTTTGAACCTTTCTAATTACCATGAAAGTCGTCCATGTTGACGTCCCACGGTGGCCTTATTTCAGATTAAATACAAATAATTTTGTAATTTAAATTATTTAAGTTAAGCCCACCAAAACTACTTTTCAATCCCCACATGTGGTTTTTTTTTCCTCCATTTTATAAAAACATTCGCATTTGTGCATGTACATTTATGAATCAACATCTTCAATTATTTTAAAATATAAAATTCATTATTTGTGCCACGTCACACCATTTTACTCCTTCCAAATATAATTTTCATATTACAACAATAAATATTCTATTACTTTACCCTAATCACATTGACACCTACTTTATTTTATAAATTACATGTCGTAAACATTCATATCATTGTTATTTATTTATTTATTTACTTTGTGTGTAAAAGAAGGGGAGTATAGGACTTAAGTGCAGTCTAAATTACTACTAAGTCAAATATCAATTTGATTTTTCGAGCTTTTCGGGCTATTTTCAAATGAAAGAAAAAGAGCCAACTTATTTATAAATATAACAAAATTTCACTATCTATCCATGATAGGCCATGACACACCTTGATAGACATCTATTAGTGTTAGTGATAGATTTCTATCGCAGTCAATCACTAATAAATAGTGACGTTTTCTTATACTTAAAAATACTTTTAGTAGGTTTACCATTTAAAACAATTATCCTTGATTTTTCGTTAAATTTGATTTTTTTTTTTAAATTGAGTTTGATTAAGCATTCATATATAGCTCAATTTTGAGTATGTTACTAGTTTAATTTTGCATGGTTAATTACTAAGTTTGTTAACAATTCTCTAATTTGACCTCTATTTTTTTTAAATATAGAAAAATAAAATAAAATATTTACAAAATATAGCAAAATTTTAAAACTATTAATGATAGACGTTGATAGTTCTAAAATTTTGCTATATCTTATAAATATTTTCAACCATTTTACCTTTTAAAATAATTTTCCTTTCTAATATAATACTTAGAAAATTTTAATTTCACAATTTAATAGATGAAATTGAAAGTTTGAATTAAAATCGATTTATTAAATCAATTATATAATGAAAATGAGGTTTTTTTCCCTCTCTTAAACAGTATTATAGTAAAAATAAGTATGACTTAATTTAGTTGATGAGAATGTTTATAGTAAAAAGTAATCCACAATAAATTATTGTAGGTAATTATTAGAAGGAAAAAAAATCCATTATAATTTGTTGGAAAAAAATATAATCTATGTGTTTTGAAAATGGCTGAAAATTTTGATAAAGGTAATTTTGAATAAATCAAATGGAATATTCTTGACTAGCTTTCAAACCTAAAACCCACCATCATTGAACAAACTTTGATTGTTATTAGAACTTAATTAAAAAAAAGAGGGGAAGAAGATGGAAAACGACAAATCGATTCGGAAAAAAAATGGAAAACGACAAATCGATTTTTGCTTTACCTAATTATCACCTAATGCAATTAGAGTTACGATTACCCATACAATAAAAAATTTAAAAAAAATGAAACTTTTTTTTTTTTTAAATAATAATAATAAATGAAGAAACGTGGAGATGGTTATTTTATTATTTTTTACAGACTTTTCTACTTACTTTTAGGTCAACTTTGTCTTTAATTTTCCTATTTCATCATAGTAAATTTCAACTTGAAGTTAAAATGATTAAATTACGAAAGCACTTAAATCCATTTAGAAAATTTCTATGGATTATTTTATTTGAAAAAAAATTATTATTATTATTATTATTATTATTAGTTTGTTGAGAATTTTAGTAGATTTTTCAAAAAGAAAAAAGAAGAAAGAAAAGAAAAGAAGAACAAACAATTAAGTGTTTGAATGATTTAAAAATAACTTTGGTTTAGAATTTGAAATTTCTAGTCAAAGGTGGATTACATTACAAAAACATTTGAATAGTTTAAAGTCACGTTTACTAAATTGTAATGAATATTGGTATAATTCGAATGAAATTTCATTGATGGATCAATTGTAATAAGCTTGAATTTCAAATTTAATGGGATATTTTTATTCAACACGTTTACTTAAAATTATGAATTTTTTCATATTTACGTTACCATTATTGTTACCATTGAGGATTAAACGGTAACGATAACGGTAAAGGTGTCAAAATCCATAAACTTTCCTCTAGAACAGTAATAATGATAATCGTAAAGATAATAATAATGGTAACGATAATGATACAACGCAATTGGATAGAGTATGCTCCATTCGTCAATTAGTTTGTACTTGTTATAACAAATTTGGAAGTGGGTCTCATGTGTCAGTATAGATGCAGATCAGAGGTAAATAGCATTGAAAACAATCAAATGAGACACACTTTTCACGTTACTTGATTTATTACCTTTTCACTCGAATACAAGGGGCCGAATTTTCAATATTTCCCTAAAATAAAACATTAGAAAATGGAAGATAAAATAGTTACTAATTATTGAGATGGAAAAAAAAAAAAGAAAAAGAAAAAGAGAGAAGTGTTGGACTTGGTGATTGTTCTTGTAAGTTGTAAGTTGGAGGGTTCGTTTCTGTCAAAACGTGACTGCTTCAACAACATTGATAATTCCAATAATTTTCACCCAAATTATATATATATATATATTTTAATATTTATTTTAATCTTTTACTTTTCTCTCATTTAATTATAAAAGTCACTACCTGCTCCCTTTTTCCGTTTCTAGTCAAACTCGTCGCTGCCTTTACCACTCCGCCTTTTAAAAGATAATAATAAGATTTTTCTCTCTATATTGTAAATTGCTATTTTTTTTTAATAATTCCAATGTAATGAACAAAACAAAACAAGTTATGTTAAATTCCTTATGCTTTCTTTCGATAATCATTTTTGTTCTTCCATTTGGTTTTTATTTTATTTTGAATGCATAAAAACATTCCATAAACAAAAATATATATATAGAAACTACTATTTTTTAGTTTTCAAAAACCAAATTTGAAATTTTTAGTAAGCTGATCAAGTTTAGCCAATTGATCTTTGAATTGGAATCCTTTAGTTAGAGAAGATATCGAAACAAACCTGCAAGAGAATTTTTATATGTATGATGTCGAGTTGAGTACATTTTGATGCCTAAATTAGTATACAAAATACTTAATTCAACTATTTATAGAGCATGTTGTCTAACATCCGTTTGAGACGCATGCAATATCGGCAATGTGGTCTTGAATTGTAACTTGCTAGTTGATGAGCTTGACTAAGTTATTTTTCTTTAGGTGGAACGGAACGAGCTTGATTGTCCAACCTAGAGATCGAGGATTGGACTTTTGTTTTCGGACACGTACACTCTCTAGAAGCCCTTAGACTTGGGCCCACTTGTGGCCCGAGATCTTGCCTTGAAGAACTATTTAAAGCAAACACTTTTAAATATAAATTTAAAAAAAAAAATGAAGATTTATCCAAAGATGCTCAAACTTCTATAAACAGTATAGCTGCTTAAAACATTTTTAATCTATGTACTTTGAGTTTCATTAAATTTTAGTCTCTGTATTTTTAATAATAACCACCATTTTTGAATGGTAACAACTTTTTTACAATAAAAAAATCATTATATGAATATTTGAATACAAAGTTACTTTCAATATAGTAGACTAAATTAACTTATTTATAAATATAACAAAATGTCGTTGTTGATTAGTGACAAACAGTAATAGACATCTACGAATGTCTATCACTAATATTAATGGACGTCTGTAAGTATCTATCATTAATAGTCAATAATATTATACTATATCTAAAAATAATTCTAACCATGCTGCCATTTTAAACCATTATCCATGAATATATCATCAATATTTGTAAATGAAATGTAGACTAAAAAGCAAAACACATATGAAAAGATAATAATCCAAGAACAAAACTTTAACTATTATTATTAGTAAAAAAAATTTGTAATCTAAATTATTTAATAAATTCAACAAATCCTCTCTCTCTTAAAACAGAGATTCACACAGTACCCTTATGACCAATACATTCCCTCCCTTATTGTGATTCCAATGTAATAGGCCATACCGCGTCTGCCTGGGTTTTGCTCCGAATCTTCCATGGCAGCACACCATAGCTCAAGCCTTTGAATTCTTCTCTTTTCCTCTCTCTATATAGACCCTCTCCAGTTTCTCCTCTTCCCATTTCATCATCTTCATCCTCTTCATCTTCCCAATTTCCTTCTGCAACTTCATAATTACTCTCCATTGAATGCAATTGAATTGAACTCACCCAATGAAGTTCGGCAAGGAGTTCACAGCTCAAATGGTGCCGGAATGGCACGAGGCTTACATGGATTACAATTTCCTCAAAACCCTTTTGAAGGAAATTCAGAGATTTAAGCTCAGAAATGGCCCTC
Organism: Benincasa hispida; assembly: GCF_027475165.1. Lineage (NCBI taxonomy): Eukaryota > Viridiplantae > Streptophyta > Magnoliopsida > Cucurbitales > Cucurbitaceae > Benincasa > Benincasa hispida. The sequence continues at coordinate 22,749,366 of NC_143483.1, forward strand.
CCCAACCCCCTCAACCCTCTGGCTTGAAGCGCAAACTCACTCTCTACAGAGCCTTCAGTGGCCTAACTCAAGGCTATGTTCATCCTTCAACTCCTTCTTCCCATACAGATATCGAGAGCCAAGCCATTCTGGTTAGCTCTACGCATGAGGATGGTTCCCAGAATTATAAGACTACGTTTCTAATGGCCGCCGATGAAGGCGCTGAGTATGAACTCGTATATTTTAGGAGACTGGATGATGAGTTTAATAAAGTTGGTAAGTTCTATAAGGCTAAGGTGGAGGAGGTTATGAAGGAAGCTGAGATGTTGAATAAGCAAATGGATGCTTTGATTGCTTTCAGAGTTAAGGTTGAGAATCCTCAGGGTTTGGTTTTCGATATGTCTGAGAAGACTGTTGAGATGACTCGTCTTGCTTCTGGGATTGCTGCTTCTTCTGCTGCGTTATCGGCTTCCACTCCTAAAGGGGCTAAATCTGGAAGTGAGTTTTGAATTTCTGCTTTTCTTTAAACTAGATTACTGTGTTTTTTGTTTTCTTTTATGGCTTTGATGAAGTAGAAATTACAAGTTGTCGTTTTTTTGTTTGTTTTGGTTTTAATGGAGTTTTTGTTGGTAGAAGAAACTAAGTAGAGGGAGTGTTTTATTGAATGTATGTTTTGATGAGCAGAAAGACCTCACATGGCTATGGAGATAATTGAAGAAGGAGGGATTAGTGAGCATGGGCAATCTGATGAGTCGAATGAAGATGGGGACGATATCGACACGAAATTGAGAGATAAAAAGGTTGAAGAAGATAGCTCTAGCAAAAGGAAGGGTGTTAGACCACCTCCATTAGATGTTCTTGATCGTGTCAAAATCAATCAACCCATTGAAACACCTCGTTCAACCATCAAGGGCTTTCTTAAAATCTCTAAAAACACTGAACTTCGGTTTAGCAGAGACAATCTAAAGAAAGTTGAAGAACAACTCAGGCAGGCTTTCTCTGTGTTTTACCAGAAACTTAGGCTTCTCAAGAGCTTCAGGTACATCTTATCTTTCTTCTAGCCTCTTTTCTTTTTCAATGCTCAAATTGCTAATATTTTCTCATTGATGGAATTTACCCAGCTTCTTGAATACACTGGCCTTCTCAAAAATCATGAAGAAATATGACAAGGTATTTTCATTTCCTGTCTGATTGAGTGTGTTGATCTAAGAAGGGTGATTGTGAAGTGGGAAAAAGACAAAGGAAAATATTATCAGACATTTATGTCTTTGTAATTTGATTGCAGATTACATCAAGAGATGCCTCGAAAGCTTACATGAAAACGGTGGATAGTTCTTACCTTGGAAGCTCAGATGATGTGAGATATAGCTTCTCTGACATCTTAGTTTTCAACCATTTCTTTCTTATACAAGTTACTCTATAAAGCAAGTTCTTCAATACTAATATGCTACATGCCACTGCAGGTTGCTAAGTTAATGGAGAGGGTTGAGAACACATTCATCAAACATTTCTGCAATGCTAACCGCAGCAAAGCGATGAATATTTTAAGACCCAAAGCTAAGAGAGAGAGACATAGGACAACGTTTTCCATGGGTAAGTGCTCTGATTTTCACCATGATTTGTATTACCACTTAAGCTACTTATTTTAGGGACATGCCTTTTTCAAAATTTTCACACTTGAACTCAAATGATTTACAGGTTTCCTAGCTGGCTGTTCTGCAGCTCTTGTTTTAGCCCTCATCTTAATTATTCGTGCCCGCCATATTATGGATAGCAGAGGAAGCACAAAATACATGGAAACCATGTTTCCCCTTTACAGGTAAACTTTACACATATTACACATCTTGATCTGTTCATTTTCATTTTATACTTTCTCAATCTTTCATGTTCTTAAGTTAAACCAGTGTGTAAATAACTTGGTTGGCAGATCAAGATTATAGTTATTGTTATAGGGTAACTCAGTTGCCTTAACCACTTTGCAGTGTAAAGTTTCTTCTGTTCTATTGGTCTGACATGGGAACTACGTCTGTTTTGCAGCCTGTTTGGATTTGTTGTACTGCATTTGGTTATGTATGCTGTCAACATATTCTATTGGAGGCGATATCGAGTGAATTATTCCTTCATATTTGGTTTCAAGGAAGGAAATGAGTTAGGCTATCGTCAAGTTCTCCTTATTGCTTTTGCTCTAGCAGTACTTGGACTTGGCTCTGTGCTCTCAAACCTTGACATGGAAATGGACCCAAGAACAAAAGATTTCAAAGCATTGACTGAACTTCTGCCTCTGTTTGCAGTTGTTGTAAGTTATTCACACCAACTTTCTCTAGTGACTTTAATTTTGAATATACAGTAGTGCTGGTACTAAACGAACTCGCTTTTTTCTTCTGCAGCTTGTAACTGCAATACTTATCTGCCCGTTTAACATCATATATCGCTCAAGTCGTTTCTTCTTCCTCACTTGTTTATTTCACTGCATCTGTGCTCCGCTCTACAAGGTAAATTCCGTTGTCCATAATGTATGTAAGCTCGGAGATACCGAAGTTGCTAAATTGTTTCCTAAAACAAATTTCTTTCCTTCAGGTGGTGCTCCCAGACTTTTTCTTAGCTGATCAGTTAACAAGCCAGGTGCAAGCACTCAGAAGTTTGGAATTTTACATTTGCTATTATGGTTGGGGAGACTACAGAATGAGAGTAAACACGTGCAAGGCTAGTGCCGTGTTCCAAACCTTCAGTTTCATCATCGCGGTTATTCCATACTGGTCTCGCCTTCAGCAGGTACACCAACCTTGCTAAGGATTTTTAACTGCAACTCCAGCATTGTAGAAAGTACAAATTGATCCTTAGCTTAATGTCTCATTTTTCTTGTGTTTTAACAGTGTCTTCGTCGACTGTACGAAGAGAAGGACAAAATGCACGCACTGAACGGATTGAAATACTCGTTTGCGATTGCGGCTGTCTGCTTCAGGACAGCATACAGTCTGAACAAAAACTTATATGTTTGGTATGTACTAGCCTGGATATTTTCAGTCATAGCAGCAATTTCGGGCACGTACTGGGACCTTGTGATAGACTGGGGGCTTCTGCAACGACGTTCGAAGAACCGCTGGTTGAGGGACAAGCTTCTCGTCCCTCAAAAGAGCGTATATTTTGTTGCAATGGTGAGTGATATAATCAAATAATAATGATCAATCAGATTCCAAACACAAGAATATTATGTCTGGTTTAGTTTGGAGATTTCTAAACAGAAAGAACACATTGCAGGCATTGAATGTGGTGCTGAGACTTGCTTGGATGCAAACTGTGTTGAACTTCAAGGTCCCATTCTTGCACAGAGAAGGGTTGGTTGCAATTGTTGCTAGCTTAGAGATCATTCGTCGCGGCATATGGAACTTCTTTAGGTATATAAATACTAAACATTATTTTTAATTTTCATACTCTATCATATTTCCCTTAAATGAAAAGTCTTAATTATATGTTTTGATTATGATATAGGATTGAAAATGAGCATTTGAACAATGTTGGTAAATATAGAGCATTCAAATCAGTGCCTCTACCTTTCAACTATGATGAAGATGATAAAGATGACTGAATGCTGATCCAGAATGGATTTGGAACACCTTTTTTCCCTTCTTTTTTTTTGTCTCCATGTATTTATTATATATTATTTTTTGATGTTTATAGCAATTTTGAAAGAATTCCCACTGTCCAATTTACAGAAAAGTAAATCAAGTTAGATGAGAAATGCAAAGAAATTTGAATTCTTTTATGCCTGTTTTGAGATTCCTTGGGTATGAGTGGTCACAGGTAGTGTAACCCTTTTAGGTATGAAATTCAAAAGCAAAAATTATAATATGTTAAGAAAATATTTCCAAATTAAAAAAAAAGAAAAGAAAAAGGTGTACCAAATGATAAATTTATGATATATATTTGTTTTTTTTTCTTTTCACAAAGGACTTTTATGATTGATGACCTGTCCCTAACAAATGTATGAAATATAACCTTTTAATTACATCATACTGCACCACCGCATTTTTATAACATGATCATAAGGATCAAATTTGTAATTTAATAAAATATTTTTATTTTCAAGTAAAGAAATAAAAAAGGAAAGAGTTTTAAATGAAGAAATTGCAGATATAGCGAAAGTGAAACATGAAAATTATTTGTGTATGTGGCCTGTGGGGGACCTGAAAGCTTTATAAAATAAAAGGCTGTTATATAGTTGGATAGCAGAAGGCGCACCCACTTATAAGATCCAAATGAAAATGAGAGTTTGATGTGGTTGGTTGGTTGGGTCCTTCAATTTCCAAATTGACAACCTACCAATTAATGGAATCAATTATGGATTTTTCGAATTTATTAAATCCCCACTAGCTGTAACCATCCAATATAATAATTTCTAAGTGTGTGGATAATACACGTATTACTATTTTTCGTCCAATATCTCATATTTTCTATGAAATGGATAAATTACTCTTTTTTTATTTTCGAACTTCTTTTAGATTAAATTCTAAGTTTATTTACGAGAAGAAAGTTTTTTTTTTTTTTTGACCTATTTCCTATTTAGTTTCTATATTTATCTTACATTTTCTGTTTGATTTCAATTGACTTTCTAACTTTCAAAATGTTACAATTTTACCATTGAGATTTGACTTTTTTTTTCCTTCAATTTGATCTTTCGTTTCAAGATTTATACTTTAACCTAGATTTTCCACAACATACTCACTTTTAGTCTTTGGTGTTCCATTAGTTAATTTAAGATAATTATAAAGTGAAATTTTAGTAATGATGAATAAATAGTGCAATTTAATAAATTATACTTATTTCACTTATTTTAAATTCATTAATAAATATTAATGCCAAAGACTGAAGAGAGTATTAAGTAAAAAATCAAGGTTAAAAATGTAAGTCTTGAAACTTAGGGACCAAATTAACAAAACTCAAATCTTACCGTGTAACATTTTGAAACATGAGTAAATTGAAAATAAACTCAAAACTAATAACTAAAATGTAACATTCTAAAATCTAAGTGGAAACTAGACCTACCTATTGTGTCTACCAATAAGGTTCTTTTTTTCTTTTTTCTTTTCTTTTTTTTAAACACGAGTTTATTTATTTAAAAGGTCGAAAAAGTCTCCCTCTCTCTCACTCTTTAAGTTCCCCTCTTGCATTTTGGCAAAATGGTAGCTCTTGACAATATATGTACAAGATTGCAAGCTCACCAAAATAATAATAATAATAATAATAATAATAATAATAATAATAAATAAAAAAGTACTACCTTGCTTGTTCTCTCAACTAACTATAAATTTAGTAGTACAATCAAAATTTGATTGTTATGTGTTTTTAAGTTCATATAAGTATTATAATCATAAATACATGCCTATTGATATGAGATATATATCCTTCTAAGTGTGAAATATAATTAAAGAAAGAAAGGAAAAAAGGTTAGTTTTTGTAATATACAATCAACTTTGAACAATCTATACAAAAAAAAGAAGTCTTGACATTTCAATTCTTGATATATATACACTCATATGCATATTTTATATAGATTGCCATACTATTACAATTTCCTTTAATTTTAAATATATTTGTTAAAATTTGAACCTTTGAATTATATGTTCATTAAAAGAAAAAAAATCAAATGGTCTTGTTTATAGTAATTTAAAATTATGACCCATTTTAATTGATATACCATTACTCATCAATCAACTCGATTGACTATTATATTTGATAATGACTCACAATTTGATATTATTTTCTACTTCATTGTTGTACTTTTATTATTGTAGTTGTTGTTTTACAGCTTTATAAGGTACTTTTCTAAAACTACCCTTCCAATTTTCCTTACTTTTATTTGTAATGTAGGAAGGAAAACACGTGGAACAAATGAAAGTAAAAATGCCAAAACAAGCATAGTTCAATTGACATTCGAATATACTAGAAACCATAAGATCTGTTGTTCAAAATTCGAATCCCCCTATCCCCATTGTCGTACTTAAAAAAATGAATGTAAATATTTTTTAAAAATATGCTCCATTTGATGCAAGTTTTTAGCATAACTATTTGGGGCGCTGAGAGAATATAAGATGTGGGAAGTTCTGATGTCTGGAGAGTTATGATATATGAAGAGTTTTGATCGAGTATGAACAATCGAGTATGATCAAACATTGAGATGATATACGATACACGGAAGGAAAATGATACGAAACACATTCCGAAAATGGCCCACAAACAATTAAAATCGGCGAGATAAGATAATAGGTCTCCAAACACTAATATAGGATATGGGGATATACCTTCTCATGTTGGGCCCCCAAACAGCTGGACATATACCACTTTTCTTTAAAAGTTTGAATCTTTACAACATATAATAGAATAAAAAATATTTACACTTTATAGCAAAAAGTTTAAACAAACTTTATATATTTGTACTATTTGAAACATTTTACTATAAATATTTAAAAAGGCCCTTATTTTATTGAATATAAAAGTTTTGAAATATGCTTTATAATATTTTTCATATGACTTTGTATCAAACACGTATTTATAGTTTTAATAACTTTTGATAGACAAAAAAAAAAAAAAAACATGATTTAGCTGATATAAAATATGTACAACAAATTTAAAATAAGATAATTTTTTTATATAAAAAAAAGCCTAGTTTAACAGATATGAAACATGTAAATAAAAAAAAAATAAGATTTTAAAAAATAATTTTTCATAAGACTGAATCTTCAAAAAGACCATGGTCCAAACTTGAAAAATGGCAGGTGTGCTCTCAAAGTGCGAGTAAACTTTAAAATATGAAATAATAATAATAATAATAAATAAAAGTGGAAACACGTGAGACATCAGCCATTGGCCTATTCAATTTATTATTTTGAAAACTAATATTGCCCTATCGTCCTATATTTTATACTTCTTTTGAATAAATAATTTTTTTTATCTCTACATATTTTTGTCTAATTTTCTTTTGTTTCTAGGTTTCAAAATGTTACACATTTAATTCATTAATTTGAATTTGATTTAGTCTCTAAATTTCAAAATATTACAATTTTACCCTTCAATTTTGAGTTGAGTTTGAATTTGATCCACATGTTTCAGTATTTATACATTAATATCAATTTTTTTTTACTAAATTTACTTTCAGTATTTATCGTTAATGTTTGTTTATTAATTTAAGAGAATCAAAAGAATTATAATTAATTAAGTTTTACTATACATTCGTAACTATTAAAATTAATTTTAAAATTTTACTTTATAATTATTTAAAATTAATTAATAAATGATACACGTAAATGTACGTGTCAAGTTAGAGTATAGTAAAATGGTCTTAGGGATTGAGTATCGTCCTCAACAAATCAAATTTACGATTTAATTTAACTATTCAAGAATTGTTAGAACTTAAAAAAAATGTGGAAACTGTAAGCACGTGAGCCATTAGCCCTTTTACCTATTCAATTTATTGTTTTGGAAACTAAGATTGCCATTTGACCTATTCAATATTTTATAGTTTCTTGTCAATATTTATACTTTTAACATCAACGATATTCATCATTTATATCCATTAATTTATTTAAGAAAATCAAAAGAATTATAATTAATTAAATTTTACTATCTTTTCATCACTATTAAAATTAATTTTAACATTTAACTTCATAATTATTTAAAATTAATTAATAAACATTAATACCAATAACTGAAAGTGAGTATTTAGTAAAAATTAAGGTTAAAGATATAAATATTGAAATCTAAGAACCAAATTCAAATGAAACTCGAACTTCAAAGGTTAAATTGTTATGTTTTGAAATTTAGAAGGATTAAATGTATAACATTTTGCAGTTTAAGAATCAAATAAAAACCAGACCAAAAAACCTACCTAATGTTTTGTTTAACCTTTCTACTTTTCCCTTTGCACATAAATTTTAAAAATCATAGTGGTTCTCTATGCGTTTCAAAGTATTGAGATTCTTCCTATAAATTCAATCGATTGTAAATTTGAAATTATAACAGGTCTTCTTTTTAAATTGTTAATATAACATTATTGTGCCTTAATATGCTTTTTTAGCAAAACACTCGTGCAGATTGAAAATCAAATTTCTAACTACACGAGAGAAAATAACTACAGTCTACCGGAGAGTGCATACCAATTATCGTAGAACTAAACTGAACTTGACATTATAACATACCTTTTCAATTGACAATATTTATGAGTTGTCACAACTTGTCAATATCTATGCTAAAGAATTTTTTACTAATAAATTATTGTTGGGTTGTATGTCCTAAAACTCGCAGTTTGTCATGTTAAACATATTCTATTATCAATAAAGATATTATTGACGTTTATTCCATAAAACTGTTATTGAATATGTGAATTGCAATTATAAGTCTAAATAAAATAAACTAAAGATCCATGGCTATTATATGAATACATGAACTTCATATGGAGACCTAAGAGTGGATCAAGTTCAGTAAATAGTCAAAATGATCTATAGTATATGAATAAGATTGGGTACCTTATTCTAGTAACACTATCGGATGTGGTCCACTCTGTAGTTGTTACAATTTGTTGTAAAGTGCTACAAACGAAGTGATCTTGATTCGTTCATGTATTGACATGAGGAGCGGGGACATCCTATGCAATGAGTTTGCATAAGATCGGATAAAGAATTAAGTCACTCTTATTTTATAACGTTGTTTATTGTTTAAGATTGCCTATTTCAAATCGATGATCTAGGTAACTTGACTTTAATCATGAGTTAACTATGAACTCCTGTTTATTCGGGATTATCCTTAGATTTTCATGAGTGAGGGTTGGCTCAACAGTACCGACTCAATAAACCTCCCATTTCAAGGGTAAGACCAGGTAGATAGCTGGGGACATAAGGTGCAAGATGGAATTCACTCCTATTTGCATTTAAGGATAGTAGAGAGGTTGTTCCTTTAAGTGCTGACTCCGAGTCTTAAACAAGGGGTCCTACCCTCTCATTGGTCCGAGAGGGACTTGATTTAGTGATTAGATTACAAACCAATTGTTCATTAGAGGATCAGTGAGACTTAAGGAGCAAGATGTAATCTCAGGGGTAAAACAACTTTTGACCCAGCCATTATTACGAACAATCTGTGAAGAGTTGATTTACTTATCATGGTAATATCAAATGGACACGTAATATATCTACAGTGAGGGGAGTGCAACTACAGGCTATAGTGGATAGTCCTGTTAGTTAACGAATGTTGATTGACTAGGTTAAAGAGTTTGGCCGGTTAGCCTCGAATCGTTAGGTCCATCAGGTTTCCTTGCTAGCTCACTATGGACAAAATTGAAGAACTAGGTGAAGTAAGAATTTGAAATGTTCAAATTCAGGCTTAAGGGAAAATTGTATTTTATATGAGATATAATTAACAATTAAATAATTAAGTTATTAATTACTTATTTTTTAGAGTATTCTTGAACATTAGCATGAAACTATTTTTTTTTTTTTTAAACTTCATTAATATAATCAATCAAAGTTAGGTGTCAAAAAAAAATTTAATATGTGATATTAAATCATATTAAATTTGTTTTTAAATATTTTCTAAATTATGAAAATATTTTTCATAAAAAAAATTGATTTATTAATTTTTTAAATTAGTTAGTAAAAAAATCCAATTGTTGGATTTTCCTACTAACTAAGTAGACTTTGAAGTGGCACTTCCCAAGCTTGACACCTAAAGATTACATCCTACTGGATTTTTAGGTGGAAGACTTATAAAATAGGATTTTGTCATGCAAGTCATCCAACTATGAGAAATATCTCCTAACAAGGTGCCAAAGCTTACTCATTCCTCGGGGTACTTTAGCTCAGAGGGAAACTACGGGCATCATAGCTGCCCCAGGTTAATCATAACCCAAAGAAAGAGGAGTAATCCCCTTAAAAAATAACATTCCAAGCTTGCTTTTACTTTACAACACTCTGCCTTTTACAAACTTGCTTTTCACATACTCTACACTTGCCTGTTACAATACAAAACAAGAGTTTGGCAAAAACTTAGGCATGCATTACTAGGTTGAGCTTTTAGTCACTTAACACATATCACCTAGGTCTTTCGAGGTGACAACAAAAATATAAGCCCAATAATACAACTCTAAGCATGCAAGTCCTAATTTTGTTGGATAAAGGACTTAAAAATGAAGTGATCATGCTCTTTAAACATAGTTTCATGCAAACCTAATCACAAAAAGGGTGCATCGTCAACTACTCATCATAACCAACCAAGTAAGTGATGAAGCAAACAAATTAAGCATACAAACATCGTCTGAGCACAACGCTTAAGCACCCAAACAATCACAACATACCCCACCCTCAACTTAAAATGATACATTGTCCCCCATATATCTCTAATCTAAGCCCAATAAAATAAAATAGTTAAGGAAATAGATGTTATTAACATTTATTCAATAAAATTGGAGTTTTAGTCCAAGTGAGAATTTTTTGGGTTGTATATCCTAAAACTCGTAGTTTGTCATGTTAAATATATTCTATTATCAATAAAGATGTTATTGACGTTTATTCGATAAAACTTGTAAAGATGTTATTGACGTATATCCTAAAACTCGTAGTTTGTTGGGTTGTATATCCTAAAACTCGTAGTTTGTCATGTTAAACTCGTAGTTTGAATATGTGAATTGCACTTGTAAAGTTTAAATCCAATAAACTAAAAATTCATGGCTATTATATGAATACATAAACTTTATGTGGAGACATAAGAGTGGATCAAGTACAATAAATAGCCAAAATGGTCTATAGTATACAAATAAGGTTGAGTACCTTATTCTGGTAACACTATCGGATGTTGTCCACTCTGTAGTAGTTACAATTTGTTGTAAAGTGCTACAAATGAAGTGATCCTGATTCGCTCATGTATTGACTGAGGAGCGGGGGTGTCCTATGCAATGAGTTTACATAAGATTAGACCAAGAATTAAGTCATTATTAACGATGTTTACTATTTAAGACTAACTATTTCAAAGCAATGACTTAGGTAACTTGACCTTAATCTTGAGCTAACTATGAACGTCTGTTTATTTGGGATTATCCTTAGATTTACATGGGTGAAGATTGGCTCAACAGCGCTGGCACAATAAGCCTCCCATTTTAGGGGTAAGCTAGATAGATAGCTGGGGACATAAGGTGCAAGACGGAATTCACTCCTATCTGTTTTTAGGGATAGTAGAGAGGTTGTTTCCTTAAGTGCTGACTCTGGTATTGGGTTTTATGTCCTAAAACTCGTGGTTTGTAAACATTAGAACTTATTATGAGAATTCGATAAAGTTGTTGAATATATTATTTTTTAGAAATCCAATAAACCTAAGTCCCTTGACTATTATATGAGTACTTAAACTTTATGTGGAGACATACAAGTGGATCAGGTTCGAGTAAATAGTCAAAATGATCTATAGTATATGAATAAGGTTGGGTACCTTATTCTGATAACACTATTGGATGCGTCCTACTCTGTAGTTGTTACAAAGAGTTGTAAAGTGCTACATACGAAGTGATCCTAATTCGTGCATGTTGAGACATGAGGAGTGAGGGTGTCCTGTGCAAATGAGTTTTGTGCAAAATCGAACCATGAAACCTGTCACTCTTACTTTATAACGCTGTTTATTATTTAAGACTAACTATTTCAAAGCGATGACCTAAGTAACTTAACCTTAATCTTGAGCTAACTATGAACTTCTGTTTGTTCGGGATTATCCTTTGATCTGTAAATGATGAGAGTAGACCAATTGCCTCTACTCAATAAGCTTACCATTTTGGGGATACAACCGAATGAATAGCTGGGAACATAGGGTGCAAGAGGGAATTCACTCTTACCCGATTAGGGTTAGTAGAGAGGATGTTCCCTTCAAGTGCTGATTTTGGGTCTTGAACAAGAAGCCACACCCTCTCATGGGCTCGAGAGAGATTCAATTTGTTGATTGGATCACAAATCAATTGTTCATTAGGGGATCAGTGGAACTTAAGAAACAAGAGGTAATTTTAGGGGTAAAACAGATATTCGACCTAACCGTTATTATGAGCAACCTGTGAAGGGTTAACTTACTAATCATGGTTATATCGAGTGGACATAATAGATCTACAATGATGGGAGTTCAACTATGAGCTTTAGTGGAATCACCCATTAGTTAACGAATGAGGGTTAGATCGATCTAATGAGTTTAGCCAATTATTCTCGGATCGTTGGAGCCCATGATTTGTAAGTCCACAAGGTCCCCCTACTAGCTCATAAATGGGTAAGCTTTAGGGTAGCTTGAGAAATTAATTTGAAACGTTCAAATTAAACGGAACAAGAAAATAAATATTTAAATATGATTTAAATATATAAAGATAATTATTGTGTAAAAATTAATTTAATATTTGATATTTAATTAATTAATTTTTTAAATCAACTTATGAAACTAATTTAAGAAAATAATTTTTTTGAATTAAAATGGTTTAAAAAAATTTTATGTTTTAAAAAGAAAAATGGAAAAATGTTTGCATGGTTGCACAAAATGGAAAATGAGTTTTTTCCATTACCATCATCTTTATGCTCACACAAAAACCATTATCTTCTCTACTTTAATTCTCCGAGCATGAGCTGCAAGCCATGGACTCCATCTCCTTCCATGTTCATCTAAATATATGAAGATTGGAGTTGTTGGAGGAGGAGGAGTACAAAATTTTGAGAGAAAATTTTCTGAAGAAGAAACTGTCTTCTTCAGTTGAGCTGCTGTGAGATCTTTTGTTTCTTCACATCTTCAAGCCGTTCTTGAGTCCTACAACTCTGCCTAAAGCTCCAAGAGCATATTAGGGAAGGCTTTGAGGTGGTTCGCGTTGATATCAAGTGAAGACAACAACTGAACAAACGTTTTCTTGGAGAGTTCATCAAAGGTATGTTCTGAAAACCCATTTTTTATGAAGAGCATGCTTTAGTTTTTGCCAAAATTAGTGAATTAGAATGCTTATGCATCCTTGATACTTCTGCTGCATGTTGTTTAACTCTTACAATTGATATCAGAGCATCTTTTAAGTTTTCAATTCGGTCTAATTTTGGCAAGGTAGGTGTTTTTTCATGAGATATATGAAACTGTTGCACTGCTATGGTTTTCTCTATTTTGGCATCTTAATTTTCTTTAATTTCTCAACTAAATTTGTAATTGGCTCTTGTTTGATGAGCATTTATGTGTTAGCAAGAGTCTGTAATTTATTTGGAGTCATTAGAGTTGAAATTAAGATGTAATTGAAGAAACAAGCGAAGGAGGTCGAGCTGCTGTTCAAGATTTTTCAGCTTCTGCTTAAATTTGTTGTTGAGGTCCAGTTGCTAAACGATCATTTAGCTTCAGATGTTACACAATGAGAAGAAAAGCTAGACAATCGTTTAGTAATATGCACTGGTCGTTCTGATGTTGAACGCTAAACGATCGTGTACCTGTAGGAGCTAAGCGATGCATTCATTTGCTATATGATAGCATTACGCGATCGTTTAGTTTTAGTCGTGGGAACTAGACGATACATTGTTTTTGCTAAACAATGGCACTATACGATCGTTTAGCAACGATGCGCGTGATACAATGAAGTGCTATGCGATAGCATTGAGCGATCGTTTGGTCGCGGAGCTAAGCGATCGTATAGATAAATGCTATGCAACACGATGATGTTCTATACGATGGTGCTATACGATTGTTTAGCTGCAGGGGATACTAAACGATGACTTGAATGCGTTGGGCGATGGTGTTATGCGATTGCTTAGTACTATGCGATGAAGCTAAGTGATTGCACTGCGATGGAACTAAGCGATTGTCTAGTCCTATGCAATAGAGCTAAATGATCGTCTAGCTTTCAGCAAACACTATGCGATCGTGTACTTCCTCTTAACCCAAGGCGATGATGCTAGACGATTACTTTCAGGCATTACACGATCGGCCTTAGCAGCATATTAAGCTTGGATCGAGAGCAATCAGTTTGACCGGTTTACTCAAGGTTCAATCCGGTTCAGCCTCAAATGGTTATGGTTGGTCCGGTTTAGACTCGTCCAGCCCGATTCAAGTTGTTTTGGGTTTGGTTTAGAGTGGTTCGAGTGGTTCAAAGACGGTTATGAAGCTGTTTGTAATAGTTAGCTATCCGTTTGCTTGTTTATTCCAAAACGAAAACCATAACAGTTAGTATTTAATTGTTTATGCATGAGATGTATGTGATAATTAAATAAATTCATTTATATGCATACAGTATGCCATGTAGATTTAACACCCTACCATAGGAAACATGCTACATGCATTAAAAGTATGTTATAAAATGTTATAAAATATAGTATGCTTGTTAGGGTTTCTTTTATTTAATATAATAGTTATATTAGATATTGAATGCCTTTGCTATTTGTCGTGGATGTTTAGTATGTCTAAAATTTTGTAAGCTGTTATAAAATTGGTTAGACGTTTAAAATCCATAACAAAGAATAGCTGATGCTCACTTAGGTTAACCACTTGTTTTAATAGTTAAAATAGGTCGTTAAACTTGTAAAACTATGGTTACAAACTCAACTGGTATATAATCCTTTTGAAGGCTAGGGGTATTTAAGTTGACGGTCTATAGAACACCTCTTACTTGGGGAATATAGCCGAATAATTGAGCATTGGTAAACAGTTTTATGAGCATTCGTGAGCGGTGTGAGGTAATAAAAATGGTTTATCACCTAGACATTGTAGGTTAAAATCCATTTATAAGTGTTATACTTGGATAAACCACCTAGACTTAGGGTTATTTTTATTAGCCGAAAAGAACTTAAGTATAAATATACCTAAACATTTAGAACACTTCACTGGGAGAATAAAAGTTATTAGCTCTCATGTCCTCAAGAGTTCACACCGTGAGATCCATGCTCGGCTTCTTGTCGATTTTACCTCGACTGCTCCATACGGAAAGTGTTTGCATGGGACAATAACAAGGTGAATGAGGGAAGTCATTCATAGTAAGTTGGTGAAGGAAATGTGTCAACATTGTCCTACGGTCTTCTCCATTAGTTTGAACCATGAGATTCTTATGTTACGCCTACTGTCATTTTTCATGCAACACTAGCTAGTCGTTAACTACGACGATCTCTACGGAGGGTTGTAACATAGGATTTGGAACAATCCAGGCTTCAGTAAAATGAATAGGGTCTTATAGTTTCGTCTTGGGTATTGTCTTCTATTTCGGAGGCATACTCATATCGTTTTGTTAGATCTGAAGATGGCGGGTCTACACTTACAAGACTTACTAATTGTTAGTAATGATCCTGACCGAAAACGATAACTAAATGACTATCGGAATATGAGTTATTCTGGAGATAGTATTTGGTCAAGAATTGTCTTGCTTTTGTGAAGGAGTTCTTGACTGCCCCACGGTAGCATTTGCTTTTGTGAAGGAATTACTTAAGTATCGTTGTAAAAATAATGATTATGGTTACATTATCACTTTGCTAAAACTTGATTGGATTTAAAAGCAATTCACTTATAAAATTTGTTTATAATTTCAAAATGATGAGTTCTATTATACAATCATTGGCTTCGGACAAACTAATTAGGGACAATTATGTAACCTGGAAATTGAATTTGAATAAAATAATCACGATAGACGATTTGAGATTTGTCTTAATGGAGGAATGTCCTCCCATTCCTAGCTCAAATACCAACCAAATGTTCGGGAAGCATTTGATAAATGGATCAGGGCTAATGATAAAGCCCGTGCTTATATTCTCGCCAGCCTACCTGACGTTTTGCTGAAAAAACATGAGGGTATGAACACTGCCAAAGAGATTATGGAATCTCTAAGAGGGATGTTTGGACAACCGTCCTTCACCCTGAGGCATGATGCTATCAAATACGTTTACAATAGTCGTATGAAAGAAGGGACCAACGTTCGAGAACATGTCTTGGACATGATGATCCACTTTAATGTGGCTGAAGTGAACGGTGCTATGATGGATGAGAGAAGTTAAGTTGGCTTTATTCTAGAATCTCTTCCGAAGGGTTTTCTGCAATTTTGTACCAATGCCTTGATGAATAAAATCAAATATAACTTGGCAACTCTACTTAATGAGCTGCAGGCTTTTCAGACCATGTTGAGAACTAAGGGTCTGGAACTAGTACCAGAAGTAAATATTGCTTCTACTAAGAAGAGAGGAATGTCCTCCAAGCCTAAAGTTTCCTTGTCTTTGAAGGCTAAGAGTATTCTAGCGAAGAAAGACAAAGGGAAAGGGAAAAAGCTTGCTGGTAAGAAGAGGAAAAAATCGTTGCAGAGAAAGGGAAATATTTCCACTGTAATGAGCTGGGGCACTGGAAGAGAAATTGCCCTAAATATCTTGCAGAGAAGAGAGCAGAGAAAGGCAAACAGGCTGCTTAGATCCTGGAGACCATTTGCTTAGCTCATCCAGTAGAAGAAGTTGTTGATGAAGATGTAAATTACCTGTTTTTGTTAAATCTTGTAATGAACCTTTTGTACATATTTTTTTATGAATGAAATGTTTTTTTTTTCAAGAAATATGTTTGTTCTATCTCATAGAAAATTCTATAAAGAATCAAATCTTTAATAGCCATCAGCAAATATTCAGATATTTAAATGGCTAAGATCGAAGTATAATGAATTTAAGATTTCTAGCTCTGACTGTTAACCAGAGTTGTTAAGGCAGGTCAAACCATCTTAATCAAAGAGTTGAGAGTACCTCAATGTAGTGGGAGAAAAATGTGTTTCCTAGCCTTTATTGAGAAATAGATGAATTCCGCATAAGAAACCTATTTGTGTACTAATATAACGTTTACAATGATTCTCACTGCTAAAGTGTTTAAGAATAATCTAGTAAGACTAGAAATACCAGAGGTTAATAACCTAGGGCAAGTGGGAGAAATATCAGGTATGAGATACCAAATGGTAAAACCATGGGTATGAGATGTCCTAGTTTATTGTATTTCAATATAAAACTCAGAAACTCAGTCTTATATATCGGATATATGTTACCACTGGAGTTTTAGTCCAAGTGGGAGTTTGTTGGATTTTATGTCCTAAAACCCATGGTTTGTAAACATTAGAACTTATTATGAGAATTCGATAAAGTTATTGTTGAATATATTATTTTTTAGAAATCCAATAAACTTGTCACACCCTTCCCCGAGCCCGTACTCCTGAGCTCGAGCCACCCTTTTGTGATATCTACTGCCCATCTGTACCTCTTTACTACACTTAATAAACTTCAAGTCAAGGAGATAAACAACAACTGATTAAGTAGGCCCATTTTATTACAACAATGTAAAGTTTATACAACTCCAAGACTTAACAACAAAATTTACAACAACCACTCTTAAAACCCTCTAGAAGTGCGACGGTGGCACGTGGCAGACCTTGACCTTAGCAGCTTCCTGGAACTTCTCACCTTTCGCTACCTGGGAAGAAAAACATGAAAGAAAAGAATGAGCTTCACAAAGCTCAGTGAGTGGTAAGCAACTTTTAGAGTCTATTTCAACTTATAAAAACAAGCACATCATAAATACGGGGTTACATTCAAACCTCATCTTCGAATGGGTCTGTTCTCAACTCTATCTACACACATGGAAGATAGCTAAACTAATAACTACTTAGAATGAGTCTATTCTCTACCTACACACACGGTAGATAGTTAACTGATACTAATCATGAACGCTTACTCTGCTGCGTTCCCTTTTGTTCCCATTGTCTCCTATGTCCACATAGTTCCCCGCTCATTGGCTTAAAAGCTAGGCTCATCGGCCCTCTGACCATTCCATACGAGGATCCTCCCACAGGCTCATGAACTAGACCTCTCAGTCCCCTAACCATCTCGTGAGGTTTCGCTTTCAGGCTCAGGAACTAGGTCTATTGACCCCTTGACCATCCCGATCACATAATCTCATTCTCATGCTAGATACTCATTCATAACATAAGCATATACAATTTACTCTAAAAGA
Organism: Benincasa hispida; assembly: GCF_027475165.1. Classification (NCBI taxonomy): domain Eukaryota; kingdom Viridiplantae; phylum Streptophyta; class Magnoliopsida; order Cucurbitales; family Cucurbitaceae; genus Benincasa; species Benincasa hispida. The sequence continues at coordinate 22,767,324 of NC_143483.1, forward strand.
TATGCTTTAAGACTTAAAGGAAAGTACCACTCACCTTGGTAAGGTAGGAATCTTCCTTTGTAGAAGTTCCTTGATCACCTCGGGCTCCCTTTTGAACCCTAAGATCCAGATTCAAATTAAAGCTAAGATTACTCATAGTTCTAGGCTTTATCTCGAGATGCGTCCTTCTACAAACACACTCTAACATGTCTCAAGAAAATTGCCTCAAAATATTAACTCAGAACTCCTTGTGGTTTGGCCAAAATCTTCAAAACATCAAGACTAGCTCAGCATATTCGACAGCTCGACCCTTCTGTCTTTTCCTCATTTTCTAGCCCGATTCCTTAGAGCTTCTTCTCTGGCAGCCCTATGCTGAAAAGTATACTCTTAGAGCTTTCAGGTGGCTTTGAAATCACTCCAAACGCACGAGTATTCTGGGAGAACTCCTCGTCCCAAGTTGAAGCTACTTCCAGACCTTCCTGTCCGACAACATCTTCCCCTCTTGGAACCTCTTGACCAACGCATGGTCTTGCTACCGGTGCATGCGCTCTTCCATCAATACATAGTTTCCTCACAATCAGCCTTCATACACTCTTCTTAATGTCCTTTGAGTTATGATCTTAAGAGAAGTCCTTGGCCCTATTTATAGGCGTCCAAAATCTCCCCCAGTGCGACACCTCCTGCTTGGCCGCATGTCCGAGTGTCCTTTCCCTACACTATTAATGCAATCTTAAATCATTGCAAACCAAGGTGTCTTCCTCTATTTATCCAATACATAGCGCTCAAATTTGCATGTCTTCTTGTGGATCCACCTCATTTGCTTAAGGCCTAAGATTTCTCCCCAACAAGCCACATGTCCAGATGACGACCTTGAATGCATCAATCCAATCTCATATGCGCCCATCCTACCTCAATGCATCCATCTGACCACAATTGCATCCATCTAACTTCATATGTGTCCATCCTTTATATGCGTCCATCCTTCATATGCGTCCATCCTTCATGTGCGATCCTTCATGTGCGTCCATCCCATCTTTGCGCCTTTGAGGTGTCTTTTTAACCTCATCACAACACCCTTCAAGCCATTGTTGCCTAGCATCTTTCCCCATATGCGACCTAACCTCGATTGTGCCATTTCTAATTAACGCAACCTTACCTCGTGCATCTAATTAATGTAACTTGGTCACATATGCTAGATGCTCGCAAGGCTCATCCTTGGCCGCATGCCCTCTCCCGCACGACACACCTTTTCCTTATGCGTTTAACTAGGATTTTGACCAACCTTTTCCAATGCATATTATTTGCCTTGTCCTATGTGCCCACATGCCCTTAGATGTTAGCTGCATATAACACATCACCAATGCATAACAACCTTATGTACCGCAAGCCTTAGCAACGCAAGACGTTTCACCATGCGTCCACCATGGCTTGTCTCATCGCCTAGCTCATTGTCTAGCACTGCTGCTGCATAGCACCATCACATAGTGTTGCCGCATAGCACCATCGCATAGTGTTGCCGCACAGCTCTTGCTCATCATGTAGTGCTGACGCCCATCGTCTAGCGAAGCACGACTATCGTCTAGTGATATCGTTTAGCACTATCGCCTAGCTTCCACGCTTATCGTCTAACGCTTACATTGATCGTGTAGTACTTTGTCTATCGTATAGCCCGATCGTCCAGCTTCCCCCTACACGATCGCCTATCTCATCGTGTAGTCCCACTCACTTACTAAACGATCGCATGCCCCATCGTGTAACGCTGCTCATTTGCTACACGATCGTATACCTCATCATGTAGCACTGCTTATTTCCTACACGATCAACCAGAGCATGCAACTCCAACGCCCAACGCCCATGTCCGTGCAACTTAAGGCTGCCGCATGCTTTGCTAACCTCTCAAAACATAAGTTGCTGCATGCTTGTCCCTGCATAGCCTTTCCTCTCGGCCATACTTCAGGCTCTTTCATTGCCCAAATAACCTCTCAAATGTTTATGGCCAATGCATGGCACCACAGAAATGCTTAACACAAGGCCAACGCATTGTCAAATACTTAAGCCATTTCTTTCTTGGCTTCCAACTCATGGTTCCTTTTTGAGATCATATTTAACCAAATTTTCACTAGTTAAGGCTCAACTTAAAGCTACTCAATAATCTATTTAAACACTTAGAAATTTCCTTCACTTCAACATAGGATTTAACTTTCACTTAGTTAATTCCCTTAATCACCTACTTAAGTAGGAAAAATGAAAATCCGGGTTTCACAAAACCTAAATCCTTGACTATTATATGAGTACTTGAACTTTATGTGGAGACATACAAGTGGATCAGGTTCGAGTAAATAGTCAAAATGATCTATAGTATATGAATAAGGTTAGGTACCTTATTCTGGTAACACTGTTGGATGCAACCTACTCTGTTGTTGTTACAAAGAGTTGTAAAGTGCTACATACGAAGTGATCCTAATTCGTGCATGTTGAGACATGAGGAGTGGGGGTGTCCTGTGCAAATGAGTTTTGTGAAAGATCGGACCACGAAACCTGTCACTCTTACTTTATAACGCTGTTTACTGTTTAAGACTGACTATTTCAAAGCGATGACCTAGGTAACTTAACCTTAATCCTGAGCTAACTATGAATTCTTGTTTGTTCGAGATTATCCTTTAATCTGCAAACGGTGAGAGTAGACCAATTGCATAAGCAAACCATTTTGGGGATATGACCGGATGAATAGCTGGGAACATAGGGTGCAAGAGGGAATTCACTCCTACCCGATTAGGGTTAGTAGAGAGGTTGTTCCCTTCAAGTGTTGATTTTGGGTCTTGAACAAGAGGCCTCACCCTCTTATTGGCCTGATAGGGATTCAATTTGTTGATTGGATCACAAATCAATTGTTCATTAGGGGATCGGTGGAACTTAAGGAGCAAGAGGTAATTTTAGGGGTAAAATAGATATTCGACCCAGCCGTTATTACGAGCAACCTGTGAAGGGTTAACTTACTAATCATGGTTATATCGAGTGGACATAATATATCTATAGTGAGGGGAGTTCAGCTATGGACTTTAGTGGAATCACCCATTAATTAACAAATGGGGGTTAGATCGGTCTAATGAGTTTAGTTGATTAATCTTGAATCGTTGGAGTCCATGATCTATAGGTCCACGAGGTCCCCTACTAGCTCCTAAATGGGTAAGCTTTAGGGTAGCTTGAGAAATTAATTTGAAACGTTCAAATTAAACGGAATAAGAGAATAAATATTTAAATATGATTTAAATATATAAAGATGATTATTATGCAAAAATTAATTTAATATTTGATATTAAATTAATTAATTTTTTAAATTAACTTATGAAATTAATTTAAGAAAATCATTTTTTGAATTAAAATGGTTTAAAAACATATTATGTTTTAAAAAGAAAAATGGAAAAACGTTTTGCATGGTTGCACAAAATGGAAAATGAGTTTTCTCCATTATGATCATCTTTATGCTCACACAAAAACCATTATCTTCTCTGCATTGATTCTCCAAGCATGAGCTATAAGCCATGCACTCCATCTCTTTGCATGTTCATCTAAATATATAAAGAAGATTGGAGTTGTTGGAGAAGGAGGAATACAGAATTTTGAGAGAAAATTTTCTAAAGAAGAAACTGTCTTCTTTAATCGGGCTGTTGTGAGATCTTCTTATTTCCTCACATCTTCAAGCTGTTCTTGAGTCCCACACCATGCCTAAAGCTCCAAGAGCATAGAAAGGAAGGCTGAGGTGGTTCATGTTGATATCAAGTGAAGACAACAACTGAACGGACTATTTCTTGGAGAGTTCACCAAAGGTATGTTATGAAAACTCATTTTTTATGAAGAGCATGCTTTAGTTTTTGCCAAAATTAGTGAATTATAATGCTTATGGATTCTTGATACTTCCGCTGCATGCTGTTTAACTCTTACATCCGGGTCTTGAACAAGGGGCCCCACCCTCTCATTGGCTCGAGAGGGACTCGGTTTAGTGATTGGATCAAAAACCAATTGTTCATTAGATGATCAGTAGGACTTATGGAGCAATATGTAATCTTGGGGGTAAAACAACTTTTGACCCAGTCATTATTACGAACAACTTGTGAAGGGTTGACTTACTTATCATGGTTATATCAAATGGACACATAATATATCTATACTGAAGGGAGTGCAACTACAGACTATAGTGGACTGTTGTGTTAGTTAACGAATGTTGATTGACTAGGTTAAAGAGTTTGACCAGTTAGTCTCAGATTGTTGGAGCCGATGGACCGACCTTGCTAGCTCACTACGAACAAAATTGAAGAACTAGGTGAAGTAAGAATTTGAAATATTCAAATTCAAGCTTAAGGAAAAATTGTATTTTATATGAGATATAATTTATAATTAAATAATTAATTTATTAATTTCTTATTTTTTAGAGTATTCTTGAACATTAGCATGAAAGTGTTTTTTTTCCTAAAACTTGATTAATATGATTATACAAAATTAGGTTTCAAAATTTTGGCTAAGTATAAGAAGCATGTGTTGATGCCATGCATTGGGATGAAGGTGTGTAGAATAATTTCCTTGCCATTTGAAGTTTAGGCGATGAAATTTTCATTAAAGGTTAGGCGAGCTTATTGACTAAATGTTGAACGCATAGAGATACCATGCGTTGGTGTGGAATACGCGGCCAAGACACCAAGCAATGAGTGTTGTGCTCGGCAAGTTGATGTGTGTAGTTATGCGATTAAATAATGGAGTAGAATGCGATGGTGGAATATGCGTTGTGCATGCAAGTTTTCTCAGCAAGATCCAAGTATAAATCCTACTGAGTTACTTGGTAAGCCCAGGGTTGAACACAGGGACTAAGGAAAACAGTATGCGGTGGTAATTTTTTATTACTTTGTGGTAACAAATAAATCAATGCCTTGGTTAGTATGTTGTTTACAATATAAGGTTTATGTGGTGGAGTTGAGAGAATAGTTAATAATACGAAAGATTTGATGAGTATGCGGGGGAACGGGTTGAGAAGGGGTTTAGCTAACACTTCCTAGGATTGCGTTCATGTTATGCGATCATGCTACATACATACAACAACAAATCATCTATCAATGTAAATGCTACGACTTCTAGTTTTAGAACGCATGCGATATATGCGTTGATGTCTATAGGACTTACATCTAAGCCTCTATTCTTGTCTATGTGATGACGAATGTCACACACATATACAAGGCGACCGTATACTACTATAACCTATCTTTAGGGTGCATGCAATGCATGTTGGCAAATAGAGCTTATCTCTAGGTCTTTATATCTTGCTTATGCAGATCTAATCTTGCTCTCTCAAGTCTAGATTCTAACCTAGCTCTCTCAAGTCTTAAGTTCTTTCTTTAGATTCTCTCTCGAGTAGTTCTAAAGGGTGATGGGCACAACATAAGACAAGATGATCACATGCAATGAAGATCCTAGGTCATGTTAGCTAAGTCCTTCTCAACCCATTCGACAGTTTTAGCTACTCATGCGTATTTTAAAGAGAGTGAACAGATGTAGAAATGCAAGTTCCATTCTATATATGTCACACCCCCTCCCAAACTACCTGCTAGCTTAGTCAGGGAGATGGCGTGAAGCCAACAGACATCGTCCTCCTCTAATGATACCTGTTGACCCTACTGAATCGTTGAGCCTGATAAACATACTAATCTTAGATATAAAATACTTTACATGTAACACAACACAGCGGAATCCCTGAAAACCTTTAGACACACATGAAGTGCAGTCCTGACATAACTCGGTTTGGAAAATAACCTGATAGAGATATCACAACCAAAAACATATCCAACTGGGGTTTACACAACCACGACATCTAGTGCTTACACAACCATAAACTATCCAGTTCTTACAAAGACGTTTACAATACAAACAGACACAATGTACAACTCTACCCGCGTATGGAGCTTGATCTGGAAGCTTTTAGCAGAAAACAGACTTTGGCAGTTATCAGGCACCGGGAGCTCGATCTCTACCTGAAAAGTGGGAAAACATTTTGAAAGAGTGAGCTACAAAGACCAGTGGGTGACTAAATTTAAAACTGTGAATCCGAAAATTAGAACACGTGATAAACCTTGAAACGTATAAATTTGTTCAATCAAAGCGTTAAACATAAACGTGTAACGATAAAGTTTTCTCAAATATTCTGCAAGTACGTCATTAACATCTAGCAAGGCATATCAAGTATATAAAACATTTCAACTAACATGACAAAACAACGTTGTGTAGGGCATGCCCAATACAACCAACGTTTACTAGCTCTACGATGTAGTGGGGCTCGCCCAGCACTCCCATCGTCTTCGTCGTAGTGGGGCCCACCCAACACTCACGACAACATCATTGTCACGGAGTATACTCAACGTCAACAGTGGAATATAACCTGTGTGCACACGGTACCATATAGCCTTGGGCTCAATATCTCAGTCATGTAGTCAATAAAAGTCTCAGAAAATCAAATGAAAACATTAAAACATACTTGCTTATCTTTATCTTTCATAAAACTCAAGCTTACTCAGCTTGCTCGTGAAAAACTGAAAATATTTAAACAGTACTCGCTAATACATACTTTACTTTAAATGATATCGTTTCAACTACTTTTCAGGAAGTCAATAATCACGTGCTCGTATATAAACTTCATTAGAAAATCTAAGCTCAAAACTTATGCTTGAAACCATTCATTGAAATCATATATCATTCATAAATTCATATTCAAGCATGTAAACTATTTAAGCATAAATTACAGTTTAGAAATCATTTTTAAAATTCGTTTTGTCACTCATAGTCTTGGCTAGTTCCCTGGTCTGTAGACTCGGCCTATTTCCTCTTGGCCTATCAAACAAGCCAAAATCGAGCATCAGAACTATAAATCATCTTGTCTTTCCATGCTCATGAATTCTAAATTCTAGAATAAAATCACACTTCACGTTTTTTTTTCCAGATTTTCCAGATTCAAAACCCTAACTTTTAACACTCATAACTTCCTCAATACTTGACCAAAATTAATGTACTATATATCAAACTCTTCATCTTGGAACCCTCTACAATTACCTAAAGGAATAGAAAGAGATTCCCAACGGATTTGTCCAGAAATCCCCCGAATACAGCAAATACAGATTCATGCTTCTCTGCTACCCTGTACCTTTCTTCTGAAATTAAACCTACTTCTAGTCATTTTTGGCTCACAAATTCTTCTTGAAAGTTATAGGAAATTTAATAACCATACCCAATTGAGCTTCTAATTACCCCAGAATGTTCGAAAAACCAGAAAAAACCAGAGATCCTTCTGACTTGCACGAAAATTCTGTGCTTTGTATTCCTTTTCAAAACACATTAACTTAACATCAGATTTAGCTCAAGCTTCCTTCATGAAATTTGTTAGAAAATAGATTAGCTTTCAAGGAAGTTAGGTCTAACCTCTTAATTCTTCTTGTGTAGCTCAAACTAACTTAAAAACCAGAGATAGGCAGGTTGAACCCAGATTCTTCCATGGTTGCACTTGCATGAACTTTTTCATCCCTTCTTCAACCTCCAACCTACAGCAAGCTTCTTCTTCCTCTTCCTTCACTCTCTCTCTCAAAAAGCTCTGAAAATCTGATGGGAAATGATGGAGAAATGGGCTGAAATGAGTTAGGCGGTAGTGGTTCTCACTTTAAACCCTTAAGCGCCGAATAGGGTTTCCACTTCCTTTCATTTTCCATTTTTTTTCTTTTTCCTTTTCCTTTTCCTTTCCTTTTATTTTATTTTTCTTTATTTCCTTTATTTTCTTTTCTTTATTAATAAATTCGAAAATTTTCAAAGACAACCTACCCCAAAAGCTTTGCCATTTTCTTCGATAATGGAACAACAATAACTTAAATCCAACATCCTACAATATGTGACAAGAGCAAATAATCCAAGGAAAGTCTCGGGTTTACAATATATATAAAATTGAAGTACAGAATGACAATGCGAATTAAGAATAAAGAGCCTGGTAGCAATTTCTTGCTTCCCAAGGCTTTTACACTGTTCTTCTCTACTTTGCTCAAAAGATATTCTTGCTCTCGCAAGAGTCGACCCTCTCTCTGCTTTCCACTCTCCCTGGCACTCTCTCGAGCTAACCAGGATGATCTTCTGGCGTCTTCTCCCTTTTCCCGCTTTCGCCTTCTAAATATAAGAAAAGTAAGAACAAGGCTAACTATCGTCTATATGGTGAACTCTCTAAACTGGGCGAACTCCTTCAATGAAGGTGGCTTTCGGTATTTATAGAGCTTCAGGGTGAAAAGCTTTTTCTCTCTTATGATTGCACTGATGGGATGGCATAAATTCTCTGTCTGATGCGCCGAATAATTGTCACAAAAAATTTGAGTGTATTTGCTATAGTGTCGTTAACGACTTGTCAACTTAATTCGGAGTCGACCGTCATCATCTTTCTATCCCATTGTGATTTATTATGCTTTCACCTTGATGCGCCGAATTTATGCGGCCACCTCTATGAGTAGATTTTCACGAACGCAAACGATCGCATAGCCTTGCGATCCAATCTCTTAATGTGCTCGGATGTTAATTTCTTTGGATTTCATTTCCACCTTGCGCCAACGCATTTTCTGCACAAAATACATAAGTTAGCTGTTTTAATGTGATGGACGCATGCGATCTCAATGTTGTGACTTAATGCTTTTGTATGCAATATTGTATATTTTTACCATTGTAATCCTGCATTGTTTTATAACTTTGCGCTATAATAACGTGCATTTCTGCCCGTTATCACAAGTCCATGATGGACGCATGGTGTGTCATAACCCCTTCTAGATTACTCTCTTAACTTGAAAGGGAATATGACTGTAGTAGCTACCAACCTTTTATTCGTACTTACTGGCTACTAGCCTGCTTAATCTGTCTTGAAACCTTGACACAACCAATAAGCATACATCTTTAATAAACAACAACTAACAGTCACAAACCAATAGGATTTCACACATAGTCAACATATATATATACAGAATGTACATAACACAAGATCCTATAGGCCCCAGTTTGCTAATCTAGTCCTTATATGCACAAAGCATGTGTACAGATATTTATAGACAACCACCTAAACTTCGTTGAAACTGGAATCCTTGAGTGGCGAAGTAGCAATAGAGGTATTCTGGAGAGTTGACCCCTACCTGGGGAAATAAAACATTTAAAACGGGGTGAGCTACTAGCCTAGTGAGTTACTTAATAAAATATAGTTCTCATGCATAAAACTGAAACTACAAAACTGGATACTGAAATATTGAAACTTTCCAAGCAACTGTACATGCAAAGCTTTTAAAACATAACAAGTCTTGAAACATAGCTGAACTGATCCTTAGTTGAGAGTGAACCTTTTTGTTTAAACCCTCAACGTCAAGCCTTAGTCGAGAGAGAACCCTTTTGCTCAATCCTTTAACGTCAACTACCTACGTGCACGTGGTATATACTAAGTACCGTCATGCCTTGTGTACACTTACTTGGATACCTTCCTTAACTTCAGTATCCGACTCATCATATTATCAAGCTTACAAAGAACATATGTAAATATCGTTTTTAAACATAATATTGAAATGCCTTTAGGATACTTTCCCTACCTTCCGTATCCTTCTCAATATGCTTTAAGAATACCAATGCATAAATTTACTGAACTCAGGTGTTTAAAACATAGTAGATCAAAGCATCATTAAGGTTTCAAACATCACTACTAACACATGCTTCATATATTAGAAAACAAGTTAACTTAAAACATGTTGATACTAGCTTTTGAAAAAGGTTGTCATGCGTTATACATGGAAAGCATATATAGAAATTCATACTTGGTTAAACACCATGCATTGATCATGCTTTTCAACATAAAGATAAGTTGCTTGAAATCATACATAAAACATAGCATGAGAATGACTTTGGCAAAACATAAACTTTTAAACATTTACAACATTGTCACTCATAGGTCCTTGATCACTTCCTCCCTTAAGCTTGGTAAGCTTTTCTTATCGGTGTCAATCCTGCACCCAATAGCCGTTTCCTTTAGTTATTAGCATTGGTCTTCGTTTTGAGAATAACTTTTCATAACTAGCTCATATCTTCATTACTAACGCATCATACCCTTTTAATGCATACTACTTTAGGCGTCGAACACTTAGAAAAACTTTGGGGCTTTAACCTTTTTAGCTTGTGGCAACCTAACCTCCTGTTGCCTTTGTCTACCATCATGCAATCAGCCAGCCCCTCAACGCCAACATCCCTACCTTGTGGCCTCCCTCACTTGTGTGCACAGCCTCAGCATAACTTATCATGTAGCCGTCTTGCCCGTGTGCCTACTCGTTGAGCTGCTTGCTTATCCTTCCCAAGCAGTTGCCTGCTTGTTCAACATTTCTAAATTCATGTTCCGGTGCAAATAACTTAATTTCCAGACCTCATCTCAAGAAATGTCCTTCTACAAACTTGTTTAGAATTGCGTTAAATATCTTACCTTAAAATTTCAGCTCAAAATTGCTCGTTCTTTGGCCAGAAGCTTCAAATCTTTGAGCTATTTGCTTATCCTTCCTAAGTAGCTGTCGCTTGTTCAACAATTTCCAGATTCAACTTCCAGAGAAAATAACTCGAATTCCAGACCTCATCTTAAGAAATTTCCTTCTACAAAGTTGTTTAGATTTTAGTTAGCAATCTTATCTTAAAATTTTAGCTGAAAATTTCTCGTGGTTTGGCCAGGAGCTTCAGATCTTTGAGCTACTTGCTTATCCTTCTCAAGCAGCTGCCTCTTGTTCAACAATTTTCAGATTCAACTTACAGAGAAAGTAACTCGAATTCCAGACCTCATCTTAAGAACTTTCCTTCTACAAAAACTTTCCTTCAACTTACCTTAAAGCTCAAAACTCCTCATCGTTTGATCAGGAGCTTTAGATCTTCACCACTGTGCCCGATAAACTCGTGAACTTGACCTCTCTGCGATTTCTTCATTCTCCGGCCTTCTTCGTTCAGAGGTTTTTCTCCAGTAGCCCCACATAGAAATTAGACTTCTTAATCTTTCAAATGGAACTAAAATCTCTTAGATATCATGAGGTAATTGTCCAAACTGAGCCTCTGAACTTTACCTTCGTTTTTGTACCACCACCTGCTTCCACTGCATGAAAACTCATGCTGCCACCTTGCCCAGTAACAGGTTTTGGGACACTAACCGAGCTAGCTATAAGGTTTAATGGGTCTTAAGACTTTCTTAGCCTCCCTTATTATCACCCCACTTTAGCCTTGTCATGCCTAGCTGCCACATTACCCTTGCTAAAACCCAACTCATTGGCTAAAGCTTCTCACAGGGCCAACACTTAGACAATTTTGGCTCGTCTAACTTTTCTAACACCAAACTCATCACCTAAGATTTATTCCACGCCGATGCTTCCTTCAAGCTTCCATACTTAGCCAAAATTTCTACTCTTCTAACTATACACATTACCCGAGGCCTAACATAACTCAAGTTTCCGTTTTCACATTCTTTCTTCCTTGTTTCCCTACATTATGCCATAATTTCACATATCACATAATTAACATTGTAATCACATGGTTATCATACTCAGGTAGAGAAAGTAGGGTTCGGGGTTTACATGGTGTGGGTTGATTAAGCAATGACATGAAATAATTATCTAGGCAGAGGCATGAGGGACATGTCAAACGTAAAGTGTTGGGCGAGAGTGTGCCATGCGTTAAGAAGGAGTTAGCTCATCTGGATCTCCAGATACCTTATTGAAGACGCTTGCGCTTGCATCACTGCATCATTTTTATTCATTGCTTCTTCAGCGTCTCTAATGAGCTTCCTGAGGTATTAGATGATGATGGTTGCTGGTTGTGCGATCTTGATTGCTGTTGATTGTGGTGAAAAGGTGGATTCTCTCTACTACCCCCTTGATGGTTAACTGGCCCTCCTGGGTTGGGATTGCCTCCCCAACCGAAGTTAGGATGGCTCCTCCAGCACGGATTATAGGTGTTGCTGAAGGGGTTGTTCTAGATAGAACACACTTGCTGAAGGTTCAATGGGCACATGTCAGCTCCGTGAGCCCCTCCATAATTGACGCAACTGATTGCGGCCACTTGAGCTGGGGTAGCAGATTCCGCTGATCGTGGAGCAATGGCTCCTTGGTTGATTACCAATCATTGAAGGGTCGAGGTCACCTTGGCCATTTGTGCGGCCAACGTGGTCATTGTCTGCACAGGGACAATGGTTGTTTCACTTTTCCTTCTCTCGACGCCTCGGCCTCCATATCCATCATCGATCCAGTCATCCATATTCTACGAGATGTGGTCGAGGATGACTTTAGCCTCCGTGTATGTCTTATCCATAAAACCTCCTGCTGCGGAGGCATCAGCAATCGCCTACATTGCTCTATTCAGACCATTATAAAATGTTTCCATCAAGACACAATCGGAGATCCCAATATGCCGGCAGTTTTTCACGAGTCTCCCAAATCGCACCCAGGCGGTGCTTAGGATCGCATTCTCCTTCTGTTCGAAATTCAACAAGTCCTTTCGTCGCCTTGCGTTGACGGCAGGTTGGAAGGACTTCTTCATGAACCGCTCTACCAGTTGATCCCATGAAGTGATTTCATTTCACTCCAGTGAGTAAGCCCACCTCTTAGCCTCGTCCCTCAAGGTGTAAAGGAACAGATACAGTCTTATATTCTCTGGGGTCACGCTAGGTAAGGAAAAATTGGCGCACATCTGGACAAAGTTGGTCAGATGGGCATGTGGGTCTTCACCTTGCAGACCCCCGAACTGTCCGGCGTTTTGAATCATCTGCAGCATGATCAACTTAATCTTGAAACACGCGTTCTCTTCCACAGTCGACCTCGAGATTCTAGGTGAAAAATCATACAAATTGGGTGCCGCATAATTACACATTGGGATGTTGCGATAAGCCGCCAGGAAGACAGGATCCTGGGCCGGTCGAACAGCCCCTTGGTTTACAACTGGTACCACATTATCATTGTTGTCCGCCATGCTGGCTGCCTTCTTTTGCCTAATTCAGTTCTGACGTTCCCTTGCACGGAAAGTATGCTCATTCTCAGGGTCAGCTTCGAATTCTGATTCAGCACCAAGACTCATAAACCGTCAGGCTGCTCTCCACGTTGAACAACCAGTACAATAAGATCTATCCTACAAAATACCAAAAACACACTCAAAACAATAAATCGTTAACCAGCCCCCGGCAACGGCCCTATAAACTTGTTGTGGAAAAACACAGATAGGTATGATTGATGATGTTTTATGCTCGAAATGATGCGATACTACTGCTAGATATGCATTAATTATGGATGTTCATGTAGTATGTCATACGTTGTCACAAGTTTCCTTACGATGGAACCAAGTGTAATTCCACCGGAAGTTTTTGGTGTGATCCGAAGTCGAACACAGGGACTGTTTTAGGTTATTGCGGTATGTTCGTGATAAATGCGACCAAGTTTTTCAATCTTTAAAAATGGGTTTGTACAAGTATATAAATTGCGGCAAAATAAAGTAAGCAGTAAAAATGCGATAATAAAAGAAAATCCAATAAACCTAACTAGATGATAAAAGATACAGGCTCATGATACAAGATGCTGTGGTCAAGGTTGGCTGCGAAGGTTATGCAACGAACGTGGAATATGGCGGCAAGTCTTACGAACAAAATAGAAAGAGAAAGATAAATAATATAAACAGTGCAAGTTCTCAATTGCATTGAAGCTAGAAATACTGTTCCACTCTTCTCTTAGCGTACACCTTTCAGCGATCGGCCACGCTCCCACATGTCTGTGGTGAAACAGAGAATATTGTAATGAGCATAAGGTTGCTTCCATGTCTGAAAGTACTACTCGCTTTAATCAACGCATTCTTCTAACCTTCTCTCGATAGATCATAATGGCATCTTCACTTCTTCTCTCACAGGTGAAGATGCCGTCTAGCATGCCTTAGCTAAACGCATTTTATACCTTTAACACAGATTAAGTACTTGTTTGATTCATATTAACTATCAGGGAATTAAGAAGACATCATGGAGAAAGCGATTAATGGAGGAACGAAAATAGATAGAGAAGGGTATATGAAAGCTATCGAAACATTTAATATGTCTATTAAGCGTTTGATACATGGTGTGTGAATAAAGAGATAAAGAGAAAGTGAAATACAACGATGAAAGAGACAGAACAGATACAAACAAGTGCCAATGTCTTGGCATCGATTCGATGGAGATCTGCTTGCCGGATAGGATGGATCTGTTGGTAGAAAGAGCTTCCCTCTTAGGCTTGCTCCACCGGTAGCAGGTTTTTGTACACAGAGCTTCGAATCGGGTATTCGGCAGATTAGATCTGAGACTCACCTCTCGGCCTTGTCTCGTCTTCTTCCTGGATTTCTTCACTTAAGCACTCAGCTCAGCCTTTTCAACACTTTTGCAGCAATTAACCTCGTATCAAGTAGCATAAGTTTTCTCTGAAATCTATGTGGTATTTATAGGTGCAGGTCTTTGACTCCGCCTTTGTGATCCCCACTGATTGTTATGGTAATTCTAAAGATGGAGGGATATTATTCCTTCTGTTATGCAATCAGACTGTTGATTCTGTACAACCGTTAGTTATACACGTGTCTCAATCCTCCGCTTTTGCATTGCGCAGCTGCATCTTTCAATCATGAATTTGCATGTGGTGTTGTTTTTATTATCGCATGCGGTTGAAAATCAGCTCTTGATCGACTGTCGCATTGCGCCGTCATTGTGATAATCGTCTCTTCATTGTTATTGACGAGCGCAATATGACAAAGATGCGTTGATCAGCTTCTCGTGAGCCTTGAGCGCAAGCGGTGACTTAGTTTCCTGCAAAACAAAGTAAAACTCGGCTTGTCTTCCATCTTTATGGCGTTAGTGGGTGTAATTGCGATCATTTATAATTATTGTAATTCTGAGCTAATTTTCATATAATCGGCGCATATTCACTAACTTTTGGCCGCAATATCTAGATAAGGTGGCATAAATAACTTGTATTTCTACAAGTTATCACACCCCTAAATTTAGATATATGCTTGTCCTCAAGTATATCTTCTACTAAGGCAATCAAGCTCAATTCCTATCCTATATTTTTGCGACGATTGGTTGCTCCGAATGTTACGCTTAGGCACATTACTTGACATCGCAATTTCCTTCTATACTTGCTAATTCTTACCAAGCCCTACTTTATTCTTCTATATGACAAAATTCTGCTCCAAGATGCTTTTCTAGTTTTCAAAATAGAATGTTTATCTCTTCTTTGTCAAAACAACTTGATGTATCTTTATGCGGTGAGCCAAACTTTGCGTCATTTATTTATTTAGAGACTGTTGGTCATGGTTACACTCTTCATTTTGGCTTATCCCCACGGGTGTCATGCAGACATCCAACTACGGTTGTATGCCAATTTCAACTTTAACTCATGACATTCAGAGGAGTTGTCTCTTGCATTCTTTTATTTTTCTTTTCATACTGCATTGTTCTTGGAAACCCACCTTCGTTTTGGCTTGCTCCTACGGGTGTCATACGAACATCCAACTACGACCAGGATTCTTTCACAACTAAACTTTTATTAGGTTAGGACAATTTTGAGGTTTTCCCTTGCGCTGACATTGGAGTTTTGCTTTTTTTTTTTTATTTTATTTTATGAAAATGGACGCATTTTCTTAAATACTGCATAATCTTGATCTCATCTGCTCAGACCTTCCCCACCCCCAAATTTAAAGATGAGCAAGGTTCTCATTGCGTTGTTTGGATAGATTAGACAAACACTTAGAAGAAAATTTCAAAAAGAAGGTTTGAGCAGAACTTTAAAAGAGAAAAGGTAAAGTACTACTAGACGAAGAATTAACTAAGTATTAGTCAGAAATTACTAAGTATGGGAATTGTTCTAAGTATAAACATATAATACATCATAGCAACACAATGAAGATCGTAAAAACAAAAGATTAAGAACATTACAAAAATTGAAAAAGGAAGATAAAGAAAAAGGCACAGGCAAAAAGTAGAGTGAATCATGTACTCTAATTGTATTGAATATTAACAAAGTGTACAAATAAGTATAATTGAACGCAATAGATTTTTTTTTTTTTGTTGCCTGTACAAGAGTCAAAGAATTTGATTAACTTACAAAGAATAATGAATTGAATACAAAGTATAGAATGGCCACATAAAAAAAAAATATTGGAAGAAAGTGTAAACATTAAGGTTGAGAAGCAGGGGGATCTGGTGGAGGATGTTGAGGTGGTGTAACAGAAGCGTCATCAAACAATAAGTGCTGCCTTAGATGTGGAGGCACCATCGGACCATGCAGATATGCAGTGGGGAAATTAAAATACTCTTGTTTACGCTCCGCTATCTGTCTTTGGTGTAGGAAGATCCTATGCATACTACGCTGCATATTGATGAGCGCCTCCCTTGAAGTCGCAGCACTGCGTTAAATCTCATCAATGCGTTCCATTACTACCTCAAATCGCTGACTGAAGAAGTGATTCTGTTGAGAGACAAGCTCTTGCTATTGAGAGAAGAGGGTTCTCATTTCAGCTAACTCAGCAGCCATGGAGGTGAAGGATGTTTGTGCCTGCGATGTCTCGCCAACATCGTTTTGGGGTTGGGTAGAGGTGCCTTCACCTAAATTGTGTGGGTCATCAACATGGGCGGTGGAATGGTGGGTTGCGGTGATAAAGCTGTTGGTGAAGGTGGGGTTGCTGGGTAAACAACAAGAGAGTTGGGGACAAGAAAAAGGTTTGTAAAATGTTCGTGTAAAGGGGAAGAGGGTTGCACTGGTGGGCTCGGAGGGCTTGAAGGTCGGATGACTAAGGGAAGAGGGTCCATAGGTTCTGGATCTTGCGTTGGTGATTCTTGGACCTTCTCCTTTCCCTTATCTTCTCTTCCCTATCTTTTGGGCCTTGGTTCTTGAGGCCCATTCAAATCGATCGCAGGCCTCTTTGCTGGCAGCTTGGGGCAGTATGGAGAATCTTTTAGGAGCATCCTCAAGATTTTTATTTTGATGAGGCCGTGGACTTCTGGCATGGGCTCCTCATCACGCCTACACCCATAGACAGGCATAGACTTGAAACGATCCACGAGAAGAAGTACAGCCCCCGAACATGCCCCACTAATACTCTGATCTGCCTCGCGATCAACAGCCCTACGTTGATAGGAATGCCGTGGGCTATGCAGTATGTGGCCATGACCCGATCCCTTGATACAGTTCTGTCGTGCATTGTTGGGATCGGCCACTTCTTAACCAAGTAAACCCAGAGCCTTCCTTTCGGTAGCAAGGACTTGGACTCCAAGGTACGGATGCCTTTGGGCGAGACCGACCACTTCGTGCCCGGTTGCATTAGTATCCTCAACGTGTCCTCCATCTGCTCTTCTGTGGGATCATCAATAATCTTGTTCCCTGGTGCATCCGGGTTGTCCTTCATCTGATAAATTTTGTTGATGTCCGTTGTGTTGAAGGATACTGTTTCTCCCTTAAAGGTCACCGCATCCTTATCTCCATGTAGCCGCCCGCGGTAAAAGCTTCGCACTACTTGAGGAACTATGATGGATGGGCACTGGCAGAATGTGTCCCACCCGTGTTCCACAATTACACTCGTGATGAGGTCAGGTAGTGGATTCGGTGCAGGAAAGAAACCCATCTCGATCAACATATCATCATTTTCCTTTTTCTTTTATGAGCGCTTCTTGGCCTCCACAGGTTCGCTTCTCTCGGCTATAGCCTTGCCTTTTGCCAGCACAAGGTGGGCTGCTAGTCTTTCTTTCCTTTTCCGCTCCTTGCATTGTTCCTCTTTCTCGTGCTTTGCAAGTTCTTTGCCCTTGCTCTTATATAAACGCCGCTTATTGGCTTCGCGCTTCTTCCTCTTCTCCTCCAGCAACAATCTGTCATCTTCTTCCTTCTTCCTCCTCTCCTCTTCTTCTTATTCTCTCTCTTCTCTCACAAACTCTTCTTCAAATTACTCAGAGGCCAACAATAGACGCTGTTCCTCCTCGCGCTTCCAGATCCCTTCAAGTCTGGCAAGCTCATTGTTGCTTCGCATTTCGTCAATTTACAATCTTCTTCTTCTATTCCCCTCTATAATGATGAGCTTGCCCCACTCCATCTTTTCTTGCTTCTCTTCCTCTTCTTTCCTTTTTCTCTCATTCTATTCCAATGCCAAAATTAATCTTTGAGGGTCAATTGTGGACCCTTGCGACGCATTCTCCCTGCGACGCTGCATTAGGGGGTTCCTCTGCTTCTTCTCCTTCATCAGTTGCAACTATTTGCATTGGTATGGGTTGCGCCGATTCCATCAACTGTGCCATTTCCCCCTATCCTCCCTTACGGAGGTTGATTCTCCATCTTTCTTAGGGCTCGTAGCCCTCTATTTCGCTTCCTCTTCTTTTCTCAATTGCCTCTCTTCACGCGGGTGCATTTTCCTTTCTTCCTTCTTTTTCTTCTTTCTCTCTTTCTTGGCCTCCTCATCTTCACCATCATCCTTTTTCTCTTTATTCTTCTTTTCTTTGCAATGATGGGAGGATTCAGCCTCCCCAGCCTTCTTTCCCTTAGTCTTCTTCTTCTTCTTCTTCTTCTTCTCTTCAGCCACTTCTGGTTGCGCTTCCCCCGGAACCTCCTTCAACGCAATGTCAGGGGTCTCCAACGCAACCTCGCCCTCTTTGGCCTCCTCCATCGCAATCTCTTCTTCTTCTCTTTCCTTTCTTGCAATCTCTTATTCTACTATTCTTGGAGGTCCGTCATAGGCTTCTGTGATGGTAGTCACCTCGAGAATCTCAGGGTCTAGAATACGTCTTCCCCGTCTCACTTCCTTCGCCACTACTACTCCATCCTTTACTCCCTTCGTCTCCTCCTCCGTAGGCAGTGGTTGATTTACAACCCCTACCTCGGGTAATCCACCTCCTTGCAGGTACTCAGGATGTTGCTAAACACCTTCATATCCTTGCGTCTCTTCCTTTCACTTTCAGTTGAGACGGCAGGTGTTGGCATAGGCATGCTCTCGGTGCTTCCTTTGTGCTTGAACAACGAAGGCCTAATGGCCAGAGGATTTCTCCAGGCTCTTCCGGCGAGTCTGGGAATAGTGTGGGCTTGGGTGGCAAGCCTGCGACTGGCAGCCAGGAATGCGCCTCTCGCATGGCTACTTAGTCAGAGGTGGAAGGTGAAGCGGTTTAGAGTTTGGTCAACCATGGATATGAGCTTGGAAAGGTCTGATAAAAAGCTTAAGCTGCAAGGGAGAAAGAAAGGTCTGGGTACAAGGCATAGGGTTTCGGATTTGCCAAAATGAGGTAAAGATCTTCCAACGAAGGAGAAGGCCTTATTTATAGGTTGGGCCGTGGTGGGCCCAACGCGATTTTTACGGCGACAGACCTCGAGCAGTTCAACGGGCGTGTCGGTCAACCTCCCTCATTTATGGACTTTCAGATAAAGCTGTCATTTCGTCTGCCAAGTCATAATTTCTTGGGGATACGAATCGACTGGACTTCCCCCTCAAAGTGCCAAAAGAATTTTTCTTTAATATTTTATTTGAATGGATGCAAGATAAAGATTAATGCATTATGCTCACCAACGCAACTGCGTTTTCGCAGAGGACGGGCAACAAAGCATATATCCTCGCAACACACCCGTTAACCAATGCATTTCTAGAGGATACCTCAATATAGTGCATTTAGCTAAGGATGGGCAAAGGACATATACGAGCGCAACACACCCCTCAACTTAATAAAGTTGAGTTAGGTGAACGCAAAGCATTCCTTATTGGTTTGAGATGCGTCTATTGTCGCCTTGCATATTTATTGGTAATTGTTTTATTATTTTTATTATATACTTTTCATCAACGCAAGTGCTGTGACGCGTGGCAATAAATTTTCTCTTTAATACTCAATCATTCACCATTTAAAGCTCAACACATTAATTATAGAAAAATCAAGGAATTAAAGACGAGACAGAATTAAATGTAAAGAAATAAACAAGGAAATAAATTCATAAAGTCAAAATTGAATTAAATGAAGAATTGAAGACAAAATTCGGAATTCAAAGAGACAGCAATTTAATAAAGCATTAAACATAGTATTGAGATATGGACCAAAAATTGCGTTGTCATGAGTGATTGCAATCCAAATCTGGATAACACACACTTGCTGAAGGTTCAATGGGCACATGTCAACTCCGTGAGCCCCTCCATAATTGACGTAACTGATTGCGGCCACTTGAGCCAGGGTAGCAGATTCCGCTGATCGTGGAGCAATGGCTCCTTGGTTGATTACCAATCATTGAAGGGTCGAGGTCACCTTGGTCATTTGTGCGGCCAACGTGGTCATTGTCTGCATAGAGACAATGGTTGTTTCACTTTTCCTTCTCTCGACGCCTCGGCCTCCATATCCATCATCGATCCAGTCATCCATATTCTGCGAGATGTGGTCGAGGATGACTTTAGCCTCTGTGTATGTCTTATCCATAAAACCTCCTGCTGTGGAGGCATCAACAATAGCCTACATTGCTCTATTCAGACCATTATAAAATGTTTCCATCAA
Source organism: Benincasa hispida (assembly GCF_027475165.1). NCBI lineage: Eukaryota > Viridiplantae > Streptophyta > Magnoliopsida > Cucurbitales > Cucurbitaceae > Benincasa > Benincasa hispida. The sequence goes on from NC_143483.1 coordinate 22,787,869, forward strand.
GACACAATCGGAGATCCCAATATGCGGGCAGTTTTTCACGAGTCTCCCAAATCGCACCCAGGCGGTGCTTAGGATCGCATTCTCCTTCTGTTCGAAATTCAACACATCCTTTCGTCGTCTTGCGTTGACGGCAGGTGGGAAGGACTTCTTCATGAACCGCTCTACCAGTTGATCCCATGAAGTGATTTCATTTGACTCCAGTGAGTAAGCCCACCTCTTAGCCTCGTCCCTCAAGGTTTAAAGGAACAGATACAGTCTTATATTCTCTGGGGTCACGCTAGGTAAGGAAAAATTGCCGCACATATGGACAAAGTTGGTCAGATGGGCATGTGGGTCTTCACCTTGCAGACCCCCGAACTGTCCGGCGTTTTGAATCATCTGCAGCATGATTGGCTTAATCTTGAAACATGCGTTCTCTTCAACAGTCGGCCTCGAGATTCCAGGCAAAAAATCATACAAATTGGGTGCCGCATAATTACACATTGGGATGTTGAGATAAGCCGCTAGGAGGACAGGATCCTTGGCCGGTCGAACAGCCCCTTGGTTTACAACTGGTACCGCATTATCATTGTTGTCCGCCATGTTGGCTGCCTTCTTTTACCTAATTCAGTTCTGACGTTCCTTTGCACGGAAAGTACGCTCGATCTCAGGGTCAGCTTCGAATTCCGATTCAACACCAAGACTCATAAATCGTCAGGCTGCTCTCCACGTTGAACAGCCAGTACAATGAGATCTATCCTGCAAAATACCAAAAAAACGCTCAAACAATAAATCGTTAACCAGTCTCCGGCAACAACGCCATGAACTTGTTGTGGAAAAACACAGACTTTCGCATTGCGGTAATCGTCTATTAATTGTTGATTGACGAGCGCAATGTGATAGAGATGTGTTGATCAGCTTCTTGTGAGCCTTGAGCGCAAGCGGTGCCTTGGTTTCTTGCAAAATAGAGTAAAACTCGGCTTATCTTCCATCTTTATGGCGTTAGTGGGTGTAATTGCGATCATTTATACTTATTGTAATTCTAAGCTAATTTTCATACAATCGACGCATATTCACTAACTTTTGGCCGCAATATCTAGATAAGGTCGCATAAATAGCTTGTATTTCTACAAGTTATCTGCAATATCCTTGCATTAAAGCCATGTGATGGCCTATGTGACAAACGCATGCACCAAGAGTGAGACATGTGGGAAGAAGTGCGTGGCCAAGGAGAGTCTTGCGATGGTTTTGAGGTTCGTGTGGCATGAGAAGTGTTAGGTTTTATGTCCTAAAACTCGCAGTTTGTAAAATGATAAACATTTTCTATAATCAATAAACTTATTATTGATTTTATAAATTGTATACATGAAAGTCTAAATTCAATAAACTAAGACCCATGACTATTACATGAATACTTGAACTTTATGTGGAGACATAAAAGTGGATCAGGTTCGAGTAAATAGTCAAAATGATCTATAGTACATGAATAAGGTTGACCTTATTCTGGTAACACAAATTGGATGCAACCTAATCTGTAGTTGTTACAAAGAGTTATAAAGTGCTACATACGATGTGATCCTACTTCGTACATGTTATGACATGAGAAGTGGAGGCATCCTATGCAATGAGTTTGCATAAGATCAGACCAAGAAATAAGTCACCCTTACTTTATAACGCTATTTACTGTATAAGACTGATTATTTCACCTAGATGACCTAGATAACTCAATCTTAATCCTGAGCTAACTATGGCTCAACAGCGCCGGCTCAATAAGCCTCCAATTTCAGGGGTAAGACCTAATAGATAGCTGGGGACATAGGGTATAAGACAGAGTTCACGCCTACCCAATTTAGGGATAGGAGAAAGGTTGTTCTCTCAAGTACTGAATCCAAGTCTTGAACAAGGGGCCCCACCCTCTCATTAGACTGAGAGAGTTTTGGTTTAATGATTGGAACACTAACCAATTGTTCATTAGAGGATCAGTAGAAACTTGAGGAACAAAAAGTAATCTCGAGGATAAAACAGTTATTTGACGTTGCTGTTATTACGAACAACCTGTGAAGGGTCAACTTACTAATTATGGTTAAATCACGTGGACATAATATATCTATAGTGAGGGGAGTGCAACTATGGGCTTTAGTGGAGTGATGATAACTTATAGAAATACAAGTTATTTATACTGCTTTATTTAGATATTGCGGCCAAAAGAAAGGAAAGTTGCATCAATTGTAGAGAAATTAGCTAATAAATGCAAGAATTATAAATTGTTGTCAATACACCCACTGACACCATTGCGATGGTAGAAGAGAATAATTCAAGTCTATTTTGCGGGAAATCAAGTCACCGCATGCATTCATGGCTCAAGATAAAAAGAACAACGCATCTACATCGCGTTGTGCCCATCATTTAGGAATGAATAGACAATCAACGCAATGACGGTGCATGCGACAATCGATCAAGAACTTCAATCACATGCGGTAATAAAAAACAACACTGCATGCGGACAAACGATCAAAGATGCAAAAGAGCAATGCAATTGCGAAAGATCCAGACACGTGTACAGCTGACCGTTGTGAATTTTTTACGGGATTGATCGCGTAACAGAAGGAATATTCACTCCACCATTTGCGAAATTTCCATAACAATAAAGTGGGGTCCACATTGCAGAGAGTCAAAGCTGAGCCTATAAATAGCCTCTGAAATTCTATTGGAAGATATACTTGATACGGGCATATTTTGATATTTGTATATTGAGAGAGAGACTAGTCTGAAGAGCCTGATCGGAGAAGATCTGGGAAGATTTAAGAGACAAGGTCAAGAGGTAAGTCTCAGGGAAAATCCTTCCAATCCCCGCTGTTGAAGCTCTGTACCAATGTCACTTCTATTGGACGAGCAAGCCCGAGAGGGAAACTTTTCTCTTCATCCATTCTATATGCCGGCAAGTAAATCCACCGTCCAGATCTGTGTCAAGACATTGGCACTCTTCATTATTTGTTTCTATCTCTTTATCATCAATTGTATTCATCTTTTTAGTCTATCATTCACACCATGTATCAGACGCTAAATATTAGTATTGAATGTCATGATCATTTCCATCTCTATATTTCTGTCTATTACCATTCATCTGTAATTCGCTTACTCCATGATGTTTTCTTAATCCTTTGGTAATTAGCATGAATCTAACAAGTAAATTAATCTGTGCTAAAGAAATAAATATCTTTTGCTAAAGCATGCTAGACGACATCTTCACCTATGAGAGCAGAAGTGAAGATGCCATTCTGCCTGTCGAGAGAAGGTTAGAAGAATGCGTTAACTAAAGTGAGAAGTACTTCTAGAGATGGAAGCAACCTTGCGTTCATTACGTTCATCCCTGTTTCACCACAGAGATGTGGGAACGTGGCCGATCACGGAGAGGTGTACGCCAAGGGAAAGCGGAACCGTAGTTATGTCTTTAACGCAATTGATAACTTGCGATGTTTGTATTAGTTATCTTTTCTATTTCTGTTTCATACATAAAGACTTGCCACTGCATACCACGACCCTTTGTATAATCTTCACATCAGTCTCAAACTCAGTATCATGTATCAGTATCCTGTATCTTGTATCATAATAGCTTAGGTTTACTTTTATGCACTTTTATCTTATTATCGCAACTTTACTTTACCGCACAATTTAACTTTACGTCAACTTTGGATACCTGTATAAACACAACTTTTATGGATTGAAAAACCACCGGTCGCATATATCACGAACATAACGCATTAACTAAGCAATCCCTGTGTTTGACCTCGGATCACTCTGAGAAATTTGCGTTGGAATTATACTTGGATTCAGTGCAAGGAAACTTGTGACAACGCATAGCATACTACAAGCATTCCATTAATAATGCATACATCTAGAAGTAGTATCGCACAAAGTCTGAATAAGCATAACATATCATCCACATTCCATTTCCATTCCAAGTCAACAAGTTTATGGCAACATGAGCTTGTATGATTCACATTCATCATTATCCATATTTGTCCATATGCTTATTTAGAAAACATCAAATTGTGCGTACCAAGTTTATGGCGCCGTTGCGGGGGATTGGTAACGGTTAGTGTTGAATATATTTGTGATATTTTGTAGGACAAATCTCTTTGTACTGGCTGTTTATCGCAAAGAGCAGTCTAGCGGCTTATGAGTACTGGAGTGATCCAGAAATTCTAAGCTGACCCAGAGATCCAGTGTATTTTTCGCGCAAGAGCACATCTAGGCCGAATTAAAGGTGAAGAAGTATGGCTAATAATAACAAGGCACTCGCAGGGAATCAAAGGGAAAATTGGCTAGCGCAAGACTCCATATTTCTTGCTGCTGACCGCAACATCCCTATGAGGAACTATGCGGTGCTGGATTTTTATAACTTGTCGCCCGGAATTTAAAGACCCATGGTTGAGGAGAATGTAAGCTTTGAGATACGACTGATTATGCTGCAGATGATTCAGAATGTGGGGCAATTCGGGGGATTACAAGGAGAAGACTCGCATGCTCATTTGACGAGCTTTGTAGACATGTGCAGCGCATTCTCTATGCCTGGTGTGACTCAAGAAGGACTTAGATTATATCTCTTCCCGTATACACTGTGAGATGAAGCAAAGAGGTAGACTTAGTCGTTAGAGCAAGATGAGATTAATGCATGGGACCAGTTGGTCGAAAGGTTCATGAATAGATTCTTCCCTCCAGCTGTCAACGCAAGGAGATGGAAGGATGTGTTGAATTTTGAACAAAAGGGTTATGAAACGTTGAGCACCTCCTGGGTGCGATTCTGACAATTAGTGAAGAGCTGTCCGTATATCAGGATTCCCGATGGCATTCTGATGGAGACTACTTACAATGGCTTAGACCAACCAACGCAAGCAGTTGCTGATGCCTTCACAACAGAAGGATTAATGGACAGATCATATACGGAAGCAAAGAGCATCTTGGATCGCATCTCGCGACATTCAGATGAGTGGATTGATACCAGGTTTGAGGAAAGAAGGCTGGAGCGAGAGAGAGCAGAAGATATCGTTGTGCCAACTGATGCAATGAGCACACTGGTAGACCAGATTACCACAATGACCTCGCTCCTTCAAACTATGGCTAATCAATAAAGACATCTCTCTCAAGGTTTAGTACAAGTTAATGCGTTGACACACGTGGTCGCAATGAATTACGTTCAATGTGGAGAGGGACATCCAATAGAAGTCTACCCTGTGCCACCAGTACCGGTTTCAATAACAAGACCAGTGGAATTAACCGTCGATGATGACCAATCAACCAGTAATGGCAAAATTACTAATTCAGAAGTAAGTACATTCATAAGAGATGAATCTCATCAAAACTTAAATTCTAAATCAACGCAACCTCTAGTCATTAAAACACAGCAAGCACAGGACCTCAATGAACAACCAAATAAATAAGAAGTACGGCGGGATCCTACACTCTTCCCGTCCAGGCTGAAGAAGAAAGATGATAGTAAGCAATTTCAGAGGTTCCTGGACGTTCTCCCACAACTACACATTAATATTCCCTTAATAGAAGCTCTGGAACAAACGTCGAGCTATGTAAAATTCCTCAAGGATATACTTGCTAACAAAAGAAAGATTGGGGAGAATGAAACAGTTGAGTTAACATATGAATGCAGTGCGCTGTTTCAAAACAACATTCCCACCAAAATAAAAGATCCTAGGAGTTTTACATTGCCCTGCTCAATAGGAGGGAAGAAGGTCGGAAACGCGCTATGCGATCTAGGGGCGAGCATAATTCTAATGCCCTTGTCGATCTTCAAAAAACTAAATATCGGCTATGCAAGATCAACCACGATCACATTACAGTTCGCCGATAGATCGATAACGCATCCCAAGGATAGAATAGAGGATGTACTTGTGCAAGTGGATAAGTTTATCTTCCTCACGGACTTTATCATATTAGATTATGAAGCTAACAGAGAAGTGCCTATCATCTTAGGTCACCCATTTCTTACAATAGAGCGAGCACTGATCGATGTACAAAAAGGAGAACTCACAATCAGGGTTGACGATAAGCAAGTGAAGTTCAACATTCTCAATGCATTGAAGTACCCAAGTGATATGGAGAATTGCCAATATATTGAGGAATTGCGGGAAGAACCTTGGCACGAGCCCCTAGAAGAGTTAGAGGAAGAAGATTTTGGAATTGGTGCAATGCGGGAGGAGAATTGCACCGCAATACAAGTTGAATCAAATTTTGAACCACTCAAGTTATCTGAATGAACATCGCAACACACTACGCCATCCTTGGAAGAACTACCCATGTTAGAGTTGAAGCTGTTTCCTGTGCACCTCAAGTATGCTGACTTAGGAGGTAATAACACGTTACATGTTATCATATCTGCCTCGTTGAGTAAGGAGAAGGAAGATGCACTCATCTAGATCCTAAAGAACAATGCAAAGGCTTTAGGATGGACCTTGGCAGACATTTAAAGAATCAGTCCCTTGTATTGCATGCACAAGATTCGTTTGGAGGAAATAAAAACGGGATCGATAGAAAGGCAACGTCGCTTGAACCCTACCATGAGGGAGGTTGTGAAGAAAGAAATAGTGAAGTGGCTAGATGTAGGCATCATCTTCCCGATATCTGATAGTAGCTAGGTGAGCCCAGTGCAATACGTTCCAAAGAAAGGGGGGATGACAGTCGTCACCAACAATAAGAATGAATTAATTCCCACAAGAACAACTACGGGGTGGAGAACTTGTATGGATTACCGTAAGTTAAATTTGGCCACTAAAAATCTATGTAACATCTGATCAATAAACAGGAGTGGGAAGTGGTCCTTTTTAGTGCACGCAACTTCTCCCAGATCGCAAGGCCCCTAAGTACGCTCTTTGAAGCTGACCGAGAATATAATTTTGACGATGCGTGCACTGAAGCATTCAACACATTGAAAGATGCGCTCACACCACAACCATTCTGATTGCGCCTGATTGGACGCAACCATTTGCGTTGATGTGTGATGCTAGCGGGTATGCTGTGGGCGCAGTTTTGAGTCAGGTGCAAGCTTGAAGGGAAAAGTTTATTGTTGTTTTTTGTTGAGATTAGTAAAATGAGGGATTAAATATTTGAGTTAAAAGTGGAATTGTAGGGAAATGGGTAAAGGAATAGGAAAGTAGCTTAAGATGCAAGCTTGAAGGGAAAAGTTTTGCTAAACTATGCTTTAGAAGTGGAAAATTATCTAAGTATAGTAGCTAAGAGCCATTTAATGGCTAAGTGTTGGCGATGGAAATAATGGCCAAGCGTTGAAGTAGCCTAGGCATTGAAGGGCCAAGCATCGAGTAAACTAAGGTAAGCATCGAGTAAACACTAGGTAAGCATCGAGTAAGCATTAGGTGATCATCGAGTAAAAGCCATGCATGATCGAGGAATAGATTGTGCATCGAGTATGTGTGAGCAAGGAAGGATTAGGCATCAATTGTTATCGAGTATAATCGAGTAAATGTCATCGTGCATTGAGTAAAGGCCAGATCGTGCATCGAGGAAAGACTATGCGTGATTGAGGAAAAGACATCGTGCATCGAGTTAAGGCCATCGTACATAGAGTAAGGACCATCGTGCATCAAGTATGGTCTGGCGCGAGCAAGGAAGTGCTCAGTTGCACACAAGGCATTGAACGTAGGACGCTGGGCATGCGTTGGAGCGTGCAACTGATGGGCTATGCGATGCAAAGGAAATGTGATGAGGCTGGAGCTGTGTTAGCTCTAAAGAAGAGCTATTATTCCTAGCTTAATTCTGGCTTGTTATTGGATTTTACACGTTTATTTTCCTATTTTGTAGGTACTGAGTGATCATGACGTGGAATTGGTGATTTGGAGACAAGCAAGGCTAATTTGAAGCAATTAAAAGATGATTTAATCTTTCAAGCTTAAAAGGAATTGAGGCAATGAAATTACCATCGATCACAGTCAACCATCAAGTTCTATCGAGTCAAATTCCATCAAGAAAACAAGTTTTGAGCACCGAGGAAGCAAGTAGCGAGTATCAAATAACAAGCAATGAGTATCGAGTATCTAGCAGAACATTCGGCATTGCAACGCTCACTCGACGCTAGAATTTAGAAGCATTAAACGCAAAGCAGCGTTCCAACATTTCCCCAAGCGTCGTGATGCTTCAAAGATAAATCAACGCAAGCGTTGCAATGCACCTCAACGCTCGACACTCAATGCTATAAGGTAGTGTGCTCAGCATTGCAGCACCCCTTTTATGCATTGCAATGCTATGACAGTTGATGCAAAATTGAAACCTGTGTGGCTCAAGCAAGCGTTTCAATGCAACTTCGTAGCGTTGTGATGTTGTGAGCAACCTATAAATGGAACATTAATGTTCAACAAATGACACGGAGGCAGAAAATTAAAAGGTGACAGCCACCGAACGTTTTCGTCTTCCAAATAAAGCAAATTCTGAGTAGTTCAGTTTAAGTGCCATTGAAGCCAAATTCTCGATCGATCTTTATCAAAGTCAGCCTCGACTCATTCATCTGATCATTGTAATATGCCTTTTAGAGGCTAGATAAGTTTCCTCGGATAGTTTGTATGCCTTAATTCTTGAAGTTACTATTTAATTTATTCAATTATTGTGAACCCTTTGGTGGACTTGATTTATTAATAATAGAAATTTGATGAATTTTTCTGATAAACTAATTTATTAAATTCATTGAATGCAAAATCATTCTAGCCTATGCATAATTGAGTGATTAAGTTGCACATAGTAGGATCGCATGCTTAGGATCTAGACTTTTTCTGGCCAAATCCATGTATGCCCTAGTATAATCTTCCCAAATAAACCGTGCGATAAGATGTGGATTTTCGGCTTGTAGTGTGTCTCGACACTTGAACCCTTTACTTAATTCTTTCAGTGTTAACTCGTATATCACTGAGAAGGAAAAGCTTAAAACTGATTTTGGGCTAGTATAGATTGTTATCAAAATTGGCTAATTGGGCTATTAGAATTTCTAATAGGTTGAGGGGTTCACATAATTGAAAAATTAAACTAGTAACTAATGACAGAAAATAAAAAGCATGCAAACTAATCCCAAGATTTTTCATTAATTTGATTCAATCTCTTTCCTGTTTTAACCTTTATTTATTCTTCTTTGTTTGGCCTTTAGTTAATTTTGCAAAAAAAAATTGAATAACCAAAACCTTTTTTTTTTTTTTTTACTTGAAATTTATTAATTGATCTGAGCTAATTCAACAGTCTCCCTGTGGATTCGACCCTGGTCTTATCACTTTGCTACATTTGTGGTTTAGGTTTTGGATCGGTGAAAATAAATTATCTTTGCTCGGCCGGGGGCGCTCACGACACGCTAATCTCGAAGTTCGAACAAAATTGTGCTGTTTCTGGGGAGACTTGGAAATTAGCCTATAAAATTTATGAATTCCTCTTAAATATTAAAAAGAAAATAGTGTTTAAGTTCCCTTTAGTTTATGACCCGTTCCTTTGGAAGTGTAGATTTTTTTTTTCCTTGCAGATATTGACCAGGAGGAGAGGAGAATCTGAAGGAGACATAGAGAAGAGATCCTAGAAGAAGAACATCTAGGAATAGCTGACAACATAACCATGGGAGAGTCAGTCCGTGAGAAAATCTTGAGGGAGCTGATAGAGCCCAACATGAACCAACAGCCCCTGTGCATCGTATTTCCACCTACCACATTGCCGTTCGAACTAAAACCAGGGCTAATCAATTTATTGCCAACCTTCAGAGGACTTGTAGGGGAGAACCCAAATAAACACATAAAAGACTTCCATATGGTTTGCGTAAGTATGAGATCCCATGGAATCATTAAAGAGCAACTAAACCTTAGGGCGTTTCCTTTTTCACTACAGGATGACGCCAAAGATTGGTTATACTACTTGGCTCTAGGGTCAACCATTGCTTGGAATGATTTGAAAAAGAAATTTCTTAAAAATTTATTTCCGGCTTCTTGAACAATTTGTGGGTGAATCTTTATTTGAGTATTGGGAATGATATAAACGATTATACGCTAGTTTCCCTCATCATCAAATTTCTGACCAATTACTAATTCAATATTTCTATAGTGGCTTGATGACACATGATAGGAACTCAATCGACTCGGCAGGTAGAGGTGCTCTTGCTAACAAATCACCTAGGGAGGCCCAGGAGTTGATATCACTCATGGTGGCGAACAACCAGAACTTCGACATTAGGGCCAAAGAATCTGATTCGACTGGTAATTTTGAAGTTAAAGATTTAAAAGCCCAACTTTCTAACTTGACTTCTCTTGTGACGCAGTTAGCCCAAGGAGGAGTGGCTCAAGTCAAGGCCTGTGGAGCCTTTAGAGTGCCAGGACACGCATTTGAAGCATGTCCCCAAGCATAAGTAAATGCAGTTCGAGGTTATCAAAGGAAGTATGACTCGCATGGCCCAGTTTACAACCTAGGATAGCGTGACTACCCTAATTTGAAATGAGGAGGTCGAGGGCAAGGACAAGGGCACGACAATTCTAATCAATTGTCTTCATCTTCCTCAGGTATGTCTTTAAAGGACATTGTTAAAACTTTGGCTGATAACTCCCTCAAATTTCAACAGGAAATTCAATAGCTGCAAAAAGACTCCCTCCCACTATCAAAGGACACAAAGACCTATCAACAAGAGACTAGGGTAAGCATGGCCAATTTAGGAACTTAAGTCACACAGTTAGGCGCCGCGGTAAGTCGTATAGAAACCATGGGTGCAAGGAAGTTACCTGCACAACCAAACCATGCAAACGTCAATGCCATCACACTGAGAAGTGGCAAGGAACTTCTGTCAAATAGCCTATCACCAACCGTTAAGATCGATAAAGAAACATAAAACAATGAGAGTAAATTTGGAACACCATCATCCACTCCCAAGGCAGGTAATTCTCCTACACCTGTTATTGAACATCATGTGCCTAAAGCTCCGTTTCCCAGTGGACTAGCACGGCCAAAACAAGAACAGAAGGATGAGAAGTTAATCAAAATGTTAAAAAAGGTTTAGATAAACATTCCTCTCTTGAATGCAATCTAGAAAATCCCCAGGTATGCTAAATTCCTAAAGGAGTTGTGCACCAAAAAGAGGACAGGTAAGGATAAAGAATGTATCAACTCTCCTGAAACATAATATTCCTGAAAAATGTCGAGACCCAGGTATGTTCACTTTACCTTGCATAATTGGTAATAGAGTAATCCGACATGCCATGTTAGATTTAAGAGCCTCTATTAATGTTATGCCTCGCCATGTTTATGAGTATTTGAAATTGAATGATTTGCAAAAAACTGTTGTATGCATCCAACTAGCTGATAGATCTTATATCCAACCCTTAGGGGTTGTTGAGGATGTATCGTTGCAAGTTAAGGACTTGAATTTTCCAGTTGATTTCTATATATTAAAAATGAATGACATCTTTACACCTTCATCTTCTACAATTTTTTTAAGTAAACCATTCATGAAAACTGCTAAAACTAAGATTGATGTAGATAAGGGTTTTCTATCTGTAGAATTTGATGGGGAGGTTGTATCTTTTAATATTTATGATGCTATGAGATTTCCTGAGGAATATCTGTCCTTGTGTTTGATTGAGACCCATGATGTGATTGATGAGATTGTATTGGATAAGGATAATAACTCTAGCATGTTGGTTGCCCCTTTTATTGAATTGGATTCACCTGATTCACATGACTTATCTCTTCCTGATGTTGATAATAATAAAGTAGTAGAATCTTCGTCTGACTTCAATATTCTTGATTTGTAGGTACAAGGGATTGAGCTAAAGCCTCTCCCTCGCCATTTGAAGTACGTGTACCTGGGAGAAGGAAACACCCTTCCCGTCATAATCTCTAGGGAGTTGACAGATGCCGAAGATAAATCCTTGATTGAAACTTTGAAAACTTACAAGGAGGCCATCAGGTGGACTTTAGATGATCTCAAGGGCATAAGCCCTTCACTTTGCAGGCATAGGATCACTCTAGAGGAAGGTGCCAGACCCACAGTCTAGCCCCTTAGAAGATTAAATCCAAATTTGAAGGATTTCGTTCTCAAAGAAATCATCAAACTCGATGAAGTCGGAATCATTTATCCAGTTCCCGAAAACAAATGGGTAGGTCCTATGCATGTTATTAAAGGAACTCTTAAACAAGAGTACCCATGAGCGGAAGTGGATTTTCGGATTTCATTATGATGGAATTTCCACACATACATTCTAACATACAAATATGCATTGTAAACACTAATTACTGGCATGCTTTAACAATAAATACAAGAGACTGAGAAAACGAACCAGTTGAAGACTTTCTTCAATTGAATAGGTCCAATGGAAGTGAACTTCTCACGCTCCTTATCGTCCAGCAAGCAATCACCTAACAACACCACTGTTGTCTACATGATCAACAATGCACGAACAAAAAGCAACTGGGGACGACACCACCACTCGAAGCCCTCAGTATTCTCAGAGTGAGAATCCAAAGGGTGGACTTTGATGGAATTGGTAAAGGAGTTGAGGAAAAACGATCGTGTAGAACGAACAAGCAAGTGGGAGATAGTAGAAGACTATCGTATAGTCGGGTGTGTTTGATCGTTTAGATCGGGTACATGTTTGTGTAGGTTTAGTTAAGCGATCATCTATCAAATCGTAAGTGATCGTTTAGTTTCGCTCGATGCGCTAAGCAATCGTATAGAAAACATAAGCGATCGTTTAGAAATCGTGGGTGATCGTTTAGTATGCGGGTGTGCGATCGTTTAGAAAGACGAGCATTATCGTATAGGCTCTCAACGCTATGCGATCGTATGATTTCACATTGTGAGAAATTTTTCGGATCTCTTACTAAATGAAAACTATTTTCATTTTTATTCTTCAGTTAAAAGAACTGATTCGAACTTCCCACTTTCGCACGAATCTGGAGAAAAACTCAGCCAATTATCACATAACCGCCAAATTAATTAAATAATGAATATAATCATATTATATTTTTAACCTATAGTTTAATATCATATATCAACTATAGTGTTATCTCTTCTACTTGATATAAATCATATTTACATCCAATTTTCTTAGAAATAATGTATCTCATACATTTAGTCAATCATATCATATATAATTAATCAGTTCAATTATATCATATATAAATCGAACTCCCTCTTGTTAGTTTGAAAATTTCAAATTGACCCAAAAATTTATTCTCAACTTTATCCAAGCTACCAAGGGACCTTATGGACCTATGGCTCGAAGTTCCAATGGTACGTAAATAGCTGACTAAACTCTTTAGCCAAGTTTAGTCACGAGATCCACCATCCGTTAACTGCCAGGCATTCCACTAAAGACCGACAGTTGAACTTTTCCTTCCACATATATATTTCTATGGATATAACTAATAATGAGTACGATGACCCTTCACAGATGCTCGTAAGTATAGCTGGGCCAATTTACCATTTTGCCTCTTTAGTTACATTTCATTCCTTAAGTACCACTGATCCCTCTAATTAACAATACAACATAATCCAACTATATGTGTACACCTCTTAGGTCAAGAGAAGGTGTGTGGCGCCACATCATTGAAGCCCTAGAATCAGCCCTTAAGAGAGCTATTTATCTACTTACCCCTACTTCGGGGAAGGAGTGAATTCCATCTTGTGTAGCTGAGTTCCTAGCTCACAAATAAGACGAATCCTCAAAGTGGTAGGTTTGAGTCGGCGACCTGGCCACTCGCATTCATGCAAATCAAAGGATCGCCCTCAATGGCAGGAGTTCCCAACTCACTCAGGATTGAGGTCATGTTACCTATGGTTATCCTAGTGAAGTGAAGTCTCTGTCATGAACGGTGTTATATAACGAGATGTTAACACTTCGTGGTTAGGTCTTATACAAACTCTTTGTATAGGACGTCCTCGCTCGCATGTCCCCTACATGAATGATCAGGATCAGACCATCTGTGACAAGTCACAACACTTGTAACTATTTAACAAAGCGGGCTGCATCCGTAGCATTACCAGGATAAGGTTTCCCTCCTATATCCATATACTACAAACCATTTTGGTTATCACTTAAGACATGATGCACTTGTATGTCACCACATACATGCTTAAGTTACATAAAGATAACCTAGGGATTTTAGGTTTATTGGTTTGTGGTAAAGCGAATAAAACATTCAACTGGGAAAAATCAAGAAGTGAAGTAAAATATCATATATTATACATCACAAGCGTTCATACAAATTGTTTAAAATTTACAGGACACGAGGCTTTAGGGCATCAACTCCAACAGTTCCCAAAAAGACCGACATGACAATTGTTGAGAATGATAAGGGAGAGATGGTGCCAATGTGTGTACAAAATGGATGGAGAATGTGCATCGATTTCCAAAAGCTCAACAAGGTGACCAAGAAAAATCATTTTCCCATTCCTTTCCCGGATTAGATGGTGGAACGACTCCTTGGAAAACCATTTTTCTGTTTTTTTTATGGCTTCTCTGGATTCTTCTAAATCCCCATTGCCTAAGAAGACTATGAAAAAACCACCTTCACTTGCACTTACGGTACGTATACCTTAAGGAGGATGCCATTTGGGCTTTGCAATGCTCAGGTGAAGGATCTCTTAAACAAGAGAATCCATGAGTGGAAGCAGATCTTTTCGATTTCATTATGAAAAAATTACCACACATACATTCTAACAAATAAATATGCATTGTAACAGTAATTACAACATGCTTTAACAAATAATATACAAAAGATTGAGAGAAACGTACCAGTTGAAGACAATATTCAATTAAACCCAGTCTAGAGGAAGAGAACTCCTCTACGCTCCTTATCACCCAACAAACAATCACCTAACAGCACTACGTCGTCTACACGAATGGCAGTACACGAACCAACAGCAACCGGGGACGACACTGCCACTCGAAGCCCTCGATATTCTCGGAGTGAGAATCCAAAGGGTGGACTTTGATGGAATTGGTAGAGGGAGGTGGGAAAGGCGATCGTGTAGTACGAACAAGCAAGTGGGAGACAGTAGAAGACTATTGTATAGTCAGGTGCATGTCGTTTAAAAAAAGGTACATGATTGTGTAGGCTTTGCTAAGCGATCATCTAGCAAATGGTAAGCGATCGTTTAGGTTTGCTCGGCGTGCTAAGTGATCGTATAGGAAAAGTAAGCAACCGTTTAGATATCACAGGTGATGGTTTAGTGCGCGAGTGTGCGATCGTTTAGGACGATGTGCGCTATCGTATAAGCTCTCAACGCTAAGCGATCGTATGGATTCACACCGTGAGCGATTTTCTTTCGTGTCTTTTTCGTGCATTGCAAAATGAAAAAAAATTTCATTTTATTCTTCAGTTACAAGAACTGAATTTGAACTTCCCACTTTCACACGATTTCGGAGAATTACTCGACCAATTATCTCATAACCGCCTAATTAATTGAATAATGAATATAATAATATTATATTCTTAACCTATAGTTTGATATCATATATCTATATAGTATTTTCTCCTCTACTTGATATAAATCATATTTATATCCAATTTCCTCCAAAATAATGTATCTCATACATTTAGTCAATTATGTCATATATAATTAACCAGTTCAATTATATCATATATAATCGAACTTCCTCTTGTCAATTTGAACATTTCAAACTGACCCAAAAACTGATTCTCAACTTTATCCAAGCTACCAAGGGGACCTTATGGACCTATGGCTCGAAGCTCCAACGGTACGTGAATAGCTGACTAAACTCTTTAGCCACAAGATCCACCATCCGTTAATTACCAGGAATTCCACTAAAGACCAATAGCTGAACTCTTCTTACCACAAATATTTTTTTTGTGCACATCGGATATAACCAATCATGAGTACAATGACCCGTCACAGATGCTCGTATGTACAACTGGGCCAATTTACCATTTTGCCCTTGTAGTTACATTTCACTCCTTAAGTGCCACTGATCCCTCTAATGAACAATACAACATAGTCCAACTATGTGTGAACACCTCTCAGGCTAAGAGAAGGTGTGTGGCACCACATCGTTCAAGCCCTAGAATCAGCCCTTAAAAGAGCCATCTATCTACTTACCCCTACTTCGAGGAAGGAGTGAATTCCATCTTGTGTAGTTGAGTTCCCAGCTCCCAGATCAGACGAATTCCCAAAGTGGTAGGTTTGAGTCGGCGATCTTGCCACTCACACCCATGCAAATCAAAGGACCGCCCTCAATGGCAGGAGTTCCCATTTCAGTCAGGATTGAGGTCATGTTACCTATGGTTATCCTAGTCAAGTGAAGTCTCTGCCATTAATGGTGTTATATTACAAGACGTTAACACTTCGTGGTCAGGTCTTATACAAACTCTTTGTATAGAATGCCCCCGCTCACATGTCCCCTACATGAATGATTAGGATTAGACTATCTGTGACAAGTCACAATACTTGTGACCATTCCACAAAGTGGGCTGTATATGTAGTGTTGCCAGGATAAGGTTTCCCTCCTATATCCATATACTACAGACCATTTTGATTATCCCTTAAGACATTATCCACTTGTATGTCACCACATACATGCTTGAGTTACATAAAGATAACCAGGGATTTTAGGTTTATTAGTTTGTTGTAAAGCAAATAAAACATTCAACTGAGCAAAATCAAGAAGTGAAGTAAAATATCATATATTATACATCACAAGTGTTCGTACAAAGTGTTTACAAAGTACAGAACACGGGACTTTAGGGCATCAACCCCAACACCAGGTACGTTCCAAAGGTGTATGATGAGCATATTTTCTTATTTTATAGAGTAGTACATAGAGGTGTTTATGGATGATTTTACTATTTATAAAGAGTCTTTGAGGATTGTTTGCATAATCTTAGCTTAGTATTAAGACGTTGAATTGAAGCTAACCTTGATTTGAATTATGAAAAATGTCATTTCATGGCCTTTCATGGTATTGTTCTAGGACATCTAGTCTTTAAAAAAGGAATAGAGGTAGATAAACCTAAGGTCGATGTTATTGCTAACGTTCCCTATCCTACCTGTGTTAGGGAGATTCGGTCATTTCTTGGTAGCATATGCTTCTACAGGCGTTTTATCAAGGACTTTTCGGAGTTGGCACTTCCACTATCAACATTGCTTCATAAAGATGTCCCATTTGATTTTGACTAAAAGTGTAAGGAGGTCTTTGACACTCTAAAGGAAAAGCTGACCACTACCCAAATTTTGCAACCTCCAAGATGGGATGTACCGTTCGAAATCATGTGTAATGCTAGCAACCTAGTAGTGGGAGCGGTACTAGGACAGAGGTTCAGTAAGAAGAGTCATGTTTTATGCTTTGCATCGAGGACCTTGAATCTTACCCACATCATCTACACCATGATAGAGAAAGAATTCTTGGCCATTGCTTTTGCATTAGAAAAATTTTGTTCTTATATTCTTGGCTTTCCTATTATTATCTTTATTGACCACCATGCTCTCAGGTACTTGATGACCAAGAAGGATTCGAAACCCCGACTAGTGCGTAGGATGCTCCTTCTTCAAGAATTCAATTTGACTATAAAAGATAGGAAAGGAGCAGAAAACTTGGTGGCTAACCACTTGAGCAGGATTGTACAAGAAGAGGACCCTGTACCTGTACGAGAAGATTTTCCAGATGAGTTCTTATTTCAGATTGCCACACCCACTCCATGGTATGTTGACATGGTGAATTTTCTGGTTACTGGTAAGTTTCCTTATGACATGCCTAGTTCTAGGAAGGCCAAATTAAAGAGTGATTTAAAGTATTTCGTTTGGGACCCCCTATACCTTTGGAAGATTTGTTCAGACCAAATCATTATGAGGTGTGTCCTAAATGAAGAGTTTGAGTCTGTGCCTGCATTTTTTTCATGAGATGGCCTCTGTTCGCCGACTGTTTTTCATTTTGTAAGTCTTAATAGAGGTATCAGAGATTAGGATCCTTGTCTAAGAGGAATGAGATGCCATTAAATTCAATCTTAGTGTGTGAAGATTTTGATATGTGGGGGATAGATTTCATGGGCACTTTTCCTTCTTCTTATGGCTTTCTATATATTCTATTAGCAGTTGATTATGTTTCGAAGTGGGTTAAGGCTGAAGGATCTCTCAACGAAGAGTTTCATGAGCGTGTTCAGATCGCTCCAATTTCACAGTGACCGAAATACATCAAATACGTTCAAAAGCACAGTTATGCAAACAACCAGTCAATTAACAACATGCTTTGAACAAAACCATAACAAGGGAGAGAGTTCACATACCAATTGAAGATGGTCTTCAAACTTTGGAACTCATCCCAGGGATGACCTCTACCCGGTCAACCAATGCCCAGCAGAAGTGTCGATTACAGCAGCACGAACAACTGCACAAACACGAATGTCGCGGGGACGACACCACCAAAAAAGAGCCCCAGGTGTTCTTGGATTGAGAACCCAAAGCGTGGTCTTTGGTGAGTTTGGTAGAAATAGGAGGAAGAACCGATCGTGTAGGTGATAAGCAAGTGGGAGGGAATAAGAAGCTATCGGTAGTAAGATGCTTATCGTTTAGAAGAAACTACACGATCGTGTAGATCTTACTGAATGATTGTTTAGAAAATAGAAAGTGATTGTTTAGCAAAAACGACACACTATACGATCATTTAGGTAAGCTGATTGATCGTTTAGGACTTAATGCGCGATCATTTAGGCTCTAAGAAGATGATCGTTTAGGCGCTGAGAGACTATCGTATAAGTTGTCGAGATTAAGCAATCGATTACTTTTTACCAACGCGCTCCTTCGATCTTTTTTTGGACCAACCATTCAAAATGAAACAAATTTCATTTTAATTCATTGATTACAATAACTGACGTAGTTCCCACTAACGCACCAAACGTTATTTTAGGTTAATTATCATATAATTAACCAATTAAATTATTAATAAATATAATCATATTATATTTTTACCCTATAGTTTGATATCACATATCCACTATGGTAATTTCTCCTCTACTTGATATAAATCATATTTATATTTAATTTTCTCCAAAATAATGTATCTCATACATTTAGCCAATTATATCATATATAATTAATCAATCCAATTATCTCATATATAATCAAACTTCCTCTTGTCAATTTGAACATTTAAAATTAACCCAAACACTAGTTCTCGACTTTATCCAGCTACCAAGGGGACCTAATGAACCTGTGGCTTAAAGCTCCAATGGTCTGTGAGTAGCTGACTAAACTCGTTAGCCACGAGATCCACCATCCGTTAACTGTCAGGCATTCCACTGAAGACCAATAGCTGACCTCTTCTTACCACAGATATATTTCTGTGTCCATTGGATATAACCAATCATGAGTACGATGACCCTTCACAGATGCTCGTAAGTACAGTTGGGCCAAATTACCATCTTGCCCCTGTAGTTACATCTCACTTCTTAAGTACCACTGATCCTTCTAATGAACAATACAACATAGTTCAACTATGTGTGAACATCTCTCGGGCCAAGAGAAGGTGTATGGTGCCACATCGTTCAAGCCCCGGAATCAGTCCTTAAGGGAGCTATCTATCTACTTACCCCTACCTCGGGGAAGGAGTGAATTCCATCTTCTGTAGCTGAGTTCCCAGCTCCCAAATCAGACGAATCCCCAAAATGGTAGGTTTGAATTGGCGACCTGGCCACTCGCACCCATACAGATCAAAGGACTGCCTCAATGGCAGAAGTTCCCAACTCACTCAGGATTGAGGTCATGTTACCTATTGTCATGCAAGTGAAGTGAAGTCTCTGTCATGAATGGTGTTATATAATGAGACGTTCACACTTCATGGTCAGGTCTTATACAAACTCTTTGTATAGGACGCCCCCGCTCACATGTCCCCAACACGAATGATTAGGATTAGACCATCTGTGACAAGTCATAACACTTGTGACCATTCCACAAAGCGAGACGCATCCGTAGCATTACCAGGATAAGGTTTCCATCCTATATCTATATGCTACGGACCATTTTGGTTATCACTCAAGACATGATCCACTTGTATGTCACCACATACATGCTTGAGTTACATACAGATAACCAGTGATTTTAAGTTTATTGGTTTGTGGTAAAGCAAATAAAACATGCAATAGAGCAAAAGGCAAGATGTGAAGTAAATATCATATATTATACACCACAAGTGTTCGTACAAACTATTTACAAACTACAGGACACGAGACTTAAGGGCATCAACCCCAACAGAGGCAATCCCCACTAAGACTAACAATGCTACTGTGGTTTCAGGATTTTTAAGAGTTGACATCTTTTCTAGGTTTGGCATACCTCGAGCTATAATTAGTGATCAAGGTACTCACTTTTGCAATCAGACCATAAAGGCACTCATGAGGAAGTACGGAGTTCACCATCAGGTTGCCACTCTATACCACCCTCAAACAAATGAAAAAGTTGAATTCTCTAATCATGTGGTCCAGAGTATCTTGGGAAAGACTGTCAATTCATCTAAAAAAATTGGAGCACGCGCCTTGACGATGCTGTTTGTGCCTATCGACTGCATTTGAAACCCTTATTGGAACAACTCCCTTTAAGCTAGTCTATGGAAAGGCGTATCACCTACCAGTTGAAATTGAGCATAGAGAATATTAGGCTATTAAAAAATGTAATATGAACTTACCCAAGCCCATGAGGAGAGATTATTGGTACTACAAGAATTGGAGGAGCTGTGCTTGGAAGCCTATGAGAACTCAAGAATGTACAAGGAAAAGTCAAAATTAATACATGATAAGGGTCTCTTGAGGAAGGAATTTCAAATTGGGTAGAAAGTGTTACTCTTCAACCAAAGACTATCGCCTATGCCCTATAAACTAAAATCTAAATTGCTTGGCCCCTTTGAGATTATTAACTTGTTTCCTTATGGTGCAATGGAGATTTGGAACCCAAAGATGGGGAAGGAGTTCAAAGTGAATGGGCATTGTCTTAAAATATTCAACGAAGGAGAAGTTAACGTGGTTTTCTCAAAACTCATGTTGACTCGACCGTCTATCTCTTGAGCCCGTATCACCAGGCGTCAAGCAAAAGACTTTAAATGTTGCACTACCTAGAGGCAACAAGAAGTTTGAATTTCTTCTATTTTACTTTCATTGTTTTGTTTTATTTTGTTGTTAATAGAAGAGAGGCCGACTTCATTTATTTTCCTTAGGAATCAAAATTTATGCTCTTGAAGGAAGGAGTTCAATATTTCATGCTTGTGCCAAAAAATTAAGGGGAGTTTTTTTGTTCTCCCTTGGCCCTTTTCTTTTTTTTCCTTAGCCTTAGTTAAAGCATCACTATACATTGAGGACAATGCATGTCTTTTAAGTTGGGGGTGGGCGAAGCATGCTTCGGGTGTTCTAATTTTTTAAAAAATTTGAAAATTTTTGTTATGATAAATGTTTGAATGTTTGCTCTGTTTGCTGTTTCCTTTCAATGACAATTCAATGACAATGGGTTGCTTATTCTTAAAAAGGAGTGATTTTCACAATTTGAGCCTTTTATAATTTTTTTTTTTATGAAGAACCATGTAAAATGAACCTAAGTTGAAAATGTTTCTGTTTAAGTCCCTTAAAGTCTTATAAATGGATTATCCATCTTAGATTTTTATTGTCACATTAAAAGGCCCCCTATTGGCTTGGGAGCAACTTTTAGTGCCTGAGAGTAAGACTATACATTGAGAAAATAGCCGCCTTGTGTGTGAAAAAAAAAGAAGAGAATTATACTAGTTTTTTTTCTCTTGACAAAAAAAAAAAAAAGGCATAAAAAAATGAGGAATAACCAGCGTGCTTGCAAAAAAAAAAAAAAAAAAGTGTGTGTGTGTGCATGGATAGAGGTGAAAAGAGCTACCTTCGCTGTGTCCCGTTAGGACCTGTGAGAAAAGAATGATAGGTTCCCGAGAGTTGAGTGTGAAAGCTAGCCTTTTAGGTAAAACTGATGCCTTTTTCGTTTTGTGTGCGTGAGTTTTGGGCACTCCTTGATAGCATTGCTCTTTGATATGAAATAATAGTATGTCTCGAGCTAATGACCGAGCCAGAGTAGAGGGAAGATGAATTGAGAGTAGGATAAAACTTTTACAGGTACTTTTTGATAAACGAAAAAGTTTCATGTCTTAGAGTTTCATTCATTCATGGTTTCGGTTGAAAACAAATCCCTTTTATAACAAGTCTCAATTGAGTGGTTATTTGATTTTTGTAAGTGATTCGACCCTTAAGACTATTGAGAGTAGAGAAAGGATTCGGCAAATAGAGTGAATGAATGCTTTATCAAATTTATGACCGAGTGGTATGATCTTGCTCGGGACGATCAAGTCTTAAATTGGGGGGGTGTTTGTTAGCTCTCAAAAAGAGCTATTATTCCTAGCTTAATTTTGGCTCGTTATCGAATTTCAGATGTTTATTCCCTATTTTGTAGGTACTGAGCGATCATGAGGTGGAATTGGTGATTTGGAGCCAAGCAAGGCTAATTTGAAGCAATTCAGTGATGATTTAAGCTTCTAGGCTTAAAAGGAATTGAGGCAACCAAATTAACATCGAGCACTATGAACCATCGAGTTCTATCGAGTCAAATTCCATCAAGAAAACATGTATTGAGCACCATGGAAGCAAGCAGCGAGCATCAAGTAACAAGCGACGAGTATCGAGTATCTAGCAGAACACTCAGCATTGCAACGCTTTGGTCCAATGCTCACTCGACGCTGGAAGGCAAAAGCATCAAATGCAAGGCAGCATTGCAATGCTTCCCCAAAGTGTTGTGATGCTCCAAAGATAAATCAATGCAAGCGTTGCAACATACCTCGACGCTCAACACTCAACGTTGTAAGGCAGTGCGCTCAGCATTGCAACACCCCTTTTATGCGTTACAACGCTATGATAATTGTCGCAAAATTGACACCCGTGCGACACAAGCAAGCGTTGCAATGCTACCTCACAACATTGTGATGCTGTAGGTAACCTATAAATGGAACGTTAAAGTTCAGCAATCGACATAGAGGAAAAAAAATTAAAAGGTGACGACCGCTAAATGTTTTCGTCTTCCAAATAAAGCAAATTATGAGAGTTTAGTTCAGCCTAAGAGCCATTGAAGCCAAATTCCCAATCGATCTTCATCAAAGTCAGCCTCGACTCAATTATCTGATCATTGTAATATGCCTTTTAGAGGCTAGGTAATTTTCTTGAGATAGTTTGTATGCCTTAATTCTTGAAGTTACTATTTGATTTATTCAATTATTGTGAACCCTTTGGTTGACTTGATTTATTAATAATAGAAATTTGATGAATTTTTCTAACAAACTAATTTATTAAATTTCTTGTATGAAAATCATTCTGGCATGTGCATAATTGAGTGATTAAGTTGCATATATTAGGATCGCATGATTAAGGTCTAGACTTTTTCTGGCCGAATCTATGTATGCTTTAGTATAGTCTTCCCAAATAAATCGTGGTATAAGATGTGGCTTTCTGGCTTGTACTGTAAGAGTTAGAAAACATGCAGCAGAAGTATCAAGGATCTATAAACATTCTAATTCACTAATTTTGGTAAAAACTAAAGCATGCTCTTCTAAAAAGAGGGTTTTAAGATCATACCTTTGAAGAATTTTCCAAGAACTTGATTGTACAACAATAGTCTTCACCAAAGATCATCGTGAACCACCTCAAGATCTTCCCCACTATCCTCTTGGAGCTTTAGATCGAGTTGTGGGACTCAAGAACAGTTTGAAACGATGAAGAACAGTGAAGAACTCACAACAACCCACTTTGAAGAACACTTTCTTCTCATTGAAATTTGTCTCAAAATTTATGTGTTTTCATGCCTTCAAATCACTCTAAACTTCTTTTTTATTGCAGATGAACATGCAAAGAAGAGAATTGCATGGCTTGCAGCTCATGCTTGGAGTATTAATGAAGGGAAGAAAATGGACTTTGTGTGAGCATGAAGAAGATGATAATGGAAAATCAACCTTTTCCAAAAGCATGCAAAATCGATTTTCTTAATTTTCTTTTAAAATCAAAATTTGATTTCAAAACCATTTTGGTTTATAAAATTGAAAAAATGATTTTCTAAATTAATTTCATAAATTAATTTAAAATATTAATTAATTTAATATCAAATATTAAATTAATTTTTACACAATCATCATCTTCATATATTTAATTCATATTTAAATATATAATCTCTTGTTCCGTTTAATAAACATTTCAAATTAATTCTCAAGCTGCTCTAAAACTTAACCATTTACGAGCTAGTAGGGGGACCTCGCGGACCTACAGATCATGGGCTCCAACGATTCGAGATTAATCGGCTAAACTCATTAGTCCGATCAAGCCCCATTCGTTAACTAATGGACTCCACTATAGCCCATAGTTGAACTCGCCTCACTGTAGATATATTATGTCCAAACCATAATCAGTAAGTCGACCCTTCAAGGTTGTTCGTAATCATAGCTAGTTCAAAATTATCGTTTTACCCCTATGAATACATCTTGTTCCTTAAGTTCCTGCTGACCTTCTGAACTATTATGATTCATAATCTCTATGAATCAAATCCTTTCTCTATCATGAGAAGGCGGGCCCCGATTGTTCAAGACCTGGAATCAGTACTTAAGAGAACAACCTATCTGCTAACCCTAAATAGGGTAGGAGTGAATTCTATCTTGCAAGGCTATGTCCCCAGCTATTCACCCGGTCTTATCCCCAAAATGGTAAGCTTATTGAGCAGTACTGTTGGACTACTCTCACCGGTCGTTATAAAGAAAAGTGACTATTTTTATGGTTTAGTCTATATGCGAACTCATTGCATAGGATGCCTCCACTCACATTTCTCAACATGAACAATTTGTGGATCACATCGTTTGTAGCACTTTACAACTTCTTGTAACAACTACAGAGTGGGCCGCATCCAATAGTGTTACTAGGATGAGATACCCAATTTCATCCATATACTTATTAGACCATTTAGGCTATATACTGTCAACTTGATCTTGTTTATGTCACTACATAAAGTTACCGTATTCAGACTATAGCCAAAGATGCATTTATTGGATTTTCATAATAAGTTGAAAAATCAACAAGTCATTATTATTGATAAATAAAATGTTTACCACGAATTGTGAGTTCTAGGAAATCTCCAACATGTAGTGTGTCTCGAAACTTAAACCCTTTACTTAATGCTTTTCAATTTCAACTCGTATGTCGCTGAGAAGGACAAGTTTAAAACTAATTTAGCGCTAATTTAGATTATTATCAAAATTGGCTAATTGGGCGATTAGAATTTCTAATAGGTTGAGGGGTTCACATAATTGAAAAATTAAACTAGTAACTAATGATAGCAAATAAAAAGCATGCAAACTAATCTCAAGATTTTTCATTTTGCTACTAATTTCAAGTTTAAAAAGCATGCAAACTATACCCAATTTCAAGTTTAAAAAGCATGCAAACTAATCCCAATGATAGAAAATCTTTTTCCTATTCTAACCTTTATTTATTCCTCTTTGTTTGGTTGTAATTAATTTTTCAAACAAAATTTGAATAACCAAAACCCCTTTTTTACTTGGAATTCATTAATTAATCTGAGCTAATTCAACAGTCTCCTTGTGGATTCGACCCCAGTCTTATCACTTTGCTACATTTATGGTTTAAGTCTTGGATCAGTGAAAATAAACTACCTTTGATCGAGCCGACGACGCTCACGACATGCTAGTCTCGGAGTCTGATCAAGTTGTGCGATGAAGCTAGGAAGTTGGGCGTTGAGACTAGGTTGATGCGTGTGGCAAGAGGCCTTAGGCAAGGAGCCGCTATAATCATTGCCACACATAAGGTAAGTGTTGGTTTATGCGTTGACCTATGAAGTATGTGCCAACCATAAGGCTAAGCGTGGGAAGGAGAATGCGGTCATTTGGACTATGTGTTGGCCTTGAGAAGCTAGTTGGACGCATCTGACCAGGTGGGGGATGAGAGACATGTTGGATGCATGGAGTAGTTGACGAAGACCATTCGAGGTTTAGTGCGTGATGGCCGAGCCTAGCTATGCGTTGATGAGCTCTATTCATGCATTGAGTAGCCTTGATATGCATTGATGTTGAGGGCAAAGCCATGTGCCAAATCTTTTTTAGGTTAGTAGATCGCATTGGGAGGCCATGCGACAAGGCTATGCATTGGCTAGTCCATTCGAGGTTAGAAAGAACTTCACAGTCGCATAGGACAAGGTTGGTTAGGTGTGAATTTTGTGATATGAGTGGCATGCGATGGGAGGATGTGTTTGTCTTGGTGGACGCATGCATCAAGGGTAAGCCGTGCGAAAGGATGTGCAGCCAAGTAAGGGTACGCGATGGTATTATGGTTAGTGTAGCGCATGGGAGGTGATACGATTGGCCAAGCCATGCATTCAAGCAAGCATGCGGCCATGAAAGGGGATGTATGCGATGAGAAGGAAAACTTGGAGAGCAAGGTTGAGTTTCTAACTCATCCGGACATGTGGCTAACTAAGGGTTGTCTTGGACTTCTCGCAAGGTGCGGTGGCTGCATGAGAAGACATGAAAATTGAAAGAGATGCTTTGGTTAAAGGTGGTGAGAACACTTTAGTGCTAATGTGGCAAGGGTTGGCACTGGCAGCATGAGAAGAAGGCACTTAAACATGCAAACAAGCTAGAGGTGTCAAGCTGGGAAGAGTTTTGGACGCCTAATAGCACCCCAAGGCTTCACTTCAGCTCACAACATAAATTCACTTCAAAAAAAGTTGGGGAGAGTGATTAAGGGCAAGTTTGGAGTAGGCCATGCATTGATCATAGAGAGCATGCGTTGATAGCAAGAATCATGCGTTGATAAAAAAGATAGAAGGTGTAGGTGCTATCCGAGCGTTTGGGGCAGACTATAACCCAAGTTCAAACGAGGAGTTCTCCCAAACTTCTCGTACAAATTAGATGATTCTTGAGCCAAAATCTCATAAATTTAGTTTAATTTTTGTGTGAGGGCTGCCACAAAGCAAATCTAAGCGAAGGTCTGTCAAAATCAAAGGAAACCAAGAGGTGCTCACATAATCGGGTACATCCAAGCAGGGTGGAGTAATCTTGAGCTCTTGAGCTCCTGAATTTGAATTTGAGGTGTCAAAGTTAAGACATTTCTAGGCATGTTTGTAGAAGGAAGTGTCTCAAAATAAAGTCTAGAATAATGAGTAATCTGAGCTTCAAAATGAATCTAGAAACTAGGGTTCGAAGGGGGAGCCAAGAGGAACCAAGGAACTTGCGGGGAAGAAGGATTCCTACAAATAAACTATGATTGATTATTCTTATTATTTTCATATGTATATATATATTCTTATATATATATATATATATATATATATATATATATAGGTAATGTTTGGAATATTGACATGATTAGAAAATGTGTTGTCTGGATTTTATTGGTCGTTGGATTGTCGTTATTTTGCTTGTTGTGATTTGTATTGGAAATTAGGATTGTACCTAGTATATTATTAGCATGTGATGCGTTATTTTATGCGATGAAATAGTGGAGTGGAATGCGATGGTGGAATATGCGTTGAGCATGCAAGTTTTCTCAGTAAAACCCAAGTATAAATCCTACTGATTTGCCTGGTAAGCCTAGGGTCGAACATAGGGACTAAAGAAAACAATATGCAATGGTAATTTTAGATCACTTTGCGGTAACAATTAAATCAATGGTTTGGTTGGTTTGTTGTTAAGGTATAAAAAGTATGTCGCAGATTCTAAAAAGAGTAATTATGCGACAGATACATTGAGTATGCGAAGGAACGGGTTGAGAAGGTTTTTAGCTAGTATTTCCCGAGAATGCATTCAAGCTATGCGATTATGCTACACTCATGCGAAAACAAATCATTTTCCAATGCAAATGCGATGGCTCCTAATTTTAGGATGCATGCAATGAATGCAATAATGTCTATAGAGTTTATTCCTAAGTCTCTACTTCTTGCCTATGTGATGACGATACATACAAGGACAAGGCAACCGCATACCATCAGATCCTATCTCTAGGGTGCATGTGATGCGTTAATAGCAAACAACGCTTATTCCTAAGCTTCTATCTTTTGTTTATGCAGTTCTAATCTGACTCTCTCAAGCCTAGATTCTAATTTGACTTGTCCAAGCCTAGATTCTATCCCTCCTGAGTATTTCTAATGGACGAATGACGCATGCATAATACAAGATAATCGCATAGAATGAAGATCTCAGGTTATGCTAGCTAAGTGCTTTTCAACCCATTCGACAGATTTAGCTACTCATGCGTAATGTATAGAGAGTGGACAGATATAAAGATGCAATATCCATTTCTATAAATAAGTTCAGAGTACAAAATGACAATGGAAAATAAGGGTAGAGAGCCTGGTAGCAATATCTTGCTTCCCAAGGCTTTTACACTGTTATCTCTATTCTGCCCAAAAGATGTTCTTGCTTCCGCAAGAGTTGGCTCTCTCTCTGATTTTGATGCTCTCGGCACTCTTTCGAGTTCACCAGGACGATCTCTCGGTGTAATCTCCCTTCACTCACTTCCACCTTCTAAGTAAAAGAAAACTATGAACAAGGCTACTTCTATCTATATGGTAAATTCTGAAAACTAAGCGAACTCCTTCACTGAAGATGGCCTCCGGTATTTATAGAGCTTCAGGGTGAAGAGCTTTTTCTCTGTTATGATTACACTGATGGGATGGCATTAATTCTCTGTCTGATGCGCCAAATATTTGTCACTGAAAAGTTGAGTGTACTTGCTATATTTGGACGTTAACGGCTTGTCAACTTAATTCGGAATCGACCGTCATCAGTTTTCTGTCCCATCGTGATTTATTAAGCTTTCACCCAGATGCTCCCACCTTGATGTGCCGGCTCTATATGGTCGCATAGCCTTGCAGTCGCAATCTCTTAATGCGCTCGAACGTTAATTTCTTTGAATCACATTTCCGCCTTGCGTCAACGCATTTTCCTGCATGAAATACATAAGTTAGCTGTTTTAATGTGATGGACACATGCGATCGCAATGTTATGAACAATGCTTTTTGACGCAATATTGTATATTTTTACCATCGCAATTCTGCATTGTTTTATAACTTAGCAATGTAATAACGTGCATTTCTACCCGTTATCAGCATGCTTTGTAGATGCCTGGCTAGAATTATCAGTGTATCTGGCTGGGATTGTCAGCGTGCCCAAGCATGTATAGTGAGAATTGTCAACATGTGTATATTCGCTGGGTTATTTAGGTACTGGGATTGTTTCCACATCATTCATATAGAGGAATTCATGAGAATACCCTAGAAAATACATGATCATGCCAGGGGTATCCAACTAACAGGCTGGGGAGGTTACATTTTGTTATGTTATAATTGTTTGTTTGTGGAATTTTTTTCCCAAAAATGAATTATGATAATCAAACCTATTTTCTTATAAAAAACACCACTCATTGGGCTTCTTGAAGCTCATTATTTTCTTTCATGTTTTTCTCCCTAGGTAGCAAAAGATGAGGAGTTCCACGGTGTTGCTAAGGGAAGGGCTTGCCATGCCATAACCACACTTTCAGATTTAAGTTGTTGTTGTAAACATTTGTAGTTAAGTCTGGGAGTTGTATGAAATATACTGTTGTAATAAAATAAGTTTAGCCAAGCAATTGTTGCTTATTTACTTGGCTTTGAGTTTAATAAGATAGCAAACGATTTAGATAGGCAATAGGTATCACAAAAGGGTGGCATCTGCCATCCACAGCTTGTGAGGGGGTGTGACATGTTGGCTTGAGAAGAAGAAAACACTTTAGGGCAGAAATGTTAAGAGAAGGTGTTGGCAACACAAGGGAAGAGCAACTAGACATGTAAGTAAGAAGAAGGTGTCCAAATTTTCTAGCCTTTGGACGCCTATAAATAGGGAAACTTTGGAGGCTTAGCTTTCATAATTTACTCGGGCAAATTAAGTGAATTTAGTGTGTGAGTGTTTAGAAAGAGGTGTAGAAGGAGGCTCTAGGCTGCCATTTGAATTGGAGCTGTAAGAAGAGTGGAATCGGCATTGGAAGGCAGGAGGCCCAACTGATCGCATAGGCCAGGCGCGCCCAGGCGCCCATCATCAGGCGTGCATGGACACCAAACGATAGACGCATGCAGATGCTCATTAGAACGCATGATCGCGCGACTGAACGCCCCAGCGTACGCTTGCGTGCATCCCACCACCCAGCCTTCGCGTATGCAATCACCCAGCATATGCCCAGCCCCGTGCGACACCTAGCGCCACGTCCTACCCACCTTATGTGAAGCCTGATGCCCAGCAGTGTCCAACTGCGCACGACAACACCCACCTTGTAGCCGCAATGGCCATCAGCCTGCAAAATAACCTCCAAAGGCTGTGTTTTTGGAAGCTAGGTTTATTTTTGGTATTTTAAAGGGGGTAAGCTGGTTTTTTTAGTTTAAAGTTATTTTTCTTAGACCTAAATGGAATCTTTGGAGGAATTTTGGACTAACTTGGGATTTCTTTGAAAAGAAGTGGAATTCAAGAAAATTCAGGTCAAGAGCTGTTCTAGGAGAATTCCTGAGGAATAATAGGAGGACTGTGAGTGGTTTTATTATTTTTGTATGATTGAATTCTTTATATATATGTTATAATATATATGTAAAGTTTAAAAATTGGCATGCTCAGGAAATGTGTTTTTCTGGGTCTTATCGGCTGATGTAATTCATGTTATTTTGCTTGTTTTGATTTGATTGAAAACTGGGATTGTATCCTGGGAAGTTGTTAGCGTGTCTATAGCACGTCTAATGGGATATTGTCGTAATGTGCACATTCGACGAGCTATAAGGGTACTGGGAATGTTTCCACATCATCAATATCGAGAATTCACGGGAATACCCGGGAAAATACATGATCATGCCAGGGATATCTAGTTACCAAACTAGAGGGGTTGCATTCTTATGTGTGATGATTGTTTGAGTATAAAATTGGTTTCCTAAAAATGCTTCCTTAAACAAAAACTTGTTTTCGTTTAAAAGTACCACTCATTGGGCTTTCTAGCTCACTTTTTCTGTTGTTTTATTTTTTTCTCCCCCCAGGTAGCAGAAGCGGAACGTTTTGGAAAAAGCCATCCAAAGTCTAAAACTACTACTCTCTCATAGTGGGAGACTCGAATTGGGTTATCTTTGAGAGTCATTAGGATTGTTAAAGCTAATATTGTATAAAGTCATTAGGATTGTTAAAGTTTATATTGTATAATAGTATAAACTTATTAGCTATATATGAATTGGTATGAAGTTAGGCAGTTGGTATCACAAGGGTGATATCAGGTGTCTTCACATCTTCTTTTGAGTCTGGGAGACAAGGCTCAAGAGGGGGTGTGATTGTTGGGATGGTATCCTAATGCTCTCGGAGTCTTGTAGTTTGTAATCTATACACATTGTTATGAATAAAATAAGAGTTATTTTATCTAGCATTTGGTCATATCAAATAAATAAAGCTCCATGGTTATCGTATGTAAACTTAAGCATGTATATGAGATATATAAGTGGATCATGCCTTAAGTGATAACCTAAATAGGTTTGTAGTATAAGGATTAAGGAGGGATATCTGATCCTGGTGACACTACGGATACGACCCGCTTTATAGAGGTTTGCAAGTGTTGTGAACTACTATAGATGGTAGATCTTGACCATTCATGTGGATACATACGAGCGGGTGTGTCCTATAAAAAGAGTTGGTATAAGACCAGACCACGAGATGACTAGTCTTTGTATATAATGCTGTTGATATTGGATACTTACATCTCACCTAAACGACCATAGGTGACATGACCTCAATCTTGAGTATTTTGGAAACTCCTGCCTTTGAGGGCAGTCCTTTAATTAGTAAGGGTGAGAGTGGCCAGATTACCAACTCAACATACCTACCTTTTTGGGGACTTGTCTGATTTGGGAGCTAGGAACTCAGTTACACAAGGTGGAATTCACTCATTCCCGGAAGTAGAGGTAAGTAGATAGATTGCTCCCTTAAGGGCTGATTCCGGGGCTTGAACATAGTGGCCACAGCTTCTCTTTGGAAGAGAGGACTCAGTCATAGTAGGACTATGACTTATGTTCATTAGAGGGATCAGTGGTACTTAAGAAGTTAGATGTAGCTACAGGGGCATAACGGTTATTGGCCCAACTGTACTTACGAGCGATATGTGAAGGGTTATCGCATTGTTGATTGGTTGATATGGACACATAATGTATCTATGTAAGGAAAGTTCAGCTATTGGTCTTTAGTGGAGTGCCTGGCAGTTAACAGATGGTGGATCCCGTGACTAAAGAGTTCAGTAGTTATTCACGTACCGTTGGAGCTTTGAGCTACTGGTCCATAAGGTCCCTTGGTAGCTCAATGGATTCAAGTTTAGAATCAATTCTTGGTGTTGATTTGAAAGGTTCAAATTGACAAGAAGTAATTTGATTATCAGTATGATGTATGAGATACATCAAGTGGAAGATTAATGTAAATGAGATTTACATTAAGTACCATAAAATAGAAAAAGTGCTATGGTTTATATGTTTCATGAGATGAAATATTAAAACTATAGGTTATAAATATAGTATGGTAAGTTGGTTAATATTACTTATTGGATAATCATATCTTTTACTCTAATAACCAATTGAGTGGGAGATTATTGGTAGCTTCATGGTAACCGTGACATAAAAGGAAAAATGTTTTCCTAAATTTAGTAGTTGTTGAATTGAGATTTTTATTCTCGAAAATTTCTCACGGTGGCTGTCAAGTGAATGAGATTTACTAAATGATAGCTGAAGAGAGACTAGACGGTCGTGCAGTGACTCCACACGATAGTTCACTCGGCTGGCAGATTAGCTAAATGATCGTGGAGCTTTTGCTAAATGATCGTAGAGCTTCTTCTAAACGATTGGTCATCTCCCACTTGCTCAATCATTTACAGATTGTTCTTCCTTCGGTCTCATCCTTTAACAAGGTCCACAGAGAGCCCACACTTCTAGATTCTCACATCGTGAATATTAAGGTAGCCATTGTGGTGGTATCTTACTCAACTCGAAATAGTCGAGGTTTTTGGAGGTCGTTCGCTATGTTCGTGGTCTTGGAGTTCATTGTGTTCATGATTGTTGTGATCGTGCAGTGTAGCGGTCATAGTGTTCGAGCGTTTGTGATTGCTGATTTGCTGATTGTACGAGCATTCAAGATCGAGGGTGTTTGAAGATGAGTCTTCAAAGGTATGTATAATTCTATCCTTTGATCTTTGTTAAGCATGCTGTAATTTCGTTTTGTGCATAACCTGTATGTTACCGTTTATTGATTGTAATTGTGTACATTCAAATAGGAATGGAAATTACAACGATCGTTCCGCTGCTCATGGAAATCCTCATGTCTAATTTTCTTCAGTGACATTTAGTGGGCTAGGTGGAGGAACTAAATCAATCCACTTCAAAATTTTTCAAACTTTTGAAAATTCCACTAACAAGATTAATTTTAATCAATTCAAAATTAAAAATTCATTTTCCTAAATTGAATAAAAAATTGAAAATTAATTTGACTTTAATTAATTAAACAAATTTAATTGATTAAATAATAATTTAATATCAAATATAAAATTAATCAAACACCTAATTTCGAACATGAATCCTATTCATGTAATTAATATTTAAATCAATATTTAAATATTTAAACTCTCCAATTTTGTTTAATTTCGATAAATTAAACATTTATTTATATCGAATATAATTATTCAAACCCTAATTGCAATTTAAACACTTAAAATTGAACACCCTAAATTCAATTTGAACATTTCAAATATAAATTCAATTTGAACACTTCAAATTTTAGTCATTTTAAATTCACTCAATTTACTAATCAAGGTGTTCATGTTTTACGAGCTATTAGAGGGACCTTATAGACCTACAGATCATGAGTTCCAATAATTTGAGATTAATTGGCTAAACTCTTTAGATCGAATTAATCAATATTCGTTACATACCGAGTCACAAAAATACGGAGTAATCGAAGGCAAGTGAATGGATTTTTTTTAGCAACTAATGAAGGTGAATGGAATAACCAAAAATTCCATTTATGTGTTTTTTATTTTTTCCAACTTTTCAAATTGATTTCATAAATTAATTTTTTAATAAAATTAATAAATAATTATTCAAACAATTTAAATAATTCTAATTAATTTAATATCAAATATTAAATTAATTTTTACAAAAATCCACCTTTATATATTTAAATCATATTTAAATATTAATTCTCCTTTTCCGTTTAATTCTAAAATTAAACACATAATTATCTCATATAATTACAAATTCCCTTAATTCTAATTTAAACGTTTCTAATTAATTTATCACGCTACTCTTGAGCTAATCCATATACGAGCTAGTAGGGGGACCTCACGGACCTACAGATCATGGGTTCCAACGATCCGAGATTAATTGGCTAAACTCATTAGACCAAATTAACCCCCATCCGTTAATTAATGGGTCACTCCACTAAAATACATAGTTACACTCCCCTTAATGTAGATATATTATGTCCACGTGAT
This sequence comes from Benincasa hispida, assembly GCF_027475165.1. Lineage (NCBI taxonomy): Eukaryota > Viridiplantae > Streptophyta > Magnoliopsida > Cucurbitales > Cucurbitaceae > Benincasa > Benincasa hispida. Next base: position 22,822,408 of record NC_143483.1, read on the forward strand.
TTAAGTAGGATTAGTAAGTCGACCCTTCACAGGTTGTTCGTAATAATGGCTAGGTCAAATATCTGTTTTACCCCCGAGATTACTTCTTGTTCCTCAAGTTCATATGAATCCTCCAATGAACAATTGGTTTGTGATCCAATCCCTAAACAAAAACTCTCTCAACTCAGTGAGAGGGTGGGGCTCCTTGTTCAAGCCCTGGATTCAGTACTTGAGAGAACAACCTTTCTCCTATCTCTAAATCGAGTTGGTACGAATTCCATCTTGCATCCTATGTCCCTAGCTATCTATTCAGTTTTATCCTCTAAATGGGGGCTTATTGAGCCGGCGCTAATGAGCCAACCCTCACCTATGTAAATCTAAGGATAATCCCAAATAAATAGGAGTTCATAGTTAGCTCAGGATTAAAATCGAGTTACCTAGGTCATCTAAGTGAAATAGTCAGTCTTATATAGTAAACAACGTTATAAAGTAAGAGTGACGGATTTCTTGGTCCGATCTTATGAAAACTCATTACATCGGACGCCCCCACTCCTCATGTCATAATATGTACGAATTAGGATCACTTCGTATGTAGCACTTTACAACTCTTTGTAACAACTACAGAGTAGGCCGCATCCAATAGTGTTACCAGAATAAGGTACTCAACCTTATTCATATACTATAGATCATTTTGACTATTTACTCAAACTTGATCCACTCTTATGTCTCCACATAAAGTTCAAGTACTCATGTAATAGTCATGGGTCTTAGTTTATTGGATTTAGACTTTCATGTATACAATTTATAAAATCAATAATAAGTTTATTGACTATAGAAAATGTTTATCATTTTACAAACCGCAAGTTTTAGGACATAAAACCCAACAATGGCTCTGATACCAATTGTAGGATTGTATCAACAACAGTGGAAGCAACAAGGATCATTAAGCACTCTAATTCATTAATTTTGGCAAAATATAAAGCATGCTCTTACAGAAACAAGTGAGTTTCATGACATACCTTTGTAGAACTTCTTCAAAGCTCGATCTCCAGTTGCAATCTTCTTCAAATCTCGTTGCAGACCACCTCAAGATCTTCCACACTATTCTCTTGGTGCTTTGGATTGAGTTGTGGGACTCAAAACAAGCTTGAATCAAAGGATTTTTTAGATGTGTTCACAACAGTAATCCGGTTGAAGAATACCTTCTTCACCATGAATTTTCAGCAAAATTCTATCGATTGCATGCCTCAATATCACTCCATTCTCTTAAATATATTGCAGACCATCATGCCACGAAGATAGCTACATGAGGTGCAACTTATGCTTGGAGTAATTGAAGGCAAATGAATGGATTTTGTGTGAGCAACTAATGAAGGTGATAATGGAATAACCAAAAATTCCATTTATGTGTTATTCATTTTTTCCAACTTTTCAAATTAATTTCAAAAATAAATTTCATTTGTGAAATTGGAAAAATGGTTAATTTTACAAAATTAATTTTTCTAATAAAACTAAAAAATAATTATTTAAACAATTTAAATAATTCTAATTAATTTATTATCAAATATTAAATTAATTTTTACAAAAATTCACCTTTATATATTTAAATCATATTTAAATATTAACTATTCCGTTTAGTTCTAAAATTAAACACGTAATTATATCTCATATAATTACAAATTTCCTTAATTCTAATTTGAACGTTTCAAATTAACTTATCAGCTACTCTAGAGCTAATCCATTCACGATCTAGTTGGGGGACCTTGCGGACCTACCTATCATGGACTCTAACGATCTGAGATTAATTGGCTAAACTCATTAGACCAAATTAACCCCATTCATTAACTATTGGTCACTCCACTAAAGCCCATAGTTGCACTCCTCTCACTGTAGATATATTATGTCCACATGATTTAACCATAAGTAGTATGTCGACCCTTCACAGGTTTTTCGTAACAATGGCTGGGTCAATATCTGTTTTATCCCCGAGATTACTTCTTATTCCTCAAGTTTCTACTGATTCTCTAATGAACAACTGATTTGTGATCCAATCACTAAACCAAAACTCTCTAAGCTGAGTGAGATGGTGGGGCCCCTTGTTCAAGCCCTGGATTCAGTACTTGAGAGAACAACCTTTATTCTATCTATTAGGTGTGAACTCTGTCTTGCATCCTATGTTCCAAGCTATCTATTAGGTCTTACCCTTGAAATGGGAGGCTTATTGAGCCAAGCCTCACCTATGCAAATATAAGGATAATCCCAAATAAACAGGAGTTCATAATTAGCTCAGGATTAAGATCGAGTTACCTAGGTCATCAGTGAAATAGTTAGTCTTATACAGTAAACAACGTTATAAAGTAAGAGTGACTTATTTCTTGGTTTGATCTTATGCAAACTCATTGCATAGGATGCCCCCACTCCTCATGTCATAACATCTACGAATTAGGATCACTTCGTATGTAGCATTTTACAACTATTTGTAAGAACTACAGAGTAGGCCGCATCCGATAATGTTATCAGAATAAGGTACCCAATCTTATTCAAATACTATAGATCATTTTGACTATTTACTTGAACTTGATTCACTCTTATGTCTCCACATAAAGTTTAAGTACTCATGTAATAGTCATGGGTCTTAGTTTATGGATTTAGACCTTCATGTATACCATTTATAAAATGAATAAAAAGTTTATTGACTATAAAAAATGTTTGTCATTTTACAAACTGCGAGTTTTAGGTTATAAAACCCAACATCTTGCTCCTTAAGTTCCACCGACTCTCTAATGAACAATTGGTTTGTGATCCCCTCACTAAACCAAACCCCTCTCGAGCTAATTAGAGGGTAAGGCTCCTCGTTCAAGACTTGGATTTAGTATTTAAGAGAACAAACTTTCTTCTATCCCTAAATCGGGTAGGCATGAATTCTCTTGCTATCTACCCGTGAAATGGGAGGCTTATTGAGCCATTGCTGTTGAGCCACCCCTCACCTATGCAAATCTAAGGATAATCCCATATAAACAGGATTTCATAGTTAACTCAGGATTAAGATCGAGTTACCTAGGTCATCTATGCAAAATGGCCAGTCTTAAACAATAAACAACGTTATAAAGTAAGAGTGATTTATTTCTTAGTCCAATCTTATGCAAACTCATTATATAGAACGTCCCACTCCTCATGTCAGTAAATGAACGAATCAGGATCACCACATTACTATAGACCGTTTTGGCCATTTACCAATAGTCTTACAGAATAAGGTACCCAACCTTATTTATATACTAAGGCCGTTTTGGCTATTTACTCGATCTTGATCCATCTTTATGTCTCCACATAAAGTTCAAGTATTCATATAATAGCCATGAATCTTAGTTTATTGGATTTAGTCTTTACAAGTGCAATCTACTTATTAAACAACAACTTTATTGAATAAATGTCAAATAACATCTTTATTGAAAAATAAAACATGTTTAACTTTATAAACTGTGAGTTTTAGGACATAAAAACTAACATGTTTAATGTGTCAAAGCTCGGTATAAGAAATTGGGGGATAATTTGGCAATTTTGATGAAAGTTAGGCTAGAATGTTTTGCGAATATGAGGAGTTTGACTTAAAATCATGTATCTTTCTGTATTTGATGATCTAATTCTTGAGTATATCATATTAAGATTGACACTTATTGTGGTTGTGTGTTTTGCAATATGTATATATATGTTCTTTGGTGTCCCTTTAGGTGTGAGTTACTTACTAGTACAAGTGGGTACCGACTCCCCACTAGATTTTGTAGGTGTTGACGATCTTTATGACATTGGGGATGCTGAAGAGGGAGTCTGAGGATTTTGACCGTTAAAACTATATCATCATTTTGTTCCTTTCCATTATGAGTTTTTATTTCTTTTTGAACATTTGGAATGTGAACTTTGTTTTAAATAAAAGTGTTTCGGTTTACTTTGAGCTGGAAAATTTGTATTAGGTTTTAGTTTCTCTAATAGGTTTGAGTTTGTTTAGTTTTAGTAAGTTTTGTTGGATGATGTTACTGAGTATTAATTTTTCTGGGAAACTCTGATAGTTCTATTCGAAAGTAGTTTGAAGTTGAATGTTATTGGGAGTTTTTTCTTTGAAACAGGTGTTAAAGTAAAAATTTTGGTTTTGTTGTCGTAGTGTTGTTGTGCTGTTGATTTTTTGTTTTTTTTTTTTTTTTTAAATATAAGGGTTAATTCAAGTTAGATTTTGGTAATGATCCCTAGTTTAGCATTGAAATTTGAGGTCATTACAGTTGGTATCAGAGCAAAGTTATTCTTGTAGACTGGCCTAGAATCTAGGTTATTAGTTAAGTGGTTTAGTTGTTTAGAGTTAATAGTCTTTCTCAGTTTCCTCTCCATCACCTGGTATGCAAACTTATTTATTTATTTACTTTTGCTAGGACACTTGAATTGTTGATTTGATTGGTTGTTTGTTTATGTTTGATTTTCATATTTGTTCAAACTTGTTTGTTGGTAGGCATAGGATGCTCTCATAGATAATTGATAGTTTATGCTTATCTTGTGCATGTCGTTTGTTAGTAGACATAGGATGCTCCCATAGTTGATTAGGTAGTTGGCATTCTGTTTTATACTTACTTTGTGTTACTGCCTTAGAATTAAGGTTACACCTTCCATTTCTTGTATTAGTATGTTAGCTTCAAATCTTAGCATGTTGAAGGAAATCTCAATATGAGGAGATCCTTGAGCTGAAGCAAATCGTCCAAATTCCATTTTAATTGAAAATAAAATTTACAGTAAACAAACAATGGATATGCATTTAAGTATAAATTACAGCATGCTTTTGAAAAATAAACAAATTCAAGGGAAATCACCTTTAAATAACCTTTCTTCACGAATCCCTCGAACAATCGTGAATGGAACAACTTCCTTTTTGAAATTCTACTTCTCGCACGGACACTACCAATCTAGAACCCTTTGTATTCTCTTAAGGGATTAAAGAATTCAAGAAGAAGTTGTGGGCTTTGCTTGAATTCTTGGTAGAGGGAAGGAGAAGGAGAGGATTGGAGGAAGTTTTTCTCAGAGAACTTTTTTTTGTAATATTCTCTTGGTTCAAGATGAAATTCATCCACTCACTTTTGTCACTTGTTAGTTATTTAGAGAGAATGTGGAGAGGGAGTTATAACTCTTTTTTTTTTTTTTTTAATTTCAAATAAAATAATAACAAATATATAATAACTAATTTATTATATATATACTATATGTTATATCAAATATAACATATAGCCTATAGTTGTATATTGTATCAAATACAACATAAACTATAGTTTTATTCTCTCTTAACTATACGTGACATTTAATATAAATCACATTTATATTAAATCCATTTCTATGAGTCTCATCCATGTAAATGATATTTGGATCATATCCAAATATTTAATTCCTCTCAATATAAATCATATTTATATTTAATTACATCTCATTCATATAATTGGTATTTGAATAACATTCAAATTCCTCTCATAATGTATAACATACATTATAATTAATTATGTCATATATAATTAATTTCCTGAACAGTGCGATGACACTTCACAAATTTCTTGTAAGTACAGCTGGGCCAAAATTTGCCCCTGCAGTTACATCTAACTCCTTAAGTACCACTGATTCCTCTAATGAACTAAATAAGTCATAGTCCTACTATGACCAAGTCCTCTCGAGTCAGGAGAGGGTGTGGCCACTATGTTCAAGACCTGGAATCAGCCCTCAAGGGAGAAATTTATCTACTTGCCCCTGCATTGGGGAAAGAGTGAATTATCTCTTATGTAGCTAAGTTCCCAGCTTCCCAATCAGATGAATCACCAAAATGGTAGACTTGTTGAGTTGACAATCTGGCCACTTTCATATATACAAATCAAAGGACCACCTTCATGAGCAGGAGTCCACAACTAACTTAGGATTCAGGTCATGTCGCCTATGGTTATCCTGGTGAAATGTAAGTCTCTATTATTAACAATGTTATATAAAGAGACTAGTCATTTCGTGGTCTATTCTTATACAAACTCTTTGTATAGGATACCCCCACTCACATGTCTCCACATGAATGATCAGTATTAGATCAGTTGTAGCACCTTACAACACTTGTAACACCTACAAAGCGGGCCGTATCCGTAGTGTTACTAGAATAAGGTACCCAATCTTATCTTATCTACTACAGATCATTTAGGTTATTATTTAAACAAGATCCATTTGTATGTCTCCACTATTGGGAATGTCCTAGAACTTGCAATTCGTAAATTTTGTGTTAAACATTCTATTTATCAATAAAATATTATTGAGTATTTTATTCAATAAAGTCATTGATATTGCATTTTATAATAAAAATCCATTAAAAAAATCCATGGCTATAGTATGAATACTTTAACTTTATGTGGTGACATAAACAAGATCAAGTTATAGTATATAGCCTAAATGGTCTATAAGTATATGGATGAAGTTTGTTATTTCATCCTGGTAACACTATTGGATGCGGCCCATTTCGTATAAAGATACAAATGATGTGATCCACAAATCATTCATGTAGAGACATGTGAGTGGGAGCATCCTATGCAATGAGTTTGCATAAGATTGGACCTCAAAATAGTCACTTTTCTTTATAACAATCGTTTACTGTTAAAACTGATCATTTCAAACTAAAATGACCTAGGATAACATGATCTTATCCTAAGCTCATTATGAAATCTTGTTTATTTCGCGATTATCCTTTGATCTACATAGGTGAGAGTAGTCCAACAACATTGCTAAGCCTTCCATTTTGGGGATAAGACCGAGTAGATAGCTAGTGACATAGCTATGCAAGATGGAAATCACTGCTACTTGACTTAGGGTTAGCAGATAGGTTGTTCTCTTAAGTGCTGATGCCTAGACTTGAACAACGGAGGCCCACACTCTTTTGGTAGAGAGAGATATGATCCATAAATAGTATTACAAATCAGTTGTTCAATAGAGAGTCAATGGGAGCTTAAGGTGCAAGATGTATTTATAAATTAGTTTTTGAATTAATTTTTAAAAATTATTTTAAATAAAAAATTTTTATTTAAAATAAAAATAAAAATCAATTTTTGAGAAATTGATTAAAAATCTAAGAGAAGGAAAAATCCAGTATCTCTTAATGATATATCATCAAATTCCACCAAATTAACTCCAAGGAAGAGCTGTTATCCATGCAGTTCTATGTGTTTACATGAAATCAATCTATAAAATGCATCTTCATGCACGGATTTGGGTAGATTTTGAACTCCATCTTGGTGGTGGTCTTGTTGAAGTTTCAAGCTCAATCTTGAAGTAATTCTGCTGAATTTGTGGATTAAGTCTTCAAAGGTAATGTTTGCTTCAAACCCCCTTTGAATTTCACTTGAATAGTGATAATTGGTAGAAATACATGTTATTACAGCACAAATAAGTAAAACAATGAGAGAATACGATGGTAAAATAGGCAATATCATGTCTGAAAGTGTTAAACTGAAAGGAATTTCGATCGTAAGCGCCCATCGCATAAAAGCAATTAATTCACCTATTTTGTGCAAGAACAATGTGATGGCGTATACGAAATTGCGATCCGAAGGCACAATGCATCAACGCGCTTGAAGATTGCGATTGCAAGTTATGCGATCGTGAGAAGATTCTTAAAAAGGCGGCTGAATAAAGACCTTGCATCAAGGTGACAACATAAGAAATCATGATTGGACGAAAAGCTGATAATGGTAGATTCCAAATTTAGATTACAAGCCGTTAAAAGCCACACTGTAGCAAGTACACTCAACTTTCGGTGACCATTAAACGACGCAACAGAATAAAGGAATTAATGCGTTGAGAAGATTATCCATGCACCCATCTATGCGTCCAAGGTGTTAAGGAGAGATACCTTGTGCCCAACAACAAGTTGTTTGTGTCTAGCTGTGCTGAAGGGACAGACCTTGCGCCCAACTGTGTTCTGGAAATTAACCCTATGACCAACAGTTTCCTTTTTCCAATTTAAAGGTTTGGTTTGAGTCTTTTAGAGTTGGTAAGCTAAATTTAGGATTAAGAGGGATTCTTTAAGATTTTTTTAACCCTAAACACGAAAATCTAAGTTAATACTTGATTAATACAAGGAGAAGAAGATGTTGAGAACTGTAAAACCTGAATCCTATTTTCCTTACTTAAGTGAGTAATTAGTATGTTAAACAAAGTTTGAGTATGAGTTAATGTTGAATTGTAGGGAAATGGGTAAAGGATAAGGAAATGAATAAGGAAAATGCTTAATTATTGAAGACTTGGCTTTCGAGTGTTAAGTTAGCCTAGCAAGAAGAAATTTTGGCTAAGTGTTGGCCATGAAAATGGTGGCCGTGCATCGAGTAAACACTGGGCGAGCATCAAATAAACACTAGGAGAGCATCGAGTAAAAGCCATGCATGAGCGAGGAAAGTATCGTGCATCGAGTATGCATTAGTGAGGAAAGAATCGTGCATCGAGTATGCTTTAGGAAGGAAAGTATCGTTCATCGAGTAAAGGCCATGCGTGAGCGAGGAAAGGATCGAGCATCGAGTTTGCCATTGAGTATCATCGAGTAATTACCAAAATACCATTGAGTAAATGCCATCGAGCATCGAGTTTGGGTGAGTGATTAGCCTCAAGCACCATTTAAGAAGGCCAGTTGGGTCGGTCCAGTGGGATTAACCCATTTAGAGGTTGTTGTTGTACAAAAGGGGAAAATCTGAGTTGCTATTTTGAACAAACCACTCCAACATTTGAAGAGATTTCAAAGCCATCTAAAACCTAAAAAAGTTTAGTTGATGGTGGAGGGCTGCTGAAAGAAGAAACTACCAAGAACATGCTTTAAATTTGAATAAAGTACAAGAAGGTCAAGCTCTCGGGTAATCTAGGGCCAGTGCTAGAGTTTTGAAGAATTTGGCAACAACGAAGAATTCTAAGCTCAAATTTTGAGGAAAGCATCTTAAGACATTTTTTAACAAGTTTGTAGAAGAAAATATCTTAAGAAAAGGTCTGGAAATTATGTTATTTAAATTATAAGTTGAATCTGAAAATGTTGAACAAGTAGGCAGCTGCTTGGAATGAATAAGCAGGTAGCTTGATGGTCTGCATGTGTGCACGGGCTGAAATTTAATGCCAACCTATGTGAGGTTGAGTGTGGAGCTACGTAGGTGATCATAAGAGGCTTGGACACCTAAGAACAAGGCTGGGAATTGATGTGCAGCTTGTTAAATGCCTAGGACATGCGATGGACACTTGATGGTGGGCGATGATGACGTATGCTGTCGCCTAGCCAAGGCTGACTTCTAAAGTTATTCTAAGTGTTCAATGCCCTAGAGGGTTGGTGTTGGAAGATAAGGTCATTATGTGAGGAAGATTATGAGTTTAAGTATGGAAGTTAGTCTCAAAAGGGAGACCAGAGCTAGTAGCTAAATATGTTGTTATGTTCTCAAGGTTGACCTCAATAGGAAAAGCTTATCAACCCTAGGAGGATTGACCAAGGCCGTGAGTGACTATATACATTTTATAAATGTTTGAATGTTTTAATGAAAGATTGTTCTCATGGTAGCTTATTCTAAAGAAAGTTGTCCAAGCAAACCAAGTTTAGAAAGAATGCTAACGCATGCTAGTTTTAAAAAGAGAATTTCTAACATATGCTTAAAGCTTAGTAAGCGAAAAAGGTTCATATGGGAAATAGGTATAAAAAAGGGTGGTATTTGCCATCCTTACGTCTCTTTTCAGGTATGGGTAACAAGGCTCGAGAGGGGGCGTGACAAGAAACTTGGGAAAAATCAAACCAGAGGACGATCACTGATTCATTTACGAATGTTTGGATGTATTTATACATACATACATACATACATACATACATACATACATACATATACATATAAAAACTTGGCATGATTTGAAAATATATTTTCTTGGACTTTAGTTATTGGTTTTCCATTATTTTATCTGGATGATTGTTTTGATTATGGATTTTCTTGAAAGTATGCTTTACATTGGTGTGATTGGAAACTGGAATTGTACCCAGGATATTGGAAACTAAATGAATGTCTAGTACTAGGATCTAATAATACATAAGCAGACTGGTTACATAAAGTTACTTTACTAGTTACAACTTCTGGTGACTCCTCCGTCTCCTAGTGGGTTACTGCATATACCTTGTTGATGAGGTCGTCCTACTACCTCTTTATGCTTGGCTCCACTGGAACCCTTACCTATAGCTTCAGTTTCTTTTGGTTAATCTTCTATCTGAGAAATCATCCTTTGTTCTACCCAAGCCTCTCGAACTAACTGAGGACAATTCTTCTTGAAATGACCTGCCTGTCCACACTGTAAATAGACATTCCTTCCACTATAACATGTCTCCGAATGATTCTTACCACAGTTGGCACATGAGGGTTTCCTAGGGGTTGTTTGCATGCATAATAACATTGTCATGCATCATATATATTATAAGAGTTATAATGTATAGTTAAATATATGTATGAATGTTATTATTTTTATTTCATTACTTTAGTATATAATCGTTATGTATGTTAAGTAATGAAATGGGAATTGCATGAAGCATGTCATTACATTAGGTAATTTTATAATTTTTATAATTTTTCCTAAGTATGATATCAAATGCAATGAATGGTTTTAATTTGTTTCATTTATTTTATAATCGTTATAAATAAATGAAATTAGAAATTAAAATCAATATTTGAGAATTTCATGCAAACTTAAGTTAAAATCATTTTTTGAATAGTTTAAAATATGATTCACATAGATCTAAGTTCACAATTTTTCTAATATGATTAGAAATTAGTTTAATCTTTTAATCAGGTTAGTAGAAGGAATGGGATCAATAGAGTCAAATACATAGGAAAGTTTAGTTAGGAAGATTGAAGTCTTAGAGGTAACCATTTTGAGGAAATAAGAAACTCAACAGATGCTGAGGTATGGATAAACTTGATAAAAAGTATATTAGGGTAATGAGGTGCCCAAGGACAAAAAGGTAAAAATTGTTATGTTCCTACTGTAAAGGAGGGTCGAGGACTGATGGTGAGTAATGGGAAGTAGGAAAGAATCTAGCACAGAGGAGCCATAATGAAGGAATATGGAAGGATAGAAGTAGATCCAAGCATATAAGTCAGCATGGAACACTAGAGGTAAAAGAAAAGGGAACAACATCAAGATATCTTAGACAAGGAATTCCCAAGGGAACAACATCAAGAGATCATAGACAAGGAATTCCCAAGTCCTAGCATAGTGAAGTCTCAGGGTGAAAGGAAAAGCCTAAATGAAGGGAATCTATAAATGGAAGAGATCGAGCAAACAGAAGAGCTTGTTGCCAGTCTCAAAGGTAGGTCTCTATACTCTAACTGTAACATATGTTATTAGGGGCAGTGTTCCAAAAGGACATGCATTTAAATATGTACAAATTAGCCACTTCATGAAAGAATGTCCTTGTTTATTAGAGAACATGAATGAGTAGCCAAGCTATGAATGTTGACTTGCAAGTGTTGAGTATGTGGATAGAATAGTAGAATTTTCAAAGCATTTAATTAATGTGGTAGCTAAAGTGATAAGTAAAATTATGTATAAGTTTATGTAATGACCAGTAATTGACGCTAAATGTATTGAGAGTACTTTACATCAGCTAAGGATAATGACGTTGAGAGTATGAGCAAAAGGGCTCTACCTCAACTAAGGCATAAAAAGGACAAGTCAAAGTATGATGTTTGAGAGAAGTTGCAGGAAAGGTTGAATGGTTCATGAAATCAGTAGGGATGGTTTGTTTAAGAATCCTTCCAAAGTTTATAAGCTCAAAACCAGGTATGATTACTAAAGTAAGGAATTGAAGCTTAAGCATTGAGTTTTTTATAAGCCCTAGTACTCATATGATGAGTTAATATTTATGAATTGCTAAGTAGCGTATAAGTAGAGTTGAGGTTGAATAGAAAGTATAATCCCTATCGTGGTGTTCAAGTTTATGAGTTTGAATTAAGTCTGGTCTTAAGTAATCGAAGGAATCTTCCTCAACTAAGGCTTAAAGAGGACAAGTCAAAGTATGGTGTTTGAGAGAAGTTGCAGGAAAGGTTGAATGGTGCATGAAATCAGTAGGGATGGTTTTTTTAAGAATCCTCCAAAAGTTTATAAGCTCAAAACCAGGTGTGATTACTAAAGTAAGGAATTGAAGCTTAAGCATTGAGTTTTTTATAAGCCATAGTACTCATGTGATGAGTTAATATTTATGAAATGCTAAGTAGTGTATAAGTAGAGTTGAGGTTGAATAGAAAGTATAATCCCTATCAGGGTGTTCGAGTTTATGAGTTTGAATTAAGTCTGGTCTTAAGTAATAGAAGGAATTTAAGTGTTTAAAGGTGTAAACTCTTGCTTTCCTAAGTACCTATATTTTTAAGGTATTGTGATGATTCATTATATTATGCAGCTAACTTAGTAAGCATCACGTGTTGTGTATTGAGATAGTATGTATAAGTGTAAAGAGAGAAATACTCTAAGTATTCTAGTAAAGAGAGAGAAATTCTCTAAGTGTTAATGCCTAAGGTTAGCTAAAATTGATAGAGGAAGGGTTAAGTGGAAGGCTAAGGAGAAGAAAGGAGTTTTCTAATTGTAAGTTTTAGAGTAAAAGAAGTAAGAGGAAACTTTTCTAAGTGGTGAGAATGAGGGATCTCGAGTGGTTTTGAAAGAATCCCACACTTCGTGAAATTTTGGGAAGATTTCTCTAGAGAAAAGCTAGGCGAGGAGTAAAGATGAGAAAAGAAATTCTCTACATGATGGAGTACGAGAGTAAAGGAATAAGTTTGGAAGTAGTAATTTTTTAAGTATTGAAACCATTTGGGGAGCCTAGCAATGGAGTATACTTTTAGATGAAAGAAGAGAAGCAGGTTGGGCAAGTATTTGAAGAACAAAGGATGAGACACAAAAGTTGGAAACATAGTAGGATGAAGCCAAAATTTGGCTACGTACTCAATCTATATTGTGAACTTGAAGAATCCTAAGAGGCAAGAGTTGGCCTATAGGTAAAATATGAATAAGATTGACTAAATGCAAAGAATAATAGTTGAACACATGAGTCCAATAAAAAGGAAAATTTGGACAAATTATTAATAAATGAAGGTATAACACAACCATTGAAGCATGATGGACAAGTTTAACCATTCTTCCTTGAGTTGAACGTATGTCAAGGCCAAAAGTGTAAGACCCTAACACTAAATCTAAAAGTAAGAGGTTAAATAGAGAAGAAAAATTCTAAGTAAGGATATTGGAATAAAGGGTGGAAAACATTAAAATTATCCAAAAAGGTGACCAAAGGTCCAAATGCCTATGAAAGGCTTAAAACATGTTGGATGCAAGAATGCATGGAGGATGGAAGCAAGAAGACTTGAAAAATGGCTAAGGGTTGCATACAACCAACGCAAAGGTATACATGAGCCATGCGGACACGTGCAGAAAGCATGCGTCGAGTGAGCATGCTAGACATGCAGGCCATGCGTCGAGGCCAAGCGCACAGGCCATGCACTAAGCGTGCAGCCCATGCGTCGAGGACAAGCGCACAGGCCGTGCATCAAGCATGCAGCCCATGCATTGATGGTGTATGCCGAGCGCCCTGCCTATGTGTCGAGAACCAGGCAAGCCATCCTATGCATCAAGCGCTGCTGAGTCTGTTGAGCAACCATGCATCGGTGCGATATGCCAAGCGCATGCCCATGCGGTGAGGCATGTCCACGCGGCCGAGAGTGCCTATGCAGCCAAGCGTGCAAGCGCCTAGGCAGCACACCCATGCGTCGATGGTCAGCACCGTGAGTCCATGCTTAGTAGGTCGAGCAAGCACACCTAGCAAGCCATGCGTCGAGGGTGAGTGGCCACCCTATGCATTGGTGATGGTCGACTCATGCGATGGCTAAGTGGGACTTTGATGAAGGAAAGGTGAGTTACTATGCATTAAGGATAAAAGGTAAGGCTAATTGATGGAAAACTTCAAGGGAAGATGCCAATGGTATACGAGCATAAGTCTTAAACAATTTAAGTAGAGAAATATGTTAAGTATTTAAGTGATTTAGGTGGCAAAAGAAGAATCACACAAAGTTCTAGTAGGAGGTAGACAAAGGAGATTTCAAGCCATTGAAGTCTTATTACCCCAAGCAGGAGCTGGGTGAAGGAGATTTCATACAAAAAAGGAGATTTTGGCTGGCAAGCTGAGATGAGAACAACTCAAGGCTAGGCTAGGTAGGCTAAGTGTTGGCAGCTCCAAAGTGAGACAAATGGGAGTTGAGTTGTCACAAGGGGGTGAGTTTGCAACGGCTATAAATAGAGGGGTTGGGCAAGAGGAATTTATTCATACCATCACTTAAATATTGTGTTGAGAGCATATTTAGAGAGTTATGTTTGAGTTATTAGATTGTCAAGTTGATTGAAGATCAAAAGAAACAAAGGTTGCGTTGGTGAAGCATTGAGTCAGCCAAATGCACAGCCAGCCCACACCCTGCGCGCACGCCTTGCAGCGCTGCGTTCGCCCGTCCGCGCGCCTCACTGGATGCATCCCGCACGCTAGCCTAGTGCAACTACCCTCCCGTGCGATGCATCACACCCAGCGCAGCAGCCCCACCGTGCAACGCAATGCACGCCCAAACGCGCCAGCCCCTTGTGCGGCACAGCAGCCCATCCTGCCTACTGCTCAATGCCCAGCTACCTACCACAGTCCAAATAATCTCTAAAGAGGATAATTTGAGGATTTTGGCTAAATTGGAGTAGAGTAAGCTAAAAAGTATTCTCAAGGTGATTTTAATGGAAAAACTTGCTTGCGGTGAGTGTTTACTTAGTTTTATGCATTGATATATGAATAAATGCATATGTAAGTGCAAAACACATGCTTATGATGTTATGTTGATTGCCATGATATTGTTTGTAAAATTTATATGGAAACTGAGATTATACCCGGACTACATAAGTTAGCATGCTTAACAAAAGGTTCTTGTCGGGAAAATATAGTCGGCCTCGGTTGGCGAGAAATAATAGTCGGTGAAGACTGGTGGGAAATATAGTCAAGTTACCTAAGCATGACTAGCGGGAAAAGAATTGTCGATGTGCAGATTGGCGGGAAAAGTGGGTTATAGGAAAGTTTCCATAAAAAGTTGTTATGATTGATAATGTGTCCATGATATGAGCATGCCACGTATAACATGGAACTAGAGGATGATGATTGAATGAATATACACATGATCGTACATAAATTATACTGGAATTGTGATTATGTGATTGACTTCCGAAAAATATGTTTTGCAAAGTGATTATTATTTTAAAAGCACCACTCACTGGGCTTAGTAGCTCACAATCTTCCAAATGTTTTCTTATATCCCCCCCCCCCCCCCTCCCCCAGGTAGCAAAGCAGAGTGTTCAAGAAGGAGTCTATTAACCACCAACACACCAGAACTTGGTAAATTCTCAGGGTACGGCTCAGATCATGTAATAAAGAATATAGGAAATTGAACTATATGTATGAAAGATAGATAGAGTGTTGTAAACATGTTGAAATCTTTAATAGATATGGGGGGAAATGTTAAATTTAAATGTTGTCTTGGAATACTACTGGTGTACCCTCCCGCTCCTTTCCAAGTCTTGGGGGCTAAGGCTAGGGAGGGGGTGTGACAAAAAGAACCCTTGAACATATAGTGCATGCAAGAAGGGGAAGACTAAAAGTATGTTATGGTTGAGAGGAAGTTCTCAGAAGGGAATTTAGTGAATTTCGAGGATGAAATTCTTTTAAGGGGTAGGTAAATTGTAACCCTGAAAATTCACCCTAAGGATTCTTCGAGGTGGAGTGACTTGTGAAGGTTGGTCGAGGTAATTGGAAGCAAGGCTTGCGTTGGCCTTAAGAGAGTTTGAGGAGGAAGGCTTGAGTTGGCTAAGTCAAGGATCGGTATGCTCTGGAAGGTGGATGCACCTAAAGATACTTAGCATGGAATAATTGCTAAGTGTTGCCAAGAGGGGGCAACCATGCATTGGAGGTAGTCCAATGGGTCCAATTGGATGAGAGTGCATCACACCTTGAGCTAGTTTAGTAGGCCATGTAGGGACATGAGCAAGGGAGAGTCATAAGATGGCTGGCCAAGCTAAGTAAAGGTAAGGAAAAGCCAATGGACCATGCATTGAAGACTCACCATATGTTAAGAGGAAAGGAAATAAGCTATGTCATGAAGTGAAGGAACCTTATAAGTATTGGCTTGATGAGAAGCAAACCATGCATTGGTTGGCTTACCATGGAGGTTGGAATTGCTTGGAGACATTTCATGCATTGAGAAACTTGAAACCTAGTGATGCGTTGGAAGCAAAGGAACATCCATGCGCTGAAGAAAGCTTCCATACATTGAAAGTGAAGTGTGGGCGGTGCAAGACACACAACATGGCTGAAGCATGAGGTGGCTTTGTGAGAGTTAGCCAAATTTGAAGAAAATGCCAGTTGGGAGATTATTTGGCAAACTAAGAGGCTGAAAATCCATGCAGAACACTCTATAAATTAGGGCTATTGAAAGGAGATCGGTTTGGCCCTTTTTACTCGGCTCAAAAGAGGTGATCTCAGAGCCATCCGAAATCTGAATGAGTGAGAAAGAAAATATTGGGCTGTTAAAATAGTGAGAAAGAAAATATGGGGCTGTTAAAATAAAATTACCACGATTTGATGCAAGAAGAACCAAGGTAGTGCAGATTCTAAGTTCAATCAGGCAGTCTGTGACGTTTGATGTATTTCAAGCGTTTCAAGAAGAATTAAGAGCTCCAATTTTGAGGTACATTAGATAAAAGAATATGTAAGAGGTTAATATAAGGAAGCTTTGGATTTTATTGAATATATTTTGAGTTATATATTCTAAAAGTTGAACCTGGGATTTAGGTGATGAAGAAACAAGCAGCCGACTCTGGGTTGAAAGAAGAAAGCAGTGTGAGCATTTGGCTTCTGTTAACAAGGAGGTTTTCAATAAGTTGAAGCTATATGAGTTTATAAAATGTACCTGTGCTACCATGAGAAGATTTGGCCAGAAAAATTCCAAAAAGCGAAGGAAACTCAATGAAGGTTAGAATTCGAAGCATCCAGAGCAGGTTGAAGTATTCTGAACATTCTGAGCTCTAGAGAAGGAATTAAAGGTTCAAATTTGACGGTAAGCTTTCTACGACAATTCCTAACGAGTTTCATGAAGGAATTTTTGTCCAAATCGAGCTAAAATTGATGCTATAAGTTTTTGGAAATGAAGAAAAATAGGAAGGACCATGGATCCAATAATGGACCATGCGTCCAAGAGGGAACCATGCGGCCAATTATGCTACAGAATGAAGAAGTGTGTGTTGGCTTAAGGGATGCTCAATGCTTAAAAGGCTAGGAAAGGGAGGTAATTAAAGGAACCATTGAAGGTCCTTGAGCGTAAGCATGGTATTGGACCAAATACCCAAAATGTACAAAACATACATTTTATAACAAAAACAAATAGATTATGCATTTAAAAGAAAATTGCAGCATGCTTTAAAACATAGATTACATAATGAAAATAGGTTTAAGAAATCTTACCCTTGAAGAACTCTTCTTCTCGAGATTCCTTCTCCAAAATTTTTCATGAACAATCTTGAACCCTCTAACCGTCTACGAGGACACCACCATGAAAGATTTCTTTGTATTCTCAGGATGTGAATCCAGGATTTTTGTGGACTCTGGCTATTTTGGAAAAGAGGGTTTTTGAGAGTGTTGAGAAGAAGAGATGATATTCCATTTATCACAGAACTTTTCTGTGTCTCTATCTGTTATGGAAAACATACCAGGAAGAAGAAGAACAACCCCTCTCTCTCTCTTTTTTTTTTTCTTTCACTACCACGTTTTAGAGAAAAAATAGAGGGAGAGAGTTACAACTCCCTTCCAAAATGATTTTTAAAAAATAAAATAAAAGAAATTAATTTTTTTCATAAATCAATTTTATATATATATTTATATGATAACTACCTAATCATATAATATATATATATTGAACCATATGTTATATAAAATGTAACACATAAGTTATGGATTCTATATTGAACCTATAGTTTCTATTTTCTCAAAGATGGCATTGAATATGAATCTCATTTATATTAAATTCAATTGAATGAATCAAATTCATATAATTAATATTTGAATCATATTCAAAATTTATTTACACTCAAATAAACTTTCTATTTCAATGTATCATATACATTATAGTAATTGTGTCATATATAATTAGATTAATTTAATTATATCACATATAATTAATTTGAATAATTAATTTGAATAATTCAAATTAATCCAAAAATTGATTCTCATTAATTCTCGTTGAGGTATAGAGAGGACCTCCTGGACCTATAGCTTGAAGCTCCAACGATACGTGAATAATTAATTAAACTCCCTTAATTAAATTATTCACCATTTGTTAACTATTGGACCCTCAACTGAAGACCGACAACTGCATTCTTCGCACTACAGATTTATTTCTGTGTCCAATGGATATAACTAGTCAACAATACGATAACCTTTCTTATATAGAGATGGAAAAATTTTTAGAAACCACAATTAATTTGGACCATTGGATTTTGGAAAAGAAAAATCAATGGTGGAGATTTTAAACTAAACTAGTCGTTAGATACAAACAAAATATAATATTAAATTCTTTTTCTTTTGAAATTCATTTTCTTTTTAAAATTAATCCAAAAAATAAAAAACACACCATGTGTCAAAACTAGCCGTAGACACAAACATAAAATAATATTAAATTTATTTTCCTTTTAATTTATTTTCTTTTTAAATTCATTCTTTTTTTAAAGTCAATCCAAAAGTAAAAAAAAACATACCATATGTAAAAAAAACTAGCCGTTAGACACAAACATAAAATAATATTACATTTATTTTCCTTTTAAATTTCTTTTAAATCTCATTTTTTTATATCAATCCAAAAATCAAAAGTCCATCATATGTTAATTTCTTAATGATCCACCATTCAACCAATATGCTGCCACATGTCTACATTCAAATGATCTAGTTATTCCACGTCATCCACCACGTTATTTTCTCTATAGACTTGTTTCGGTCATATTTTTTCTATTTAGCTCCGATTTGAGTGATTCAAGAGGTGTTGGAATCGTTGTTCCGAGCTCTACACTATGGACATATTAAAACACTAAAATTTTCAGTAATTAAAAATTGAGTTTGTTATCATCAAAATATTGATTAATTAATTAATTAAAATTAATTAATTTAAGATTAAGGGCCAAAAAGCCAACAATCTCCCGTTTTTGATGATGACAAACCATTCAAGAAAAAATAGCTTAAAATACATATAAACCATATGTAGCACATTATAAAATTCAACATATCACCATAAAGATCATTCTTGAAATTCACTGAAAAAAAAAAAAAATTCTCCCCCTAGTTAATACATCAAAATCATAACAAATTTATAGCATATTTTTCTTAAACTTCTCCCCATTTGGAATCATCAAAAAGAATAATTAAGAAAAATTTAGAACTACATAAATGTTTCCCTAAAAAACATGAACATAAATTTAGCACAACTCCCCCTAAGTATATCAACACATGCTTTCCATATCTCCCCCTATCAAAATGCTTTCTAAAAGATTTAACAAGTAAAATTATAAAATCAAGAGGCATCACAACGAATAATACCGAGCTCAAGCCTATTTTTGGTAAAGTTTTCTTCATTCAAAGGCTTGGTAAAAATATCCGCTAATTGATTATTAGAGACTACAAATTCAAGAGTAATATTATCATTTTGCACATGCTCTCTAATAAAGTGATGCCTAATATCAATATGCATAGTCCTAGAATGATGTGTAGGATTTTTAGTCAAATTAATAGCACTAGTATTATCACAAAATATAGGAACATTATCAAACTTTAATCCAAAATCACAAAGAGTTTGTTTCATCCAAAGAATTTGAGTACAACAACTAGAAATTGCAATATATTCCGCTTCGGTAGTGGATAAGGCAACCAAATTTTTCTTTTTACTAAACTAAGAAACTAAGAAACTACCAAGAAATTGACAAGTCCCACTAGTACTCTTATGGTCAAGTAAACTACCCGCAAAATCCTCATCAGAATATCCTACCAAATTAAATTCAACATTTCTAGGATACCATAAGCCTAAATCAATAGTACCAAGCAAATATTTAAAAATTCTTTTAACGGCATGTACATGTGATACCTTAGGACAAGATTGAAATCTAGCACAAAGACATACACTAAACATAATATCGGGTCTACTAGCGGTTAAATAAAGTAAAGATCCAATCATACCTCTATAAGTTTTTATATCCACACACTTACCTTTTTCATCCTTGTCATGCTTAGTGGATGTGCTCATAGGAGTTTTTGCAATTTTACCTTCATTGAATTTGAACCTTTTGAGAAAATCCCTTGTGTATTTTTCTTGACTTATGAAAATATCATTCTTGAGTTGTTTGATTAGGAGTCCAAGGAAGACGCTAAGTTCTCCCATCATACTCATCTCAAATTCACTATTCATATACTTAGAAAATTCTTCACACAAAGATGGATTAGTAGAACCAAAAATAATATCATCCACATATATTTGTACTAAAAGCATATCATTTTTTTTAGTCTTAATAAAAAAAGTAGTATCAATTTTACCCATTTTAAATCCATTCTCAAGCAAGATATTACTAAGTCTATCGTACCAAGCTCTTGGAGCTTGTTTTAAGCCATAAAGAGCCTTTTTCAATTTATAGACATGATTAGGAAAATCAAAACTTTCAAACCCCGGAGGTTGTTCTACATAAACTTCCTCCATGATATAACCATTTAAAAATGCACTTTTCACATCCATTTGATACAAAAATAAATTCTTATAAGAAGAAAAAGCAAGCAACATTCTAATAACTTCTAATCTAGCAACGGGTGCAAAAGTTTCTTCATAATCTATTCATTCCTTTTGACAATAACCTTGAGCTAGAAGTCTAGCTTTATTTCTAATGATATTTCCATTTTCATCCATTTTATTTCTAAAGACCCATTTAGTTTCAATTATAGAAGCATGAGAGGGTCTAGGGACTAACTCCTAAACTTTATTCCTTTCAAATTGATTTAATTCTTCTTGCATAGCTAAAATCCAAAATTTATCATTTTCAGCATCTTTAAAACGTTTTGGTTCAATTTGATAAATAAAAGCAATATTATTAAACATATTAAGACAGGAACGAGTTTTCACACCTTGTCTAGGGAAGGAGCATACCTCCATTCTTTAGGCATGGATGAAGAACCAACTTCGTTCTTTTCGATTAAGCTCACCTCTTGCTTACTTGAAACAATTTCCTTACCTTTGTCATTAACAAGTAAATCTCCAAATTTTCCTTCTAAAACATCACTATAAATAGGCTCATTAGAAATAACATTGCAAGATTCATCAAATACTACATGCATAGATTCCTCAATTACTAAAGTTCTTTTATTGAAAACTCTGTAAGCTTTACTAGTAGAGGAATAGCCAAGGAAAATACCAACATCTGTCTTAGAATAAAATTTTCCAAGTTTTTCTTTGTTATTCAAAATAAAACATTTGCAACCAAAAACTTTGAAATACCCAATATTTGGAATTTTGTTATGCCAAAGTTCATAAGGAGTTTTATCCAAAGAAGGTCTAATTAAAACTCTATTTAAAACATAACAAGCGGTGTTAACGGCTTCCACCCAAAAGTATGTAGGTAAACCATACTCATGCAACATTGATCTAGTAAATTCTTGCAAAGTACAATTTTTCCCTTCAACTACACCGTTTTGTTGAGGAGTTCTTGGAGCGGATAAATTATGAGAAAAACCATTTTCTTCACAAAAAGTTTCAAAAGCATTGCTATCAAATTCTCCTCCATGATCACTCCTAATTTTAGAAATCAAAAAACCTTTTTCATTTTGAACTCTTTTTTCAAAACTAGAAAAGCTTTTCAAAGCATCATCCTTATGTTTTAGCATCAAAACCCAAGTAAATCTTGAAAAATCATCAACTATCACAAAGGCATAATAGTTCCCTCCAAAACTAGCAATTCTAGAAAGGCCAAATAAGTCCATGTGTAATAGTTTATGGGGTCTAGTTGTAGAGATTACATTTTTAGATTTGAAAGAGGACTTAGTTTGCTTACCCATTTGACAAGCATCACAAACTTTGTCTTTTTCAAATTTAAATTTGGGAAGACCTCTAACCAACGAATTCTTGAAAATATTTGAAATTAAGTGCATGCTAGCATGTCCTAGTCTTCTATGCCATAACCAAGAATCATTATGCAAAGCCGATAAACATTTATCATTAATAGGACCATCATTCAAATCAATAGTATAAACATTTTCATCTCTATTTCCAACAAATATAACTTTTCTATCACTAGCATTTTCAATGATGCAATTCTTTTTATCAAACACAACTCTAAAGCCTTTATCACACAATTGACTAATACTAAGTAAATCATGCTTCAAACCATCAACCGAAGTACATTTTCAATTAAAATAGAAGATTCATTACCTATACTACCTTTACCAATTATTTCACCTTTCTTGTTGTCACCAAAGGTTACAAGACCTCCATCCTTTTTGGAGAGAGAGACAAACTTGGATGGGTCTCCCATCATGTGCCTCGAGCAACCACTATCCAAGTGCCACTTGTTTTTCTTAGAGGCTTTCAAACAAACCTACAAACACAAATGTTCAAGTTTGATTCTTTTGTACCCACACTTGTTTGGGTCCTAGATGGTTAGCATTGACAAACTTGGGAATCCATATCATTTTTGCATAGACATTTAAGGCATTGGGTTTACAAAAGTAAGAAGAATAAGTTGTATGTCCAAACTTGCCACATGAGAAACAAACAACATTATGCAAAGATTTATCTCTTACAATAAATTTATGCACTCTACTTTTCTTGGAGAAATTATTCCTTGGAGCATTGTGAAACTTTGCCCTTTGAGAAAAATTTCTTCTTGGAGAAGTAGTATGAGCATATTTCAATTTAAATCACTTAGGTCTAATATGGCCTTCAACACCACAATAATGACATGTAGGCACAAAGTTAGATTTAACATGCTTAGACACAACCCCAGGCATATTAAGCTTAGGCATATTATGAGATGCTTTAACAAAGATAGTTTTAGAACTTGAATGAATAGAACATTCATCAATATAGCCTAATCCTCTTTTATCACCAAAAGGCTTGCCTACTTCAATTATCTTGTCTAATCTTTGAGCACCTATTGTCAACTTTTTAATAGATTCTTTAGCCTTATCAAGTTCTTGCAAAGCACTAAATTCCTTTTCTTTGAGTAATTTAATCAAATTATCTTTTTCACAACTATAATGCTCACAAAATTTAACTTTGTCAAGCAAGACATTTTTCTCATCACAATCAAAAGCATGCTTGTCACAAGAGATATTCATTTCATCAATATCCATAGCATCATGCTCATTCTCTTTTAAGCAACCAATTTCTTCAAGTAAAGACTTATTTTTACTAGATAAAACATTGTATTTCATTTTAAGCACAACATACTTAGAACTAAGTTTTTCTAAATCATTTTGTATATTTTCAAAAGCTTCAAAACAATTCATTATAAGAAAGAGGTTCTAGAGTTACCTCATCATTGTGTTCATCCTCTTTGTCACTATGAGCCATGAAGCAAAAATTGGCCACTTCTTCATTATCACTCCCACTTTCGCTTTCATGACTATCATCCCAAGTAGCTTTCATTTCTTTCTTCTTGGATTTCTTGGATGATTTGAGAAAAGGACAATCGGTTCTAATATGATCCGGCTTCTTGCGTTCATAGCATATTACCTCATCCTTTTTGCTCTTTTCACCTTTTGACTCTTTTTGGTTGGAGAGATGCTTCTTGAATTGCTTCTTTCTCTTGATGAAGTTCTTATACTTATGTGAAAGATAGGCAACATCATCTTCATCAAGGTCATCTTCATCTTGGGAGTCAACTTCTAAAGAGATGGTCTTTAAAGCTATACTCCTTTCTTTCTTTTTCTTCTCATCCTCCATATTTTTCTTGATCCTTATCTCATGCGTCAACAACAAGCCCATGAGTTCATCAATGGAGAGAGATTGAGATCCTTTGCCTCTTGAATGGCAGTGAATTTAGGCTCCCATTTTTTAGGCAAAGACCACAATAGCTTCTTTATCTTCTCAAGATTTGAGTACTTTTTCTCAAGTCCTTCTAAAGCATTGACAATGTTAGTAAATCTAATAAACATATCGGAAATAGCTTCATTTTCATCAATTTTAAACATTTCATATTGATGAATTAACATGTCAATCTTTGTTTCTTTTACTTGACTAGTTCCTTCATGAGTAATTTCTAATTTATCCCATATCTCTTTAGCGGTTTTGCAAATAGACACTCTATTATACTCAACTTCATTCAAAGCACAAAATAAGCAATTAATAGCTTTGGCATTTAAAGAGCATGCTTTCTTTTTATTTATTGACCATTCTTCCTTACGTTTTATAGTGCTAACACCATCAATATCTTTTGTTGGAATTTTAAAACCTTCCTCAACAATATCCCATAAATCATAATCAATAGAAAGCAAGAAAAATCTCATTCTATTTTTCCAATAACTATAATTAGTACCATTAAAGAAAGGAGGCTTTGTAATAGATTAACTATCGGTAAAAGGGATAAAACCTAAAGTTGCCATAGCTCAAAAATATTTAAGTTTATCAAGAAATAAATATTTCAAGAAGAGCAACTCACTCTGATACCAATTGTTGGATCGATATGGCAACCCTAGAGGGAGGGGGGGGGGGTGAATAGGGTTTAATTAAACTTTTTTTTTTCTAAATTAACCCAATTAATCTAATTAATACACTTTTTATAAATAGTAAGAAAAATTCAATTTATGCAACAAATAAGATGACAAAAAGTGTGATAATTTAATTTTAGCAAATAAATAAGAATAAACTAAAACATACAATAAATTGCTTAAATTAATTGCAAAAATAAAAAGGAAAGAGTTAGAGAAGAAGACACCGTAATTTTTATAGTAGTTCGGTCAAACTTGACCTACTTCATTCCCCAAGCGCCTCTTGGGAATATGAATAAAATCTTTCCGACTCTTTCCACGGATTAGAGACCAACCATTACACCACTGCTCCTTTTACAGATTCAAGAGAAAACCCGATCCTTTCCACGGTTTAGGATCAAACCGTTAGAACACAATACAACTCTCACTAGAGTGGATTTACAAGTTTAAGCACTCAACAAATTTATCCTCACAATACAATAACACTCTCTCAAGAATAAGATCAAATAAAAAATTGGGAGCTTAGAGAGAGCAACAATGGGAACTTTAGAGTTTTGGAGGATTATCAAATGTAAAATTTGTTAGTACAAAATTTGGAGAGGAAGATGGTTTATATAGAGATGGAAATTTTTTTTGAAATCACAATTAAATTGGACCATTGGATTTTGGAAAAGAAAAATCAATGGTGGAGATTTTAAACTAAACTAGTCGTTAGATACAAACAAAATATAATATTAAATTCTTTTTCTTTTGAAATTCATTTTCTTTTTAAAATTAATCCAAAAAATAAAAAACATACCATGTGTAAAAAACTAGCCATTAGACACAAACATAAAATAATATTAAATTCATTTTCTTTTTAAATTCATTCTTTTTTTAAAGTCAATCAAAAAATAAAAAAAACATACCATGTGTAAAAAAACTAGCCGTTAGACACAAATATAAAATAATATTAAATTTATTTTCCTTTTAAATTTCTTTTAAATTTCATTTTTTTAAATCAATCCAAAAATCAAAAGTCCATCATATGTTAATCTCTTAATGATCCACCATTCAACCAATATGCTACAACATGTCTACATGCAAATGGTCTGGTTATGCCACGTCACCCACCACGATATTTTCTCTATAGATTTGTTTCGGTCATATCGTCTTCGTTTTAGCTCAGATTTGAGTGATTCAAGAGGTGTTGGAATTTTTGTTCCGAGCTCTGCGCTATGGACATATTAAAACATAAAAATTTTCAGTAATTAAAAATTGAGTTTGTTATCACCAAAACATTGATTAATTAATTAATTTGAGATTAAAGGCCAAAAAGCCAACACTGTCAACATCTCCAGCATAGTCAGAATTAGAATAATCGATCACCAAACACTCTGTGTAATTCCCATAAATGAGACCAACATCAGACGTACCTCCAAGGTAACGAAAAATCCTTTTAACGACTTGCCAATGCTCATTCTCAGGTTGTCCCATGTACCTGCTGACAACAGTATCAACATGGGCTAGATCAGGTCTAGTACAAACCATAGCATACATCAAACTTCCCACTGCACTAGCATAAGAAACTTGAGACATGTACTCCTTCTCAGCTTCAGACTGTGGTGAAAGCACAGATGACAAATGAGCATTTACAGCATTAGGAGTATCTATAGGATTAGCTGATGACATACCAAACCTGGACAATATTTTCTGAATATATCCTTTCTGCAACAAGAAGAGCTTATTCTTATCTCTGTCCCTATAAATCTCCATACCCAGAATTTTCTGAGTAGCACCCAAATCCTTCATATCAAACTCAGCACTAAGAAGATTCTTCAATTTCAGAATGTCAGATTTGGACTTTCCAGCTATGAGTATATCATCTACATATAAAAGTCATAAATCATCGAACCATCACCAGCTTTGTTGTGATATACACAACAATCATACGGACTCCTGTTATAGCCAAGTCCAATCATATAGCTGTCAAATCGTTTGTACCACTGCCTTGGAGACTATTTTAACCCATACAAAGATTGCTTCAACTTGCAAACATATTCTTCTTTACTTGGACACTAGAACCCATCTGGTTGGGTCATATAAATCTCTTCCTCCAACTCTCCATGTAAGAAAGTTGTCTTCACATCTAGTTGTTTAAGTTCCAAATTCTGATGTGCTACTATAGCTAGTAACACCCTGATAGAAGTATGTCTAACTACTGGTGAGAAGATCTCATTATAATCAACTCCTTCCCTTCATGTGAGCCCTCTACCAACAACTTGAGCTGTATATTTAATGCCATTTGAAGGTGATATTCCCTTCTTTTTCTTGAAGACTCATTTACAAGTGACAATTTCTCTCTTTTTAGGTCGTTTAACTAATTCCTAAGTCTGATTTTTGTCAAGAGATTCCATCTCATCCCCCATAGCAGCAAGCCATTGAGAAGACTCACCATATGACACTGTTTCTCTATAAGTAGATGGCTCATGAGGATCCATCTCTTCAGCAACCTGTAACACAAAAGTAACCATATCTTCAAAACCATACCTCACAGGAGGTCCAACATCAACTCTTCTAGCTCTATCACGAGCTATACTCGGTTGATCTACTCGTGATCTAGAATTCTCAGGCAAAGCAATTTCTGACATTTTAGGCCCATTAATTTCTAGTTGTACATCAGTTTCTATAGTAACATGTTGATCTTCTCCACCTTAATGTTGTAATTCATTCACAGATTAAGTGAATTGCATCTCCACCTGTTTATCAACACAACTACGTTCTCCCACATCAATAGACATCACAAAAGGCTTTACAGTTGAGTTAAGCATGAAATTTTCATCAAATATCACAGTCTTACTAAGTATGACTTTATTCTCAAAAGGTGACAAGACTCTATATCCCTTAACTCCATCCTCGAAACCCACAGATATACCCTTTTTAGCTCTCGGTTCTAATTTACCTTCATTAACATGATAGTAGATAGTACAACCAAAAACTTTTAATAAAGAATAATCTGCAGGCTTACCAGACCACACCTCGTAAGGTGTTTTACAATCAATAGCTGTGTGAGGTCCACGATTGATCAGATAACATGATGTATTTACTACTTCTGCCCAAAACCTTGTTGACAACCTTGCATTAGAAAGCATGCATCTTGCTCCCTCTAACAACGTCTGATTCATACGTTCTGCAACCCCATTTTGCTTTGGAGTATCCCTAATAGTGTGATGGCGAACAATCCCCTCAGCTTTATAGAACTCATTAAATTCAGGTCCACAGAATTCCAGACCATTATCAGTTCACAGCCTTTTGATTTTCTTCCTAGTTTGATTTTCAATCAGTATCTTCCACTGCTTGAAATTCTTGAAGGCTTCACTTTTATGTTTAATCATAAAAACCCAATTCATTCTTGAGTAATCATCAATTATAGACAAAAAATACCTACTGCCTCCAATAGATTCAACTTTGGAAGGTCCCCAATAGTTTGAATGAATATAATCAAGTATCCCTTTTGTATGATGAACACCTCTTGAAAACTTGTTGTGATGAAGCTTCCCAAATACACAATGTTCACAGAATTCAAAAACCTGCACCTTGTGCCCACAAAGAATATCCCTTTTTGATAGAATTTTCATCCCTTTTTCACTCATATGACCAAGTCTCATATGCCATAACTTAGTCATATCATCATTGTGAACGACCGATGATGCAACAACAGCATAACCTGTTATCGTGGAACCTAATAGAAAATATAGTGTTCTACGCTTTATGCCTTTCAGAACTACCTAAGAACCCTTATAGACATATAGTTCTCCACCTTTACCTTTAAAACTGTAACCCTTGCTATCGAGTACACTAAAGGATATCAAACTCTTCTTTATTTGTGGAACATGCCTAACCTCTTTTAAAGTGTAGAAGGCACCATTATGTGTTCGTATCTTGAATGAGCCGATTCTAACTATCTTGCACACAACACCATTAGCCATGCTAACATTCCCTCCATCTATTTGCTAATAGGTTGAGAATCACTCTCTATTTGGGCACATATGATCAGATACTCCAAAATCAAGAACCCGCACATCATCAAAATGTGAATGTTCATTCATAACTAAAGCTAGATCTCCTTCATAATCGATCTCGACTTCTTCAGGATCAATCTCAACTTGTGTAACAGAGGCGGATGCTTCCCTTTTGTCACTCTTTTCCTTCTTTCCTGATTCCTTTTTATCTTAGGACGTTCGATTTTCCAATGCCCCTTTTCTTTACAGTAGTGACAAATATCATCTGACCTAGAACCCTTTGACTTCGAAGACTTTTTATTTTGGTTCGACTTCTGCTTACTAGAATTCCTATGTCCCTTGCTCCTTGTAGTAGCTAACCCAAATGCCTAACTTTCTGTAACTAAACTTCCTACATTCTGACGGTCCTCTTTCATAACCAACGTGGACTTTGTGTCTTCTAAGGTTAGAGTTTCTTTCTCTCCAATATACGAGTCAACGAAAGTCTCATACGACGGAGGCAAAGATGTCAACAAAATTAGGGCAGCATCCTCATCATCAACCTTAACCTCTACGCTATGCAGATCTAATAAAATTTTATTTAATTGATCAAAATGGTCTCGTAGAGACGTACCTTCATGCATACGTAGATGATACAGACGTTTCTTCAGAAACAACTTATTGGTTAATGATTTTGTCATGTAAAGACTTTCCAACTTCAACCAAAGCCAGCGACAGTTTCTTCATCTGCGACCTTGATGATGACATCATCAGCCAAACATAGCATGATCATCGAATGAGCCTTCTCCTCAAAAGTCTGCCCTCTTCGTCATCCACGGTAACCTTCTTTGACTTACCCGTCAGCGGCGCCCACAGCCCCTGCTGCTTTAGCAGGGATCGCATCTTGATCTGCCATAAACCAAAATTGTTCCTCCGGTAAATTTATTGATCTTTACGTTCACGCAAGAAATCTTCAATTGTCTAACAAATGTGGAATTTCGAAGAAACCCTAACAACGCTCTGATACCAGTTTGTTATGAAATTGATAATTAAAGAACATAGAAGGGAACGTAGAGATAGACAAGATCGACACAGAGATATACGTGGTTCACTAATGGTGTGTTAGCTACGTCCATGGGCAGAGGGAGAATGTTTTTAGAAAATTACATCAAACGATGCCTCTAGAGTTAGAGAGTTTATATAGCGCACTACTCTAAACCCTAGGGTCATAATCGTAAATAACTACATTAAATAAATATGCTAAATACGAATTCTCCATACTTTGTTGTTCGAAGTGCCAATAAACAAATTCAAGGCATTCCAACATGATAAATGTTGAAACATAAGGGTTATGTTAGTACTAGTTTTCAAGTTTTTTACTAGTTTTCAAGTTTTAGATGAGTTAGTACTCATAACATGTTGAAGTTTTCCTAAAGGCTTGAATTGAACACATAAGGGTTTTATGGAGACTAAGTATCAAATTCATGTTTTATCTAACACATCAAGATTTTAAAAGAATGCTAAAGTATGAATTTCCTAACAAAGCTAGATGATGATTTACCTAAATGCATGGCTTGGTGTCAAGCATCATGTCAACACAAGGTTTGAAGTTATATGAATTTGATGTTCTCAAAGCTGCTAAGCGATGAGTTAGCCTTTCATGAGTTTTGTGCTTGAATATCTTTAAAGTATGCTTATGTACAAATATTTCTTAGTTGAGCTAGAAGCTCCTATGTTTTCAAATACATTTAAATGTATGAAGTATTTCAAAGGAAAGTTTATAAACTATGAGTTGTGTTATGTTTAAATATAATTTGAAAGGCATAAGCATTCCTAATGGTAATGAATTTTATAATGATAGCCATTTAAAATGCTATGTTTTATGAGGAATGCTAATTTTCTATGCAAAGCTTGGTTATGAAATTATGTTTTAGTACCCTAGCTATGAAACTTGGTACTGAAGGTGTTGAAGGTATCAGGGTCCCCATTACCAAAGGAGACAAAGGCATGTAGAGTTGATTTCACTCTAATGCTGAAGGTGACGAAGGTAACTTAGGGAGATATCTACGTGCACGTAAGAGTATTATCGATATTGTTGGTAATGTAGAATTCCACCTCAGTTAAAATTTTCGATGTTGGGGATGTTGAGCAAAAGGGGCTCCACGCAACTAAGGTTTAAAAGGGTATAAAGATTTTATATGATGACTTCATAAGATGCTTTCAGAGTTCTCATAGTTGTTATTATTATAAGTTAATAAATATGAGCTTAATGAAAGCCTGTTTTAAACCCTAAAACTGTGAGGATGTTTTCAGTTGATATTTGAATTATGAATCTTCCAATTTAGCTTATTATGATCTAAGTCTGGAAGTCTATGATTTAAGTGAACTCTGATTTTCACTAAATTAGTTGAGAGTACAATGTTTTTATTTGCTTTACATTCAAAGAGTTTTCTAAGTTTAAGCTGAAAGAACATGATAAAGATTTAGAGAGTTATTTGAAAATGGATTTCCATAGTAAAAGCCTATGTTTTAAATATGCTAATCATTGGGTTCCCTAGCTCACGTTATCCTATGTTTTTGTTCCCCTCACAGGTAGCATGAGGGTTTCAGGATTCCAGGATTGTGGGTTGCTTAACAAGAAAGGTCTAGTCTGCAACCATCATAAAGTGTTTGTTAGTCAGGTGTTAGCATAAACATGGTCGATAATTAAATGGTCCCTGCAGAGTCAGTGTCAAGGTTTAGTCTGTAATAAGATATCTCCTGAATGATGATATTGTTATTAGAGTATCGTGATGATGAGTTGAGTTGTGTACTGTGACTGAAATACTGATGAGCAGGTTCACAGAGTTAAGGCCTCAACAATACAGGCTCATAAGATATGGTGTCTTATAGGTTCAGTTGGCAGAAGATGTCATAAGAGGGTTAGCATTTGTTGTCTCACACCTTCTCTTAGGTTAAAATGGTAATCTGGGAGGGGATGTGACAACTTGGTATCAGAGAAATGATTCAAGGAAACCTGAAGGGTTATGTGCTCAATAAAGGTCTAGGAATTAGATGTTCATGAGGAACCTGAAGGATTTAAGCTCAGGGAATGTTTAGGATCAACGGGAAACGTGAAGAGTAAAATAAAGAGAAAGGCCAGTGGTTTATGAAAAACCTGGAAGATCTGAGAGTTAAATGGAGTCAGTAAGGGACTTGAGAAGTCAAACGGTTTATGAAAACGAGGATTAATTATATGAATAGAGTTAATTATAGGGCAAAAGTTCAAGGAGTATAGTGCATTAAGGTTTGCACTAGGGAACTCTATGCTTGTGCACAAGGAAACAGGAAAAGTTAATAATATTAAAAAGATGTCTATTATTTTATTGTAGAGAGTCATGGATAAAGGTGGCAGACACAAAAAGAAACCCAAGGCCGAAACTCAAGATGCTACTGAAGGGCAAAACAAGGAAGCGGAGGATGAATCGAGTCATCCTGGGTTAGTATTTACATATATGAATTGGTACTAGGTTAGTATATTTTGAGGTTAGTAGAAGGAATGGGATCAATAGAGTCAGATCAAGAGGAAAGTTTGGCATAGGAAGATTGAAGTCTTAGAGGTAACCATTCTTTAGGAAATAATGAACCAAGCAAATGCTGAGGTATGGATAAACTCGATAAAAAGTATATTAGGTAATGATGTGCCCAAGGACATAAAGGTAAAACTTGTTATGTTCCTACTGCAAAAAGAGGGTAGAGGATTGATGGCGAGTACTGGGAAGTTGAAAAGAATCTGGCACAGAGGAGCCAGGAAGAAGGAATAAGGAAGGATCGAAGTAGATCCAAGTATATAAGTCAGTAGGGAACACTAAAGGTAAAAGAAAAGGGAATCGCATCAGGAGATCTCAGACAAGGAATTCTCAAGTCTAAGCATAGTGAAGCCTCGGGGTTAAAGAAAAAGCCTAGATGAAGGGAATCTGGAAATGAAAGAAATCGAGCAAATAGAAGAGTCTGTTACCCATCTCAAAGGTAGGTCTCTAGAATGACCCTGTTTATTAGAGAACATGAATGTGTAAGCGAAGTCTAAAGGCATGAGAGAAAAGGAGTAGCCAAGGAGTAGCCAAGCTATGAATGTTTACTTGCAAGTGTTGAGTATATGGATAAAATAGTAGAATTTTCAAAGAATTTAAATTAATGTAGTAGCTAAGGTGATAAGTAAAATTATGTATAAGGTTATTTAATGACTAGTAATTGACACTAAATGTATTGAGAGCACTTTACATCAACTAAGGATAATGACATTTAGAGTATGAGCAAAAGGGCTCTACCCCAACTAAGGCGTAAAGAGGACAAGTCAAAGTATGATGTTTAAGGGAAGTTGCAGGAAAGGTGAATGATACATGAAATCAGTAGGGATGGTTTAGTTTAAGAAGCCTTCCAAAGTTATAAGCTCAAAACCAGGTATGATTACTAAAGTAAGGAATGCAAGCTTAAGCATTGAGTTACTTACAAGCCCTAGTACTTATTTGATGAGTTAATATTTAGGAAATGCTAAGCAGTGTATAAACAGAGTTGAGGTTCAATAAAAATTATAGTCTCTGTCGGGATGTTTAGGTTTATGAGTTTGAATTAAGTCTGCTTCTTAAGTAATGGAAGGAATTTAAGAGTTGAAGGTGTAAACTCTTGCTTTCCTAAGTACCTATGTTTGAAAGGTATTGTGATGATTCACGAAGTATTCCACTTGTTGTGTACGAATGCAGCAAGCTCGGCCTGAGTGATAAATGCTTCAGGGGGTGGGTGTACTGATGTTTGTTCCTCATTCTTATCAACATTTTCAACGGGTGGGTGACGTGCACCCCTTCTACCACCAGTCCTTCCTCCACGATCACCCTTTCGTGCACTTCGATGTGGCAGTATTTCCTATCATTCATAATCAACCTCTTTTAAAATCCTCAGTCAAAGAAAACTAGCACCACCTTTGAAGAAAACAGTCGAGGTCATGCATATTAATTTAAGTAATAAGCATGAAAACTCATAGTTTCAGAGATAGGATTTCAGTATTACTACCATTGTAGATTTCTACTTAATCCTTGCAAGTTCCAAGAAATTGGCGTTCAATCACTTCAGTAGACCACCAAGAGTGTCTTCTCTACTAATCTCATCCTTGGATTGAAGGGTGGAACTCTTAATTGAGATGGAATTGGAAGTGGTTTGGAGAGGGTTTAAGAGAAAAGCAATTGCAGCAGACTTTCCTTTCAAAATTCAGTTCCTCCTCTTTACACATTACTTCTCAACCTTTTCATCAGATTAAGCATGCAAGCACTTGAATAATTAGTTGATTGACTCTTCAAAGAGCGTTATACAAGTGCGCTAGGTGTTAGTTTGTGGATAAATCCACTATGAACGTGAATTTAGGGTAAATCCACTTAATCCAATAATTTTCCAATTTTAATTATATTTAATTTAAAACTAAATCAAATATAATTTAAATTCAATTTCAAAAAATTGAATTTCTTTAAAAATTAAATTTAATTAATCAAACCAAATTTAATTAATTAAATAATAATTTAATATAAAATATTAAATTAATAAAACATGTAGTTTAAACATGAATCATATTCATGTAATCAATGTTTAAATCATATTTAAATATATTAAACTCTCTAAATACGTTTAATTTCAATAAATTTAAGTGTTAATTATATCGAATATAATTTTCCAAACTCTAAATTGAATTTGAACACTTTAAATTCACTCAATATTCTAATCCAAGCTTTAATCCAACGATTTGAGATTAATTGACTAAACTCTTTACACCGAATTAATCAATATTCGTTAACTTTTAAAATATACCACTATAGCTCAGTAGTTGCGCTCTCCTCACTATAAATATATTTATGTCCACTTTATTTAACCATAATAAGTAAGTCGATCCTTCACAGGTCGTTCGTATTTACGGCTAGGTCAAAATTACTGTTTTACCCCTGTAAATACATCTTACTCATTGAGTCTCTACTGACCCTCTATTGAACAATCGGCTTATAGTCCAACTAATAAACCATATCCCTCTCTCTAAAGAAAGAGTAGGGCACCTTTGTTCAAGTCCAGAAATTAGTACTTAAGGGAACAACCTATCTCCTAACCCTAAGATAGGTATGAGTGAATTCCTTCTTACAGGACTATGTTCTCAACTATCTATTCAGTTTTATCCCCAAAATGGGAGCCTTATTGAAAGGTGATGTTGAACCATTCTCACCTATGCAGATTAAAGGATAATCTTGAATAAATAAGATTTCATAGTTAGCTCAAGATTAAGATTGAGTTACCATAGGTCATCGATTTGAAACAGTCAGTTTTAACAGTAAAATGTTGTTATAAAGAAAAGTGATTATTTCATGGTCCGATCTTATGCAAACGTCTTTTGCATAGGATACCTCCACTCGCATGTCTTCACATAAATGATTTTGGGATCACATCATTTGTATCAATATACAAAGCGGGTCGCATCCATAGTGTCCTCAGGATGAGGTCCCTAACTTCATCCATATACTTATAGACCTTTTTGGCTATGTACTAAAACTTGATCCTCTTTTTTGTGTCTACATAAAGTTTAAGTATTCATACTATAGTCTTGAGTTTTTTTTATTGGATTTTGTAAGAGAATGCAATTTCAATGACACTTTATTGAATGAAGTCTCCATAATACTTTTATTGCAAAATATAATATGTTTAAAAATTACGAACTGTGAGTTTTAGGACATTCCCAACAGTAAGTTAGTCTTAAAAACCTAAAACTTAGGCTGTGATACCAACTACACCCTGATCATTCGAGTACTCTGACAATGGTTGTTACTCATAAATACACATTTAAAACCCAAACACTTTAACCATTGGGGAAAAATAAAATTTATGAAGACAATAAAGACAAGTTTGCAAAAATACACTATAAAATTAATAAATATGCAAATAAGCAAATAAGAAAAATAAAATTCATTAAAACAATAAAGACAGTTTTTCTTGGATTATATGTTCTTTTTGCTTGGTGGTTCATGTGTATATAGAACTTTTTTCTTAGATTATATTTTGGCCTTGAACCTTTTATTTGTGTTTTTTTTTTTGAGTCTGTCTCAAAATATGATATAAACAAGTTTAGGTATTGTTGTTGATTAATGAAATTAATTTAAGAATATGGACTTGTTTGATAGTATTGCTATCTTCTTTTTGTTTGGTGGTTTATGTGTATCTACCTTTTGCTTGGATTATATCATCTTTTTGCTTGGTGGTTCTTGTGTATATGGAACATTATTTTGGATTATATTTTAGTCTTGAACCTTTTATTTGTGTTTTTCTTTTGATCTTATCTCAAAATTTAATATAAACAAGTTTAGTCTTATTGTTGATTATGGTTAATAAACCTTTGAAATGTTGAAATAAAAATAAATTTAAGAATATAGGCTTGATTGATAGTCTTGTTATCTTTTTTTTTCTTGGTGGTACATGTGTATAAAGATACTTTTCTTGGATCTTTTTGTTTGGTGGTTCATGTGTATATACAACTTTTTTTTAAGATTATATTTTAGTCCTGAACCTTATATTTATGTTTTTCTAGAGTTTGTCTCAACATTTGATACTCAACATTTGATATAAGAAAGTTTAGATCTTGTTGTCGATTATGGCTCATAAGATTTTAAAAATGTTGAAATGAAAATTAATTTAAGAATATAAGTCTGTTTGATAGTCATTTATCTTCTTCTTGCTTGATGGTTCATGTGTATATAGAATTTTTTCTTGGATTATATTTCAGTCTTGAACCTTTTATTTGTGTGTTTTTTTTGGAGTTTATTGTTGGGGATTAAATTAATCTGTTGATATGCGTTAATGGTCATGTGTTGATCATGTGATGGTTTGAAGAGTATGCGTTAAGTGTGTATGCGATGATCATGCCACTAGAAGAAATTTGAGCTTCAATGTCGGTTGAAAATAGTATTATCGGATGTATTATGTTGGTTGAAAAAAATGGATCTTCAATGTCGGTTTTAAAACCGATATTGAAGATGGCCTACAATGCCGATTTAAAACCGACATTGAAGGCCTCCCATTATTTTTTTTTTATTTTATCAAAATTTTCATTTCCCTCTCGCGACCTAAATTTCATTTCTCTCCGCTCTCTCACTTTACCAAAACTCAAACTCAAACCCTCGATCGGCTGGTCTCATCTACCCAAACAAACTCTCTCCTCTCTCAGTAGCTGCTGGTCGGCCGTTTTCCTTTAAGTGGGGTTGTCTTCACTGTTGCCTTCAGGTGGGGTTGTCTTCACTCCCACCAATATAAAACCAGTGCAATTCTCTCTCTCTCGTTCGGTCATCGGGCGGTCTCACCTTCGCTCGCTCAGTCATATGCCTTGCTAGAATCGGAAACGAGCTCGTCATCCAAGCTTCTCCGACGCAGGTATTCCATATTCTCCCTTTTCTCCATAGTTCTTTCCATTTTCCTCCGAACCTGCCTCCTTAGATCAGTTTCATCAGAAATTCTCACATCGTTCACATCTGGCTTAATCGAGTGTTCGTATTTAGTTTGATTGGTCAGTTGAGTTGTCTGTAAGCTCAATTGTAATGCTATGTTTTGATGAGTCCAAGATTAGGTGGAACTATCTGCATTTGTCTAATCGAATTCTCAAAATTGTAAATTGGCCGGTGAATCTGTATCCAATTTCTAGGCCACCTATGCGTGCAGAACGTGGTTAGCGACCCAAGGTATTCTTGGCTTTTATCTTGTCAATGTCAGGGGTTTTTGAAGTTGGAGATATTCTGTTTGAGATGAGCTTATTAACACATTATCCTGTTCCCAGTCTGACTCTCTTTACCAGCCTCTTCTACACACAAATTCTCCATTTGTCCCAAAAGAATTGTGAGAGTGAACATCACAAAACCAAAAAGATGCTGTGTGACAATGTAAACAACTTTTTGTTACAATCAGATGAGGAGGATGGAGCTCAAAGAAAATATGTCAAGGGAAAGTGCTGGAAATTGCATTTATACATATCTCAGTTACCATGTAGATTTTCTCTTATCAAACAAAAGAAAAAAAGTCATCGTCAACTACAAGAGATGTTGAACCTAGGACTGACAATGCACCGCCATGTTTGTTTGATAAAGGTATCGATTTACTAGATGGAATGTAGTTGGAGTTCAAGGTGTGTCATGTGGTAGAATTATAACAGTAGGCAGTGTTTGAGCTTGTTAATACCATGCTGCAGTGAGCTTATTTTTGGTCATAGCAAGTCATAGTCTGGTGACATAGCATTGAAATGACATCTAGTAGCCAATATACTGCCATGAGTTATCGTTACCTACTGCACATGCGTAATGATGTATCTTTTTTCTTTCATAATAGTTTTCTGCACATCACAGGGACCCTATCTTATGGTTTGATTTTGTAATGTAGAAATGCTTGTGCATTAACTGACATGGTTTCCCCTCATTATCAGGAGCTCTCGTACTTTCTTCAGCCTCTATAACAGTTGGATTGTCCCTCATAGTGCCAAAAATGTTCTGTCACTTAAAAATGAATGCGCTGCTAAATTTCCTTCCAGTGACATCTCTTATAGAATGCTGAAGGTAAATTTTATTTCTATTCAGCCAGGACACCTATTGAACTTTGAAGGAAAACTAATATGAAATCTAATCTGTAGAGGTCTCTTATCATAGCACTAACATTGTTCATCATGCACTATTATTTTGTGATGCATCCTTTACAAAATAATTGTGATGCATCCTTTACAAAATAATCTGTAGAGGTGAGAGCATGAAAGTATACTATCATCCTGATTAGAGAAATTTTATCGTAACATCTTGTGAGATCTCATGTCTTGTTTTCTTCATTTTTCTTGTAAACTCTAATTTATACGTAACGTGGTTAATGGTTCATGCTTGTCATCTCCATATGTTACCGTTTAGAGTCCTTACCTCCCATTGGCTTTAGCTTAGAATTCACTACCAGTTGTTGTGTGGTGTTGAGTGAAGTTTTTCATTTGTTAGGTTCATGTTTGACGTGTAAGACTAAATTTTGGTTCTTGGGGATTTGGAAGGAAGATAGGAAGATTGCATTGGACGTGTTTTAAGAAGATTGACAAATGGAGAAGGTGCACCCAACACAAAAAGGATTTCATAACAACATTAATAACAAGGACAAGATAATATTTATAAGATGCTTATCTTAAAAGCCTAGTTGCTAAATTTGTTGAAGTTGCATATTTTACAATCATAATTTTATGCTTTTAAATTTTTCCTTGTTATTGTTTTTTTTTTTTTTTTTTTATTAAGTTGCATGTTTTACAATCATGGATAAGTCATAGATGGAAATGAATAGAATGTCAGCTGAGTATGGTTTAGGGGTCGAGGTGTTTATTAAAAATGGTCCACAACATTCAAATATACTGAATGTCATGAGTTGTCCATGTTTGAAGTGTGTTAATGCAAAGACTCTAGATGTGAACAAAATAAGAGAACACTTATTTTTTAATGGTATAGATCAAAGTTATAAGACATGGATTTTTCATGGTGAATAATTACCAATTAAGAGGAACAATGAAAATGTGTCTACTAGTGAAAGAGACGAAGCTGATGAGGATGATGTTGATGTTGATGACATAATTGGAATGTTTGAGGCTACATACAATAACTATTTTAGTGGAAAATCTAATAATTTTGAAGAATTGTTAGATGATGCGAAGAAACCATTGTACCCAAATTGTAAAATTTTTTCCAAAATATCTACATTGGTAAAGTTATATAATTTAAAAGCTAAATTTGGATGGAGCGATAAGAGTTTCACTGAGTTGTTGAAATTAATTCATGACATATTACCTAGTCCTAATGAAATTCCAACTTCTACTTATGAAGCAAAAAAGATGTTGGGTACTCTTGGAATGAAGTACGAGAAGATTCATGCATGTAGAAATGATTGTTGCTTGTTTAGAAAAGAATTCTCTAATGCAAATGTTGCCTATTTGTGGTACGTCAAGATGGAAGCTTCAAAAAAATTTAAACAAAAGGGCTAAGAATATTCCAGCAAAAGTCATGTGGTATTTCCCTCAAATTCCAAAATTTGAAAAAATGTTTCGAAGTAAAGAGACATCAAGTTTATTGACGTGGCATGCTAAAAAAAATAAATATATGGTTTATTAAAACATCCCAAAGATGCCCTATCGTGGAAAAAAATAGACAATTTGTGGCCAGAGTTTGGGTCAGAACCTAGAAATCTTCTTCTTGCTTTTTCGATAGATGGGGTAAATCCACATGGAGATCTGAGTAGTAGATATAGTTGTTGGCCAGTGATGTTAGTGACGTACAATCTACTTCCATGGTTGTGCATGAAGCGAAAATTTTTTATGTTGACTGCACTAATATCTAGTCCTAAACAACCAGGAAGTGACATAGATGTTTATTTAGCTCCGTTAGTAGATGACTTGAAAAAACATTGGAAAGATGGGGTAGAATGTTACGATGTATATGAAGAACAACGTTTCATTCTTAAAGCCATTTTATTATGGACCATTAATGATTTCCTGTGTATGGTAACTTGTGTGGTTGTACGGTTAAAGGATATCATGCATGTCCAATTTGTGGAGAGAATACTTCATCCACATATTTACCAAAAGGGAAGAGGATGGCATATCTCGGGCATCGCAAGTTTCTACCCCACCATCTTCCATATAGGAAAAAAAATAAAGCTTTTAATGGTGTACAAGAATTAGAATTTGGTCTAGAACCATTGAGTGGGGACGAAATTCTTGTAGAAACAAGTAAGTATCAATATTCATTTGGTAAGAAAAGTATCAAAGAAAAGAACAGTGGAGATAACACTTTAACTTATTGGAAGAAAAAATCTATTCTTTTTGAGTTAGAATATTGGAAGTATCTTGATATGCGACATTGTTTAGATGTGATGCACATTGAAAAGAATGTATGTGCAAATCTTATTGGTACATTGCTTGATATTCCTGGTAAAACAAAAGATGGAATAAAGACTCAATTAGATTTGGTGGAATTGAAAATTAGATCAGAGTTAGCCCCTCAAGTAGGAGAGAAAAAAAGACTTTTTACCTCCCACATGTTATACATTAACACGAGCTGAGAAATTGAGCTTTTGTAAGGTACTATCAGAAATTAAAGTACCTGAAGGCTATTCATCGAACATTCAAAGTTTAGTGTTGCTCACAGATTTGAAATTTACGGACTTAAGTCGCATGACCATCACGTTCTTATGCAACAATTATTACCGGTAGCCATTTGTGATATTTTACCCAAACATGTAAGACTTGCAATTACTCGCTTATGCTTCTTCTTTAATGTTATATGTTGCAAGGCGATCGATTCATCTCAGTTAAAGGGTATGCAAGAGGATATCGTTTTCACTTTATGCCTCTTAGAGAAGTATTTTCCTCCATCATTCTTCACAATAATAGTACACTTGTAGTGCATCTCGTAAGAGAAGTTGAGTTTTGTGGACCTGTTTATTTGAGGTGGATGTATCCTTTTGAACGATACATGAAAGTGATGAAAACTTATGTACGAAATAGAAATGGACTAGAAGGATGTGTTGGAGAAAACTATATAGTTGAAGAGACTATAGAGTTTTGTTCTAAATTCGTATCTGGTGTTAATTCTATTGGGCTAAACTCATCAACAAAGAAAGCGAATTCAAACATTGAAGAGCATTGTCAGCTGCTTCTTTTATCAGATTGAGTAAGGATGAGTTGGATCAGGCTCATCTTTATGTCCTTCAAAATGTAAATAATATGAATCCTTACGTTGAGTATGTAGATCTTCATCTTATTCTTGTTTTAGGTTACTTGATTATTCAATAATCTACTAACTTTGTCATAACATATGGATATTTTGTCTAAGCTCAATTCTGGTAAAAATAAAAGTAGAAAGTGGCTTCAAGAAGAGCATAATCGTACATTCAGTCAGTGGTTGTCCACCGGGTAATCTCTAGAGACCTACTATTTGATGTATAATTAAATGTTAACTACTAAAATATTATGAAATATATCGTAGGTTGCACTAGCTCTCGAAGTACCCAAAAATTCCATATCGCCTTCTTTGAGATGGATAGCTAATGGACCTTGTCCAACTATGGCAAAATATTCTGGTTATGTGGTCAATGGTTACTACTATCACACAAAGAATTGCGATGATGTTAGGAGGGTTCAAAATAGTGGAGTTAGTATAACGGCTACCACAATGCAAGTCTCTAGTGCTAAGGATAAAAGGCCCGTCATGTCAGATATGACCTTTTATGGTGTAATACAAGAAATATGGAAGCTTGACTATCATGGATTATCATTTATTTTATTAAAATGTAATTGGGTTGAGAATAGAACTGGAGTAAAAAAAGACGAGTTTGGGTTTACTATTGTGGACCTCAATCGTATTGGACATAAATCAGACCCGTTTATTTTAGCCTCTCAAGCAAAACAAGTGTTCTATGTAAAAGACCCCGCAAATTCGGGCTGGTCAATTGTTTTAACATCTCCACAACGAACAATTGAGGATGATTTTTATGAAGATGAAATAGGAGATATGTTACAAGAGTGTGGTTATGGAGGTATGCAAAGAATGCCCAATGTTGATACATTTACTGAGATTGATGATACAACATCCACATACATTAGACATGATTGTGAGGGTCGATGGGTTGATAAATAATGTATTAAACATGGTATGTCATTTACTATGGTTACATGTATTTAAATATTAAGATTATATGTTTTTTGTGTGAGTAATATTTTTTTTTTATTTTTTTTTTTTTTTTTTTTGCAGATTGTCATGGAAACTTCAACAAGTAGCAGTGAGATGATAGAAATATGATCCCACGAAAATATAGTAGAATAAGTATACCACGTGACCCAACTACAATGTCTGAGTTGGCACAAATAAGGACATCTGAGAAACGGTTGACCATCGATTATAATGAACATGGACAACCGGTTGGATTTGGAGCAAAGAAGATGCAGAGTTATATAGGAGTTTGTGTTCGATAATAAATTCCTATAAAGTATGATTCTTGGAAAAAAGTTCCAAATCATTTAAAAGATAAACTTTTTGATTGTGTAGCGGTATGTTTTCTAAACTTTTAATTCATGTGCATAGTAGTTTATTAGCTTTATTGTTTAACTACTTTTTTCCTTGTGCAGATGTCGTTCAATGTGGACTTTAAGTCCAAACATTGTATACTAATGTCTGCATCTAGTAAGTTTCGGACTTTCAAGACAACGTTGACTCAAAAGTTCATACTTCCATTTAAGAATGAATCTTCAGTCTTGCAATTTCCACCGCAACAATATTCTCATATAGAGAAAGATCATTGGACACCGTTCGTCAATGAACGATTGAGTGAAGAATGGGAGGTAAGTCATTCACAATAAATTACATGTTAACATTATCATTGTTTTGATAGGTAACTTCAACTAGATTTGTTGTATAGAATCTCAGTCGTGTTCAAAAAGAAAGACGTGCGAAATGTGTATATAATCACCACATTTCTCGGAAGGGCTATGCAAATCTTGCCCAAGAATTAATAAGTTATTCAGCTTAAATTAAATATTTTATTCTAATATTTTTATGCTAATTAAATATGTATGTTCATGTAGAACCTATCGAATGACCCTTCTTATCGGGCGGCTTTATGAAAAGAAGCAAGAAAAAGAAAGAATAATGAATACTTTGATGAAGTTACTTGAGAATGTGCCAATCGGATTGTAAGTATATATTATGCAAAATGTAAGATGACATATATATAAGTTTAAGATGATATAGATATTGTGTGAAAATTGTAAAATGTTTTACAGGATAAATTGGCTGAAGTTCATGAAGGTGAAGATATTCTCATCGAAGCATTGGGTACGGAAGAACATTGGGGACGTGTTAGAGGAATGGGTGATTTTGTTTCCCATTCTCAATATTTCAAATTAGTAAAACCAAAGTCCTCTATGAGCCAAGAAATTGAAGGAGGCTCTAGTAAAAAAATTGCATGGTAAAATGTCAAGAGAAAGAACTCACAGCAAACAATCTCATCAGTTTAAATCATTTGTTGGAAGTGTTGCATTAAGTGCATCTGAAGAAGATACTGAGAAGATGTCTAAAGAAGAAGATCCTGATAAGATGTCTAAAGAAGAAGATCCTGAGAAGATGTCTAAATAAGATTTGGAGGTAATTTATTTATTGTGACTTTTGAATTTTAATCATATTGTACGTGCTTAACCATGCATGACATAAGTTCTTTTAAATTTGTTAAGGGGACACCATGCCACTTGGCTATAAGAACTGTAGATAATATTGTTGTTGCAGTAGCCACAGCATTTGATGATGATGTGTCATGCTTAACTGTTAAAGTTCTGATTGACATTATCATTGGAGAAGATTTGCCTATACCAATTCCTGTGAAGGGTAAAATAGAGTTCTTAAAGCAAGCAATGGGCAACTTCGTAAAATGGCCTCGTGAACTTGTAGTTATGGTTGACGAGAAAAAAAGTATGTTTCCTTTTCAGTTTATGAGTTTTGTTATTTATTATTTTTGTAAGAATATTGCCACACATGAAGTCTCAAGATATTTGATCCAGAAATTTAGTCAATAAACTAGAATTGGCTAATTTAGACCAAATAGTCCTCATTCCATATTACACAGTGTAAGTAGATACAAGTTCTTAAGTTTTTTTAATTTGCATTATACACGTACTAATATTTCAAAATTGTTGCTTATTATAGTTATCATTGGATATTGATTGTAATCAATCTACAAGAAAATTGTGTTTATGTTTTGGATTCGAAGTAAGGTTCAAGAGGATTTTCATGGAGTTATAAATATGTAGGTGTAATTGAACTTTCTTAGCTCTTAATTGAAGTATTTATGTTTAACTAATGTTTT
Organism: Benincasa hispida; assembly: GCF_027475165.1. Classification (NCBI taxonomy): domain Eukaryota; kingdom Viridiplantae; phylum Streptophyta; class Magnoliopsida; order Cucurbitales; family Cucurbitaceae; genus Benincasa; species Benincasa hispida. The sequence continues at coordinate 22,867,120 of NC_143483.1, forward strand.
TAAACTATTTAGTGGATTGAAAACATGGCAACCCAAGCACGATCTCTAACACTATCGGTCTTCTCCAAAATGGAAACCTGTAAAGGTAAATTTGTATTCATTTTTTAACAATTGATGTTCATTCGACTTATTTATAACAATTTAACAATTGTTTTCAACTTCTTTATATGCAGTGCCCTCGTTAATTAGATTATGTAGGATGCAGGTACTATGTGCAAAAGTATATACATGAAATAGTGCATAATCCTACTACTCCCATTACTAGCCTCGTATGTAAATTATTTATTTTTTATATAGTGCTAGCTTTAATTTAATAAATGGATGTAAACTTATGTTGAATTTATCCTTTTTTTTTTCCTTTTTGTAGTTCAATACAAAAGATGCATATACGCAAGGAGTGATCGACGTAATTCAAACCCAATGGGCAAGTTTTGTTGGCCGATTTGTGTAAGGATGTAATTCTTGTTTTTTTGTCTCAATAGAATGTAAATGCTAACTTAGAATGAATTTGTGGATAAATTCATAAGTGGAAGACATGATCTGTTTATTATTGGAAGTTGTATTCATGGTATTGTGATTCTGGTATTGTGATTCTTGTTTATTCATGGAATTAGTACTACTTGATATTTGTGAATGAGAGAAATGATGGCTTGGTGTAAGTATTCTATGAAAGTCTGGTTCTGGTTGGCTTGGTGTAAGTATTCTATGAAAGTCTGGTTCTGGTTGACTTGGTGTAAGTATTCTATGAAAGTCTGGTTCTGGTATTGTGATTCTTCTTTGTGGATGAATTCATAGGTGGAAGACATGATCTGTTTATTAGTGGATGTTATATTCATGGTATTGTGATTCTGGTATTGTGATTCTTATTTATTCATGGAACTAGTAATAATTGATATTTGTGTATGAGAGAAATGATGGCTTTGGTTAAGTATTATATGAAAGTCTAGTTCTGGTATTGTGATTCTTGTTTGTGGATAAATTCATATGTGAAAGACATGATCTATTTATTATTGGAAGCTGTATTCATGGTATTGTGATTCTGGTATTGTGATTCTTGTTTATTCATGGAATTAGTACTACTTGATATCTGTGAATGAGAGAAATGATGGCTTTGGTGTAAGTATTCTATAAAAGTCTGGGTCTGGTATTGTGATTCTTGTTTGTGGATAAATTCATAGGTGGAAGACAAATATTGATGAGTATATGTAATGGATTGGAAATATTGATTCTTGTTTATGGATAAATTCATAGGTGGAAGACAAATATTGATGGGCTTGCCATGCAATTTCTTTTTATACTCTTTAATATAAAACAATGACGGACATTTCCTGACCCAACATGAGACATATAATGTCGTTTTTAACTTATTTGACCAAAAAAATGGATTCCACAACGAAATTTAAAAAAAAGGATAGATTCGGGCTTCAATGTCGGTTAAGAATTAAAAAGAAACAGGGATATTAAAGACCTTTAATCACTAAAGAACTTTAATGTCGGTTGCAAGACTTTCAATGTTGAGACTTTCAATGTCGGTTGCAACCAACATTAAAGGTCTTTAATGTCGGTTGCAACTGACATTGAAGGCTGCAATATTGGTGTTACTGAAGGCCTTTAATGTCGGTTTAAAATTGACATTAAAGGCCTTTAATAACACTATCTTTAATGTCAGTTGTCAACCGACATTAAATCCCTTTAACGTCCGTTTAAAACCGACATTGAAGCCCGAATTTCTTCTAGTGTGGGCTCCTGTCACATATTTTCTTGCTCTCTCACCAAGTATAACAAGATCGCAAGTTTCTCGAGATGATCCGAGGTTGAACACAGGGACTTGCAACTAAAAGACGAATGTAAGTGATGTGTTTGAGGTGGGGAATAAAAATACAAAGAATGAAGCTGATTAATGTGTTACTCCTACTCCTAGCTAAACAGACTGAACAACTTAAGTTTAACTATGAGAATCAGTAGAGATGCAGTAACTGTGACTGAATAGTTGAACTTTAACTACAAGAATCGGTAGAGATGCGGTAACTGTTAACATGTAATAAGATGCATGGAGAAGTAGGGTTGGGGAGGAGACATCGTCAAGTCCTAAAGTTCGGTCGCAAGAGTAATCCCAGCTCACCACACTTTTACATCACATACCTCTCAGTGGTCAGCTACATGTGTCATATCTCTATAATGCATGATTGATGTTGCGTTGAGCATAAGATTGTTCCTATCTCTAGGAACACTTCTTACTTTGCTTAGGAGTTCCACAACTACTTACCTTCTCAAGAAGTTGATTATAGCTACTTGTTGCTACGAGCGATCATAGACAAACCTTGTGATAACCTCACACTAAGCAAACATGATTGAATCTTTACACTTGTTCGCACACCTCTCGGTGGTCCGCTACATGTGTCATATCTCAATGACGCATGATTGAGTATGCGATAACTCTTTCTATCTTCACTTAGCTCATGGTGGTGGAAGAAAAAAATGGTAAAATAGAAGAGGTTAGTGGAAATGATAATGAAAGAATAAAGAGATGCATTGATTACAAAGTGTGTTAATATCTTAAGCCAAAATATAATAAAATACAAAGGTGAGAAGAGAGAAGTGGAAGGCTAGATGTAGGCAATCTCTTGCTTCCATCAGATGTGTGTCAAGCCTGCTGGTGGTGCAATGGATGGGTGGTGGAGTAGTCTTTCTTGGGCTCTATCTCTGGCGAAGCTCTGGTCGTCAATCGAAGGAAGTTGTGGAAATGAAGAACTATCAGAGAAATTCTTACTGATGCTCTTGTTTGTGATCACAAGAATCTGCCCAAGGCAAAAGTTCTGAATGCTTGAACTTGGGCTCCAAGGCTCTATTCATAGAGCCAAATGCTGACAACTTTGATAATCCAGCTTTGAATCACCATCATTACTGACGTGGTAGGTGAGAATGTCAACTTGCATCATGGTCTGACTGCTTTTCAAAAGGTATGTTGAGTAGCTCAGATATTCCGAGGTATGTGTTCATATTCATTTCTTCTAAAAATCAGCGCATTCCACCCACTCTTTGCGATTATACTTCTATCATGGTTATCAAACTGTAGTTGCGGTAGTGCATGCAACCAACTTTTCTTCAGTGAGATCAACACACGTGATCGACTCCTACGATAACTTCAAAATAGACACTTTGACGCATGATATGGGGTTAATGGGGGGTTTTTTAGTGTAAGTCAACACAAATTCATTATTTCACATGAATTCTTGGTAATGTCAACGCATGTTCTGCTCAACAATACTCATTATTCTAAGTAAAAGGCTACGATAGCTTGAATTTCTACGAGTTATCACATCCCCAAATTTAGAATCATGCTTGTCCTCAAGCATGTATTATACTAAGGAAATTCTTGCCCTATACCCTTTCTTTCATGTTTACTAGCTTCTAAGAAAGTAATTCATTTGCATTTCTAACCTAGGTAGCAGTACTCTCCTCAAACTTAGCCACTTCTTCTAAGAAATAATTTCTAAGTTTAAATCCAGCAAGCCTACACTCAAAACTGTTTACTCATCCCAAACAGCTTTATTTCAGCTTTGCACAATGCGATCATTCAAAATGATTCAAAGCTCATGACTTACTATTAGATTATCGGCAAGGCGATGAACCTGGCTACGCTCTTCGTTTTGGCTTACCTCCAGGGGTGTCATGCGATCATCCAACTTCAGTTATGTGCAATATTCAACTCAACTTTTATCTTAACTAAATTTAATTTGTGCTAGATCGAGGAGTTGTTATTATACGTTGATTTTGGTCACCTACTTTTGTTTTGGCTTACCTGCACGAGTTCATGTGAATTATCCAACTACGTGTAAGTACCTTTCACAACTTAACTCTTACCAGCTTTGGTTTTCCCCTTCTATGCTGGCAACAGAGTTTTTTTTTTTTTTTAAAAAAAATATCATTATCACAATGTTTATGTTCAACACATCTGCTAAGACCGATCACACCCCCAAATTTAGAGAGTGGCAGGGTCCTCATAAAAAAAAAAAAAAGCTAAAGACAAAACTGTTTAAGATGTGGTAAAACAAAGGTTTGAGTAGAGGTTTTGAGTCATTTGCATGCTTGTCTAAATTTCATTATAGTCTTGTTCTTTCTTTGCTCGGCATTAGCAAAGTTCAAAGTTTGGGGTGGTGAAACGCATCCAAAAAGTGTGTTTTCTAGGCTTAGAATTTAGTTAGTTTTATGCTTAATTTGAGATCTTTGATGCTTTTATTGTTGGATTGTATGAAATCGAGCAATTGGATGAGAACAATAAATTTTAGAAGATAATGACCAAAATACTCCCAAGAAGACCAAAGTTTTGACCTAGGGTAATGATTAAAGGAGAAAAAGGAAAGAAAATACGAAAATCTGAGGCAGGGCAGCGTTGAATAAGTGTTGCAATGCTGCCCCGTGACTCTATAAGGAAGAGAGCTCATGGAAATAGGGTAGCGTTCGACGCTACGACTAGTCATGCACGCTATGGATGAAATTACCATCAGCGTTGCAACGCTACATTGGAGTGTTGCAACGCTGTGACTACTGTCTATATAAGCAGTTTATGGCTGATATTATTCGGGAAGGCCAAGAGAGGCACTTTTTTGTCTATTTTGATAGCATAAAGTAATATTTTGTTGAGGCCTCCCAGGGGAGTGTAATTCTGGACCGAGGCAGCATCTCGGAGCATCAAAGGATCAAATATTTGATGAGATCGTTGGGTTGCAATTCCAGATTCGAGGACGAGAGTTAAGAACACGACTTCAGTTTCTACCCTCTTTTATTTTTTTGTCCTTTGTGTTTGGAAACATCATGAATGGTCTATGTTTGTGTTGTAACCATGAGTTACTGATTTGTGTTTCTAGGGTGTTGATTTGGTTTTATGAATTGTGAAAACTGAATTAGTTGCTTGTTGGATTGAATTTATGCATAATTATTTTAGCATGTTTGTTCTTAATGCTTTTGATTAACTTATCACTAATTGAATGTTCTTTACTTAATGTCTATCTTGAGAGAAAAGGTGTTGAGTTAGATCTAGCATGTTAAACTGTTAAATCGAGTATGCACGAAAGTGCTAGGAGATTAATAGAGATTGTTGTTGAAGGAACTTAATGTTGTGGCTAGTCAAGCGATCGAAGAGATTTGGGTCGATGATTAGTCATTAGAAAGGGTTGAGCTCGAGAGAGGATACCAAGAAAAAGACTCCTAGATCTATAATTTACATGAATCAATCTAAGGTCAAAATAATTAATTTGGTTAATCCGTTTAACAGAATCATACCCCAGAACATGGCTTTTTCTTGTTTCACCCCCAATGTTATATTTTCTTGCTTTTTAGGACTAGATTAGTTAGGTTTTCATCACAATCTGGTAGCCTAAAAAAAATTAGAAGAATCTCTGAATAGCTAAAAGAGTCAAACAAATTCCTCAAAGGACGATACTCGGTCTCTTGACCGTTTTACTATATTATAAGTTGACATGTGTGCTTGCATTACCATCGGTTGTTATTTTGTATTTGCAGCAACGCATGCAACCAACTTTTCTTCAGTGAAATCAATGCAATGCGATCGACTCCTACGATAACTACAAAAAGTCTACTTTGATGCATGATATGGGGTTATCGGGGATTCTTAGTGTAAGTCAACACAAGTTCATTATTTCACATGAATTCTTGGTAATGTCAATGAATATTCCGCTAAAAAACCCTCATTATTCTAAGTAAAAGGCTACGATAGCTTGAATTTCTACAAGCTTTCATTTAACTCTTTTATATAAACATGTCTAGGCCTTGTTGATCATTGATAACTTGTAGAAATATAAGTTATTTATACCGTTTTATTTAGATTATGCGGCAAAAAGAATCGCAAAAGTAGTAAAGTGTCACAAGCGCACTCGCTAACCTCATTGCGATGGCAAAAAGGAATGTCCAAGTGTTTGTTTTGTAGGAAACAGTTTACCGCATGCTAGCGCTCGAGGACAAAAATGAACAACGCATTATCACCGCATGCGGCAATCGATCAAGAATGAAAAAGAACAACGCAATTGCAAGGCATGCGATGATCGATCATGGACGCAAACGATCAACGCATTTACACCACATGCGGCAATCGGTAACAAGTTCAACGAAATTGCTCCGCATGGGCGATCGATCGTAGATGAAAAGAGCGACGCATTTGCAAGTATTTTTGAAATTGAACAGCTTTTCTGTTGTACGATTATGATAAATGAAATGTGGAGCAGCGCGGACGTTTCGACTAAGCCATGGTAGGAAAAATCAGCTTTTCAAAGCAGGACCACTGATGTAGAAGGTGCCAAGGTCTATAAATAGCTTCATCAAATTCTAAGAAAGGAGGCTAGTTTGAAGAGACAACTTAGAGAAAATTCGGGGAGAAAGACGAGACAAGACTGAAAGGTAAATCTCAAGAGCGAGAAATTCATTCCCATTCCCAAAGAAGAAGCTCTGTGCAAAGATCACTTCTACCTAGAAAACAAGCTTGAGAAAGAAGTTCTCCACTCCATTCCTACCACACGCCGGCAAGAAAATCGTCTCCGATCAGGATCCGTGTCAAGACATTGACACACTTTTTGTATTTGTTCTCATGTTCTATTCATCAACTGTGTTCATCACTAATCTTTCATTCGTTATCTGTAACAAAAACTTATCTTTAGATTTTTATCGTATTCATCATCATATCTCTATTCTTCACCATACATTCATCCATTTCCTTCATCATGTATAACTAATCCCCAGGGTAAGAGGGAAGGATTAAGCGAATAAGTTAATCTTTGTTGAAGAAATCGCTAAGTTTAGCTAATGAATGCTAGATGGCATCTTCACCTGTGAGAGTAGAAGTGAAGATGTTATTCCGCCTCTCGAAAGAAGGTTAGAAGAATGCGTTAACTAAAGTGAGAAATATTTCCAGAGATGGAAACAACGTTGCGTTCACCACGTCATCCCTGTTTCACCATAGACATATGGGAACGCGGTTGATCACTGAAAGGTGTAAGCCAAGGGAAAGCGGAATCTTAGTTGAATCCTCAATAAGATCGACGAACTTGCGATGTTTTTTCCCCCATCCCATTCTCTTTCTGACACATTTCACAAGACTTGCCACCGCATTCATCAGATACTTTTACACATCTTCATAGCCATTCCTCAATTTGTTTATTTAATTGTTTATTCATTTATTTGTTACAGCATCTTATTTTATCATCGCAATTTAATTATCACCGCACTTTATTGCTGCACTTTATTTATCATCGCATTCTATTCTTTATCGCATTTTAATTTTTACCGCATTTTATTTTCCAACACAATTCATTATTATTTTGTTTCTCGGCCACATATACCACATTAGTATCGCATTAATCACTGCAATCCCCGTGTTCGACCTCAAATCACTCTAAGAATCTTGCATTGGAATTATACTTGGTTCCAGTATAAGAAAACTTGTGACACGCACACACTACACGAACACATACTATCAAAGCATCTAAGCATCACTGCATACATCATTTAGAACATAGTATCGCATATTATCATTATTATCACAAAGGGCATATGTCATCAACATCACAAGTTGTTGGCAATACACGAATACGAATTTCCTATTACAAGTTTTTGGCGCTGTTGCTAGGGATTGGCAACTTTTAGTGCTGAATATTTTTGTGGTATTTTGCAGGACAAATTTTTGTTGTACAGTCTATTTATGCAAAGAGTAAGCTAACGGTGTATGAGTACTGGGACTGAACCAAAATTCGACGCTGACCCAAAGATCGAGCGAACCTTTCACGCAAGAGCACGTCAGAGCTGTACGAGGAAGAAGAAACATGGAAAACAACAACGATAGGCCCGAGGGGAATCAGGGAATAAATCGGCCAGCGCAAGACCCAGTCTTTTTGGCCGTTGTCGCAATATTCCCATGAAGAACTATGCGGCACCTAATTTATTGACTTCTCACCTAGAATTGCAAGACCTACGGTGGAGGAGAATGCATGATTTGAAACCAAGTCGGTCATGCTCCAAATGATTAAGAATGCGGGGCAGTTTGGAGGTCTATAAGGAGAGGACCCGTATGCACATCTGACTAGCTTTGTAGATGTGCAATACATTCTCCATCCCTGGCATGACTCCTGAAGGAATAAGAATATATCTCTCCCCATATACATTTTGGGATGAAGCAAGGAGGTGGGCTCATTCATTAGAGCCAAATGAGATCAATTCTTGGGATCAGTTGGTTGAGAGGTTCATGAAGAAATTTTTCCCCCCACAGTCAATGCAAGAAGACGAAGGGACGTGTTAAATTTTGATCAAATGGAAAATGAGGCTCTGAGCATCGCACGGGTGCGATTTAGAAGACTGGTGAAAAATTGTTTGCATATCAGGATTCCCTATTGCGTTCTCATGGAAACCTTTTATAACAGCCTGGATAGATCGCCGCAAGTTGTTATAGATGCCTCTGCGACAGAAGGATTTATGGATAAGATGTATACTGAAGCAAAAGTCATCTTAGATCGCATCTTGCGAAACACGAATGACTGGGTTGATGATGGGTATGGAGGAAAAGGCCCATAGCGAAGAAAAACGAAAAGCGCCATTGTACCAGCTGATACAATGACCACATTGGCTGCCTAAATGGCCGCAGTCACCTCGCTCCTCCAAACGGTGGCTATTAATCAAGGAACTCTCTCCCAGGGTGCAGTGCAAGCCAATGCGCTAATGTAAGTGGCAGCAATAAGCTGTGTACAATGTGGAGCGGGTCATTCAGTGGAAGTATTCCCATCGAATCAACAGACAGTATACTCGATCCAGAACAACTCGTTCAGCAACACGTATAACTCAGGTTGGAAGAACCATCCCAACTTCAATTGGGAAGGGAACAACGACCAGGGAGGCCAAAGGAATCTACAGAACAGTCATTCCAGGAATCGAGGTAATCCTCTGATTTTTCATCATCAGAATCAAAGTCAGGGTAATTATCATAGTAGACAATCGCACAACCGACCTTCCTCATCTAACGCCTCATCGAATTCGTCGTCTTTGGAAGCTCTGCTCAAGCAATAGAAAAGAATGATGCGATCATGCAATCACAAGCATCTTCCATCATGAACTTGGAGGTCCAGGTCGGGCAGCTGGCGGTTGAGCTTAGAAACAGAACACCTGGTATGCTGCCCAGCAACTCAGAAGCCCCTGGATCGAGTGGGAAGGAACAATGTCAAGAAGTGACATTAGGCAGGCAAGTCTGATCACCTTCGGTGATGCATTTTCGGTAACACTAAAGACCCCTTTTTAAACAGCATCCTAATCAACTATCTTTACCGCTTTCTTTACTTCTTTGTTATTGCGTTATTGAGATTAGTTTATTGCTTACATTGATTTAGTTTCCTACCTAGTTGAATTATTTCCATTCCAATCTCAGTCTGTGTTGATCTTAATTTTCTATGAATGAATGATACAAGCCGCAACGTCTTATCTTGCGTTAATAGATACACTTTGCACCCGTCCTCCAAAAATGCACTACGTTGATGGATGAGTGCGCTCTTATGTACATTATGCCTATCCTCCACAAATACGCACTATGTTGATGGATGTTCGCGCTGGTAGAATACTTTGCGCCCATCCTCCAGAAATGTGTTGCGCTGATGGTTGTGTTGTGCTAATGTATACATTGCGCCCGTCCTCCGCAAATATGTATTTGCGGTGATGGGTGTATTGCGTTAATAACTTAACATTGCGCCCATCCTATTAAATAAAAAAATGATAAAATATTCGTGGAGAGGGTAGACGAATCACTTCAGCTCCCGAGAAAATTATTACTTAGCAGACGAAAGGACGTCCTTTCTTGCTAAGTCATAATAGGAGGGGCGCGGTAGGCTTTTTGGAATACCAAAGCCTGCCACGCAGCGATTGCGTTGGGCCCATCAAGGCCCAACCTATAAATGACACCTCTTTAAGCCCGAGGAGCTTACTTTCGTCTCTTCACGAAAAACCCTAAGCAAAAATCTCTCTGCATACCATCATCACCTTTCGAACTTTCTTCCGAAGAACAAAGAAATTTCCAACCTCTTTCACTTAACCAAACTAATGGCCAGACAATCATCACATTCCTCTTCCCAGCCATCGTCCCCTTCCCATGCCCTTGTCAACGCGTGGGAGGCGGCTTTCCTCGCTGTCAGCCGCCGCCTTGCTGCCTAGCCAAAACTATCACCTAGAATCATCGGAAAACCTAGGAAAAAATCCTCTGTAGCTGCAATACCACCCATCCACCGTGAGGGGCAGAGAACTGAGAGTGCCCTTACCACCAGGTCTGAAGTGGCGCTCTCCCAATACCTTCAACCGAGAGTGAGATGAAACGAAAAGATGACAAGAAGGTATTTGGGAGTATTTGAGCCACATATGAAGAGATGGGGGGTTGTCAGAGGCCGGAGTAGTGAACCAGCCCCTGCTGTTAGAGGAGGAGTTAACGGTGGCTTCACGGAGGATGGCCCTGACCATTTCGAATCTTTAGGAGACTTCCCCAATAGACTTCAATGAGGGATCCATAAGGGCTATTTTGGACATTTTGGAGGTGAAGAAGCAGACGGGGAAGTCTTAAGAGAAGAAGAAGAAGAGAAAAGTTGAAGAAAAACGGGCAGAAGAAGATGAAGTCGCCCGGTTGGAGAAAGAGAAGAAAGAAAAAAGAAGAAGTGAAAGAAAATAGCGCAGATGAGAAGATAAGTGCCTAAAGAAAAAGGAAAAAAGGAGGAAAAGGGTAGAGAGTTTAGATGTTGACAGATAATCAACCACTACAAGGGTGGAAGAGGGGGTGTCAGTGCAAGTTAAATCATCAGTGCAACTAATAGCTTCATGGTCACATTCTAGATTAGTTGCATCGGATGACAAAGAAGACCTTGACATCTCCCCTTTAATGTGGTGTCGCAAGAAGAATGCGCTGCAAAGGTCAACAAGTGAACCCAACAATTTTTCAACGCATAGAGAAGGAGAAGGAAGAAGGAAAAAGACAATTAGAAGAGAAGGAAGAGAAGATGTCACGAGCCCGCCAAATCATCGTATCAGGAAATTTGGCCAGAAAGCTTTACGATGAGGAGGTTCGCCTTGACAACGTAAGGGCAGAAGAAGAGGAAAGAAGAAAGCTCGAGGATGAGCAGCGCATTGCACTCGCCTTGGAGCAATTTGACAAGGAAATGAGAGAAGAAGAAGAAGCGGAGAAGAAGGAAAAGGAGGAAAAGGAGAGATGCTGCAAAGCAAATATTCAGCGCGTTAAATAGCGAAAAAGAAAAGAAGTGGAAGAGTGGGAGAAGAAAGAAGAACAACGCAAGGCGCCGGACATGCTTACGCCAGCCAAGAGGTGCCCAATAACCAAGAAAGAAAATGACGACTTATGGATGGAAATGGGCTTCTTTCCTACATTGGCGCATTGTGGTGGAACATGGGTGGGAAGCTTTCTGCCAGTGTCCATCCATCGTAATTCCATCGGTAGAGAGGGCCTTCTACCACAACCAGCTCCACGACACTGAAGATGCGATGATTTTCGAAGGGAGGGTAGTGTCGTTTAGCGCAGAAGACATCAATCAACTCTATCAGTTGAAGAATTTCCCGGAAGCACCGGGTAACAAACTGATTGATGATCCTATAGAAGAAGACATGGAGGATGTGCTGAACGTATTAACGCAATCGGGCACCAAGTGGATGGTGTCCCTAATTGGCATAAAAACCCTCACCTCCAAAGGCTGCTACCAGAAGCGCGCCTTTGGGTCTATTTGGTGAAGAGGCAACTCATCCCAATATCGCATGACAAAACCATTTCAAGGGATCGAGTTATGGTCGCATATTGCATAGCACGTGACATTTCGAACGATGTGGGCCAGCTTCTTGCGAAGCAAATCCGAGGTTTTGTTGGCCACGTGAGAGGCCAGTACTTCTTTCCATGGATAGTTTCGAGCCTATGCCTATCTGTGGGCGTGAGCATTGAAGAAGAACCCATGCCAGAAGTGCATGGCATCATCAAAACCAAAATCCTTAGAATGCTTCTCAAGGATTTGCCGCATTACTCCAAGCTTCCACCGAAACGGCCCCTCATTGAATTAAATGCGCCTCAACCACCAAGACCTAAGAAGCAGCGTCGCAGTGACAAAAGGAAGGAAATCATCCAAGGAAGTTCACTGCAGAAGCAAACCAAATTACCCTTGGACCCTTTTAGTCATTCGTCCACCAAGCCCAACAAATGAACCTCTTTCCCCTCTTCCCGAACAATTCACCATTCTCTTCCTTGCCTCCGACTCCAACCTCGCATCTCTATCAGCTTCCATCCGCCATCCATCTCCACCCCACTTTTCACCGCAAACATCACCGCATGTTGATGACCCACACGGTTTGGGAGCAAGCCCTTCCGCTCAACCCCAAACTGATGCTGGTGAAACATCGATGGCACAACCCTCCACCGCATCCCTTGCTTCTGCCTTAGAAGATATGTGGGGCTTTCTATCTCAAGAGCTATCCTTCTTCCACCATTCATTAACGGAGTTGCGAGAGAGAAACATAGTGCTGCGACTGGCGATGGTCAATATTCAATGCAACATTTTTACCATTCGCCAGAATCAAAGACAGATGGTCGAATGCAACCATGAGTACTTCAATTTCTTGACTGCATATTTACATGGTCCCATGGTGCCTCAACATCTGCAGCAGCCTCTGCATTTTCAAGAAGTGCCACAAAGAGCTCCTCCGTAACGCCCTTCTCACCAAGAGCCCCTGCCACAAATCTAAATTTGAGGGTGTACCACCTTCTCCTTTACAATTTTGAATTTTTTTGCGGTCATTCAATTTTTAATATAGATAGTGTTACCTTGTATTCTTATACATGCTTACAATTTTGTGTTTACGATCAATATAATTCTTTGTGTACTTAGAAAATTTTTATATAACTGAGTAATTATTCTTTCCATATGCATTGGCCTCTTTATTTATATCATCCTTTGTCAATTTATTGCGGTAATTCCTTTCTTTTCTTTTGCGTTGTTTATTTATGCTGCCATGACGAGCAGTATGCGTAACCTTAGCGCACTTCTTTATACATTGTGTTTTCTGCCTAACACTTAGACAATTCATCGCAATAGCTCTATTTTACCTTCTCTATTACAAAACTCTGCTCAAACCTTCTTTTCAAAATTTTGACTAAGTGTTTTTTCTTTTCTGTCCAAAACAATGCAATGAGGACCTTGCTACTCTTTAAATTTCGGGGTGGGGAAGGTTTGAGCAGATGTGATCAAGCGGATGCAGTCTTATTAGGCAAATGCGTTCATCATCATAAAAAAAAAAAAAAAAAAACTTCGCTATCAGCACAAGGAAAAATCCCAACCTGATAAGAGTTAAGTCATGAAAGGAACCTGCTCGTAGTTGGATGTTCGCATGACACCCATGGGAGTAAGCTAACATGAAGGTAGGTTACCAGGATCGACATAATACAAAGAAAGAAAATAAGAATAAAATATACAACTCCAATGACCAGCAAAAGTTAAAACTTGGCTAAGGTTCAAGAGTTGAAGTTGAAGCTTGGTACACAACAGAAGTTGGATGCTCGCAAGACACACGTGGGAGCAAGCCAAAACGAAGGGTGTAACCATGATCAATGCTCTCTATAGGAAGATGCAAACTAGGCCACCACATAAAAGGCACACCGCGTTGTTTTTACAAGAATAGGAAAAACATTCTTTTCAAACAAGAAGAGAACTTTGAATAGAGGTTTGCCTTAGGTTCAATAAAGTAGAGCATGTTGAAGAAATATCAGAGGATAGAAGGAACTTGTAGGTTTGAGAAATTATGTAGGGGTAGAGCATTCGAAGTAGCCGATCGACGCAAAGTTAGGATAGGATTTGAGTTGAATTGCCTTAGTCGAGGATATGCTTGAGGACAAGCATATATCTAAATTCAGGGGTGTGATAACTTGTAGAAATACAAGTTATTTATACCATTTTATTTAGATTATGCGGCAAAAAGAAAGAAAAAGTTGCACGACCGTATAGAAATTGGCTTAGAATCACAAAAGTTGTAAAGTGTCGTAAGTGCACCCCCTAACCCCATTGCGATGGCAAAATGGAATGTCCAAGTCTTTGTTTTGCAAGAAATATGTTACCGCATTCGACAATCGCTCGAGGACAAAAATGAACAACACATTATCACCGCATGTGGCAATCGATTAAGAACGAAAAAGAACAACGCAATTGCAGGGCATGCGGCGATCGATCATGGACACAAACGATCAACGCATTTTGTAACGACCCAGATTTGTACGCATATAAGAAATTAAATGTCAAATAATAAGCAGGACAAAATTTTATTTAAAGGGGTGGAAATTTAGAAGGAAAATAAAATAAAATAAAATAAAATAAAATAATAAAAAAAAATTGAAATTGGAAATTTATTCATTATCCAAAAGATAATGAATAAGGGAGCGAGCGGGAGCGAGAAAGTGGGAGAGAGCGAGACACACACCAGCGAGAAAACTGGAGAAAATGAGATTCTGAGAAGAGAGTTGCGCGATCGAAGAAAGAATTGAAGAGCGAGAAACCCAGCGAGCGATGCTAGCAAGATTGAGGCTGGCGAGAGTGAAGAAAGCGAGATCCTTGGAGAGAGCGAGATTGAAGGAAAATTGGAGAGAGCGAGAATTGTAGCGAGGAAGTTGGAGGGAGCAAGAGTAAAGAGAGCTATACTTAGCGAGACAGTAGGAAAGAGCGGGAGCGAGAAAGCTGGAGAGAGCGAGACAGAGAGAAAATTTGAGAGCGAGAGTGGAGAGAGCGGGATTTCAAACAAGAAAGCTGGACAGAGTAAATTCCTAGCGAGAAAACGGGAGAGAGCGAGATTTTAAGAGCAGAGTGAGCGAGATTTGGACAGAAGCGAGAATTATGCGTTGAATTTGGCCACGATCTTATAGATTATACATGGAAAAACCGTAAAATTGAATACAAACAAAGAATGATGACGTAAGGGCAAACGTTAGCCAAGATTAGGTGTCTTATTGAGAAGAACCCATAAACCATAAGTAATTTTAAAGAAGCCACCTGTACGAAGATTTGTCACACTGAGAAGAGTTGAAAACTAGTATAAATAGGACCCTTTGCCGAAGATTTAACCCATTCTTAAACAAATCTCAGTAATAAAGAATCGTGTGAAAAAGTAAGTGTGAGTGAGGAAGTTCTATGAGATTAAAAGAGAAAAGCTCGGGTAAAGTGCTGCCCAAATTTCTTCTTTTGATTTAAAAAGGGAAAACTCTACTGATAAAACCATAAAGAATAATAAGGAATAATTAGATCCCAGTCAAGGTAAGTAGTTATCTCACCCTCTCTTTAAATGTTCTATGGTAGTGTACCTTTATTATGTTGCATGATTATGTTCATTGTTATATTGAATTACATGTTTAGAACACGTTTCTCTACAAGGGACCCATGCATGATGTTTGTTCACGATTACGTTAAAATCAAGTTTTAATTAAGTGTAAGTTATGCTTCCAGTCTAATCTTACGTTTATATTAATGGTTGATGTGGGATGCGACTCTGGCCCTACTGACTGCATGACCCGGTAATCATCAGATGGGTTAGTTTCCACTTAAGTCCTCATCTTCCTATCAGGGCGGAGAAATTTATGCTTCCAGGGCTGGCAGGGCATGTATGGTTGCACCCCTCTAGGCCTAATCTTACGTTATGTTTATGCTAGAGACTAGCAGGGTATGTATGGTTGCACCCCTCTAGTCCACTATTACGTTTATACTAATGGTTGATGTTGGATGCGACTCTGGCCTTACTGACTGCATGACCCGCTAATCATTAGATGGGTTAGTTTCCGCTTATGTCCTCATCTTCCTATCAGGGTGGAGAGATTTATGTTGGAAGCATAACGTTTATGCTAATGGTTGATGTTGGATGCGACTCTGACCCTACTGACTGCATGACCCGCTAATCATCAGATGGGTTAGTTTCGCTTAGGTCCTCATCATCCTATCAGGGTGGAGAGATTTATGTTGGAAGCATAACCGACCACCACATGTTATTATACGTTTTGGTCCCAATCATATGTTTTCATGACATGTTGCTTGTGATTGTGCATTTGGTCACTACCCAACGTGAGAACTACTTGCTGGGTATATTATATACTCATCCTATATTTTTACAGACTTTGTAGGTAAGGACACAGCGTAGATGGCAGAATTGGACGTCACTCAAATGGCCAACCGTCAAACTCACTATTATAGGCATATGCATTTTGTACCACCACGCTATTGTTTTATGGATCCTGGTGTTTTGATAAATAAACTTTTTATATAGTTATTCTATCTAATTAATAAAATTGAGATATGTTCTTTGAAATTTCAATCAAAACTCATCTCATGATAGAAAAGTCTAAGTATGCATGTCGTAGCCATCGGATCATAATGTGTAAGGATCCGGGCGTTACACATTTACATCGCATGCGGTAATCGATAACAAGATCAACGAAATTGCTCCACATTCGGCGATCGATCGTAGATGAAAAGAGCGATACATTTGCAAGTATTTTTGAAATTGTACAGCTTTTCTGTTGTATGATTATGACAAATGAAATGTGGAGCAGAGCGGACGTTTACATTAAGCCATGGCAAGAAAAATAAGCTTTTTAGAGAAGGACCACTGATGCAGAAGATGCCAAGGTCTATAAATAGCTTCATCCAATTCAAAGAAAGGAGGCTGGTCTGAAGAGGCAACTTAGAGAAAATCTGGGGAGAAAGACGAGACAAGACCGAAAGGTAAGTCTTAGGAGCAAGAAATTCATTACCATTCCCGAAGAAAAAGCTCTGTGCAAAGATCACTTCTACCTAAAAAACAAGCTTGAGAAGAAAGTTCTCCACTCCATTCCAACCACACGCGGGCAAGAAAATCGTCTCTGATCGGGATCCATGTCAAGACATTGACACGCTTTTTGTATTTGTTCTCATTTTCTATTCATCAACTGTGTTCATCACTAATCTTTCATTCATTATCTGTAACAAATACTTATCTTTAGATTTTTATCGTATTCATCATATTATCTCTATTATTCACTATACATTCATCCATTTCCTTCATCATGTGTAACTAATTCCTAGGGTAAGGGGGAAGGATTAAGTGAATAAGTTAATCTTTGTTGAAGAAATCAGCTAAGTTTAGCTAACGCGTGCTAGATGGCATCTTCACTTGTGTTAGCAGAAGTGAAGATGTTATTCCGCCTCTCGAAAGAAGGTTGGAAGAATGCGTTAACTAAAGCGAGAAGTATTTCCAGAGATGGAAACAACCTTGCGTTCACCATATCATCCCTGTTTCACCATAGACATATGGGAACGCGGCCGATCACTGAAAGGTATAAGCCAAGGGAAAGCAGAACCTTAGTTGTGTCCTTAACAAGATTGACGAACTTGCGATGTTTTTTCCCCCAACCCATTCTCTTTCTGACCCATTTCACAAGACTTGCCACCGCATTCATCAGATACTTTTGCACATCTTCATAGCCAGTCCTCAATTTGTTTATCTAATTGTTTATTCATTTATTTGTTACCGTATCTTATTTTATCACCGCAATTTACTTATCACCGTAGTTTATTACCGCATTTTATTTATCATCGCATTTTATTCTTTATCGCATTATAATTTTTACCGTATTTTATTTTCCTAACACAATTCATTATTATTTTGTTTCTCGGCCACATATACCACATTAGTATCGCATTAATCACCCCAATCCCCGTGTTCGACCTTAGATCACTTTGAGAAACTTACGTTTGAATTATACTTGGTTCACGTGTAAGAAAACTTGTGACATGCGCACACTACACGAACGCATACTACGAAAGCATCTAAGTATCGCTGCATACATCATTTAGAATGTGGTATCGCATATTATTATTATCGCAAAGCACATACGTCATCAACATCACAAGTTTTTGGTAATACACGAATACGAATTTCCTATTACAATCATGGTTCATAAGATTTTGAAGCGTTGAAATGAAATTAATGTATGAATATGAGCTTGTTTGATAGTCTTGCTATCTTCTTTTTGTTTGGTGATTCATTTGTATATAGTCATTTTGCTTGGATTATATCATCTTTTTGCTTGATGGTTCATCTGTATATAAAATGTTTACTTGGATTATATTTTAGTCTCAAACCTTTTATTTGTGTTTTTCTTTTGAGTTTTTCCCAAAATTTGATATAAACAAGTTTAGGTCTTGTTATTGATTGTAGTTCATAAGGTTTTGAAGTGTTGAAATGAAAATTAATTTAAGAGTATGGACTTGTTTGATAGTCTTGCTATCTTATTTTTGCTTAGCATGGTTCATGTGTATATAAACTTTTTTCTTGGATTATATCTTTTTTTTGCTTGGTGGTTCATGTGTAACTTAATAACATGCACACATTTACCCATGGTAAATATGAAGTTAAACAAGAAATTTTTATGAAGTGAGATACTAAAGTAGAATATACTTTTTTTTTCCTTTTTCTTTATGACGTGATTCTTTATCTTCTTCATCAAAAAATGACCTAACAAGTTCACAGGCTTATGGCTACTTAATTCTTCCTTGTTATTGTTTGTCTCTTTTGGAGATTAATTTGCATATTATACCATCATGGATAAGTCATAGATGATAAAAGAAATAGAATGTCAACTGAGTATGGTTTAGAGGTTGAAACGTTTATTAATGGACTAGGCATTCAAATATGTCGGATGCTATGAGTTGTCTTTGTTTGAAGTGTGTGAATGTAAAGACTCTATATATGAATACAGTAAGAGATCATTATTTTTTAATGGTATTGATCAAAGTTATTAGACATGGATTTTTCACGGTGAATCACTACCAATTAAGAGACAATAAAAATGTGTCTACTAGTGCAAGAGAAGAAGTTGATGATGTTGATGACATAATTGGAATGTTTGAGGCTGCACATAATTAGTTTAATAAAAAATTTGACATTTTTGAGAAACTACTAGATGATGCAAAAAACAAAAAAATCAATATATCCAAATTATAAAAACTTGACCAAAATATCTAAATTGGTAAGTTATATAATTGGGAAGCTATCTAAATTGGTAAGTTATATAATTGGGAAGCTATCTAAATTGGTAAGTTATATAATTGGGAAGCTAAGTTTGGATGGAGCGATAAGAGTTTCACTGAGTTGCTAGAATTAATTTGTGACATATTATCAACTCCTAATGAAATTTCTACCTTTACTCAGGGAAAAGAGAATTTGTGTACTATTAGAATGAAGTACGAGAAGATTCATGCAAGTAGCAATTGTTGTTACTTGTTTAGAAAAGAACTCTCTGATGCAAATGTATGTCCCATTTGTGGAATGTCAAGATGGAAACTTCATAAAATTTTAAAGGAAAGGGGTAAGAATGTTCCAACAAAAGTCATGTGATTTGAAAGAATGTTTTGAAGCAAAGAAAAATCAAGTTTGTTGACATGACAAGCCTAGAAAAAGAGAGAGAGAGAGAGAGAGAAATAGATGGTTTATTACAACGTTTAAAAAATACATTATCACAGAAGAAAGTAGACAATTTTGGCCAAAGTTTATGTTAGAACCTAGAAATCTTTGTCTTGTTCTTTCTACTCATAGAGATCTTAGGAGTTGATATAGTTGTTGCCCAATGATGTTGGTAACATACAATATACCTCCATGGTTGTGCACAAAGTAAAAATCTTTTATGTTGATTGCACTAATATCCGATTCTAAATAACCAGAATTGACATATATGTTTATTTAACTCTATTAGTAGATGATCTGAAAATGCTTTCAAATGATGGGGTGAAATGTTACATTCATATTAAGAACAATGTTTCACGCTCAATGTTATATTAATGTGGACCATTAATGACTTTTATGTGTATGGAAACTTGTCTGGTTGTACAGTCAAAGAATATCATGCATATCCAATTTGTGGAGAGAAAACTTCATTCACTTATTTACCAAAAGCAAAAAGATGGCATATCTCAAGCATCGAAAGATTCCACCACGTCATCATCCATATAAGAAACAAAAGAAAGTTTTTAATAGTGCATAAGAAATGAATTCGCTCCAAAACCATTGAGTGGGGAAGAAATTCTTATAGAAACAAGTAAGTATCCATATTTATTTGGTAAGAAAACTATCATGGAAAAGGACAGTGGAGCTAGTCCTTTAACAACTTATTGGAAGAAAAAATTTATTCTTTTCGAGTTAGAATAATGGCTTGATGTGCGACATTGTTTAGACATGATACATATTGAAAAGAATGTGTGCAAATCTTATTGGCATATTGCTGTTGGGGTTGATGTCTTAAATCTCGTGGTTTCATAGTTTTTAATTTTATTTGTACAAACAAATTATTTATTTAATAAAATAAGTTGTTATTTATTTGACATTTAGTTGCATTTACCTAAAACCAATAAACAATGATCCAAGGTTATTTCATGTAGCTTAAATATGTATGTGGTGACATACAAGTGAATCATGTTTAAATAATCACCTAAATAGTCTATAGTAGTGGATAATATTAGGTATCCTATCTTGGTGACACTATGGATATGACCCGCTTTATAATTATTACAATTGTTGTGAAGTGTTACAAATGATCTGATCCTGATCATTCATATAGAGACATGTGAGCGAGGATATCCTATACAAAGAGTTTATATAAGACCAGGCTACGAAATAATTAGTCTCTCTTTATAACACTATTACTAGGAGAGATTTAAATTTCATGAGGATGACCATAGCTGACTTGACCTTAATCTTGAGTGAGTTGTGAACTCTCCTATGAGGGCGGTCCTTTGATCTGCATGGGTGAGAGTGGCTAGTTCACCGACTCAATATGCCTATCATTTTGGGGATTCGTTTGAGTGGGAAGTTAGAAATACAACTACAAAAGATGAAATTCACTCTTTCTCGTTGCCAGGATAAGTAGATAAATTGCTCCCTTAACAACTAATTCTAAGTCTTGAACAATGAGACGCCTCACTCTCCCACTGGCCAACGAGGGGTCAGGTTATAGTGGGACTATGACTAACTGTTTATTAGAGGGATCAATGGTACTTTAGAAATTAGATGTAACTACATGGGTAAAACGATAACTTTGACCCAGCTGTACTTACGAGAAATTTGTGAAGGGTAAACACATTGTTGATTGGGTATATCTAATGAATATATAAATTTATCTATAGTGCGAAGGTATAACTGTCGATCTTTGGTGGAGTGATCAACAGTTAATGAATGAGAATTAATTTAACTAAAGAGCTTAACTAATTAATCTCGTATCATTGGAGCTTTTAATTTGTAGGTTCATAAGGTCCCCTTGTTAGCTCAATAAAGATGAATGATAATTAAATTAATTTTGGATTATTTGAATTGTTCAAATTATTTAAGAAATTAATTGTATGAGATACAATTAATATATTGTATGTTGATACATTATAATATAAAGTTTAATGAGAAAAATAAATATTAGAATGACTCAAATATTAATTATATGAATATGATTTATATAAAAATTATAGGTTAAAATTAATGTGAATATGTGTAACGACCCGACCCCCTAGGACTCAAGCTAGGCCGTTACTAAATACATGCATGCATGGAACTTAAAATGACACATTTTTATGGTAAAATAAATGCTAAGTAAATAAGATAAGTTCAAAAGCCTTTCATTAATTCAAATATTAAAAACAATAATAGGGTACCCATAAATCATAAATATTAATAAATAAGTCTAAAAAAAATCTTAATAGTCAGTTTCAAACATCAAAACAGAAAGTTAAGCAAAATATGAAAAGAAATCTAAATCTCATGAGCGGAAGCATAAAACTGGTCTCCGTGGCTCGATCACGACTACTTTAGTCCTCATGGGACACATACATACATGAAAAATTGGTTTCTATCCTACTATAGTTAAGTATGCCTACTACCTCTGGTGAATCTCAAAGGAAACACAACCCCTAGTGAATCCCAAAGGAAACACAACCCCTAGTGAATCTCGAAGGAAACACAATATCTAGTGAATCTTGAAGGAAACACAATCTAGTGAATCTCGAAGGAACCATAGTATCTAGTGAATCTTGAAGGAAACACAATATCTGGTGAATCCCGATGGAAACACAATATATGGTGAGTCCTGAAGGAAACATAATTCCTGGTGGGCATCTAAATAATCAGTAAAGACACTATCACAGTTTCAACATCATAATTATCACAATATGGTTTTATAACATACATATACACCTCAACATCATGGCTATATAACATGCATGTACGCCTCAATATCCTCATATCAAATAGAACCTCAGTGAATCGAGTATCATATCTTACTAGCATGTAAGTATCTACGTACACAAATAGATCTTTCAGATTCTCATACAATAACATATATCTGTCATACTATACTATTCGTTCATCATGCTATCGTTCTGTTATGACATTCATCTAGCATATATCTAGTGTCTGGCCCGTAGGCAGTTCTAATAGTAAGATTAATTACCTCGATACTAGATCCAGATATCGATCCAAACGGCGGTCTTCAATAATCAATCTTTGAATTCAATTCTCCAATGAAGTCTGAGCAACAACCACCCTCAAGATTTCAATCTCCAAATTCTTCCTTCAATCAGACCCTGCTTCCAACTTTTAATCATTTTCTCCTGTAAAATTTTCAATTCACAAAGAATTTAACTTACCCCCTTCCAAAATGAAATTAATTCTTGACATTAATTTCAAATTAAATTTGTGTGACATAACCCCCTTCCTTTGAAATTAATTCTTGACATTAATTTCAAATTAAATTTTTGTGACACTAAAAGTCCAATTTTCATAACTTCCCTCCGATTAAACCATTAAATTGAAACACCTATTCCTTTCAAAATGAAATTAATTCATGCCATTAATTTTCAAATTGAATAATTTCAACGTCAATCCATTAGTTTTCAAATTGAATAATTTCAATGTCAATAATTAAATTCCCGCAATTACACTTAAGTCCAAAAATTTCAAAAATGCCCTCAATTAATAAACATTACTGAAATTATATAAATAATAAAAATTTGGGGTGTTACAATATGATTCATATTAATATTATAGGTTATATAAGAGAACATAAATTATATATTATATTATATGTGATATAATAAACTATAGATTATATATTATATGGGATACAATATATGGTTGGACATTATTATATTAATATAATATAATTAAATTAAAATTAAAATGGGAAATAAGGATGGATGTGGGGAGTTATCCTCACTCATCTCTCATATGGGTTGATGGACAGAGGAGTTATTCAATGGTTCATATGTGAAAATTGAATCTGCAAAAAACTCTTCAACTTCACCTCCTTTCTCTATAATTCTCTCTCAAGAACACAATCTCCCTTTCACCAAAATTGAATAGCGCCCATAAAACTTTGTTGTGATTCTCACCTTAAGTATAACAAGGTAATTCTTGAGGTGGTGTCCTCATTGCTATGTTCGAGGTCATACTGTGAAGCCGTGTTCGTGAGAAAGAGATCTCGTTGTTGGGTTTTGTCTTAAAACTCGTAGTTTGTAAATAATAAATGAATTCTATTTTGCAATAAGTTGTTATTGAGATTTATTCAATAAAGATGTTATTAAATATGTGAATTGTATTTAAGAACACTAAATCCAATGAACTAAGAACCATTGGCTATAACATGAATACTTGAATTATATGTGAAGACATAAAAGTGGATCAAGTTCGAGTAAATAACCAAAACGATCTAAGTATAGGGATAAGGTTGGGCACCTTATCATGGGAACACTATTGATGCTGCCAACTTTGTATTTGACACAAACGATTGGATCTTGAATCGCTCATGTGAAGACATTCAAGTGGAGGCATCATATGTCACACGCCATCCCTAGCCTTAGCCCCCAAGACTTGGAAGGGAGCATGAGGATACACCAGTAGTATTCCAAGAAAACATTTTAATTTAACATTTCCCCCCTTATCTATTAAAGACTTTAACATGTTTATAATAATCTATCTAACTTTCATACATATAGTTCAATTTCCTATATTCTTTTATCACATGATCCGAGTCGTGCCCTGAGAATTTACCAAGTCCTAGTGTTTTGGTTGTTTGTAGACTCCTTCCTGAATGCTCCGTTTTGCTACCTGGGAGGGGAGATAGAAGAAAACATTTGGAAGAGTGTGAGCTATTAAGCCCAGTGAGTGGTGCTTTTAAAATAATAATCACTTTGCAAAACATATTTTTGGGAAGTCAATCACATAATCACAATTCAGTATAATTTATGCATGATCATGTGTAAATTCATTCAATCATCATCTTCCAGTTCCATGTTATACTTGGCATGTTCACATCATGTACATACTATCAATCATAACAACTTTTTATGGAAACTTTTCTATAACCCACTTTTCCCGCCAATGTGCACATCGACAATTCTTTTCCTGCTAGTCATGCTAACTTGACTATATTTCCCACCGGTCATCACCGACTATTATTTCTTGCCAATCGAGGCCGACTATATTTTCTCGCCAAGTACCTTTTTTAAGCATGCTAACTTATGTAGTCCGAGTATAATCTCAGTTTCCATAGAAATTTCACAAAAAATATCATGGCAAACAACATAACATCATAAGCATGCATCTTCCACTTATATATGCATTTATCCACATATC
This sequence comes from Benincasa hispida, assembly GCF_027475165.1. Classification (NCBI taxonomy): domain Eukaryota; kingdom Viridiplantae; phylum Streptophyta; class Magnoliopsida; order Cucurbitales; family Cucurbitaceae; genus Benincasa; species Benincasa hispida. Next base: position 22,891,825 of record NC_143483.1, read on the forward strand.
AACGCATAAAACTAAGTAACCACTCACCGTAAGCAAGTTTTTCTACTAAAATCACCTTGAGAATACCTTCCTGAGAATTCCTCCATATCAATGGAAATTCCTCAATTAATATTTGTTATATCAATAAATAATGTCAAAATAGCCGAAATACCATTATATAATGAAAATACCAGCTTACCCTACTCCAATTTAGCCAAAATCCTAAAATTAGCCTCTTTAGAGGTTATTTGCACTGGGCGTGATGCATCGCACGGTGGGGCTGCTGCGCTAGGCTAGCGCATGGGATGTTTCGAGCAAGGCACGCTGTTGGACGAACACAGTGCTATAAGGCGTGCGCGTAGGGTGCCGGATGCGTGAGTTGACTGTGCGTTCGGGTTGGCCCAATGCCTCACCAACGCAACCTTTGTTTCTATTGAACTTCAATTAATTTGGCAGCCTAATAACTCAAACGTAATGCTCTAAATATGCTCTCAACACAAGATTTTGGTGATGGTATGAATAAATCCTTCTCACTCAACCCCTCTATTTATAGCCATTCCAAACTCACCCCATTGTGACAACTCAAGTTTCATTTGTCTCACTTTAGAGCTTCCACACCTAGCCTACTCTAGCCTAGCCTTGAGTTGTTCTCACCTCAACTTGCCAGCGAAAATTTCCTTTTTTGCATGTAATCTCTTTCACCCACCTCCTACTTAGGGTGATAAGACTTCCATTGCATGAAATCTCCTTTGTCCACCTCCTGCTAGAACTTTGTGTGATCTTCCTTTTGCCACCTAAATCACTTGAATACTTAAACATATTCCTCCATTTAAATTGTTTAAGACTTATGATGGTATATTATTGGCATCTTCTCTTGGAGTTCCTTTCCATCAATTAGCCTTACTCTTTGTCCTTAACGCATCAACTTACCTCCATTGAAATTCCACTTAGCCATCGCATGAGTCGGCCATCACCAACACATAGGGTGGCCGCTCACCCTTGACGCATGGATTGCTAGGTATGCTTGCTCGGCCTACTTGGCATGGACGCATGGCGCTGACCATCGACGCATGGTCGTGCTACCTAGGCGCTTGCTTACTTGGCCACATAGGCGCGCTTGGCTGCATAGGCGTATTCGATCGCATAGGCGCTCTTGGTCGCATAGGTGCGCTCAGTCGCGTTGGCGTGTCTCGCCGCATAGGCATGCACTTGGCATAGCGCATCGATGCATGGCTGTTTGGTAGACTCAACAACGCTCGACGCATAGGATGGCTTGCCTGCTCGACGCATAGGCAGGGTGCTCGGCATACCTGTTCGATGCATGGGCTACGCATTTGGCCTTGATGCATGGCCTATGCGCTTGGCATCGACGCATGGCCTGTGCACTAAGCATGCCCACTCGACGCATGCCTCTTGCCTATGTCTGCATGCGTTTGCGTTGGTTGTATGCAAGACTTGGAAGGGAGCATGAGGATACGCTAGTAGTATTCCAAGACAACATTTTAATTTAACATTTCCCCCCTTATCTATTAAAGACTTTAACATGTTTACAATAATCTATCTAACTTTCATACATATAGTTCAATTTCCTATATTCTTTTATCACATGATCCGAGCCGTGCCACGAGAATTTACCAAGTCCTGGTTTTTTGGTGGTTTGTAGACTCCTTCCTGAATGCTCCGTTTTGCTACCGGGGGGGGGGGGGGGGGGGAGGGATAGAAGAAAACATTTGGAAGAGTATGAGCTATTAAGCCCAGTCAGTGGTGCTTTTAAAATAATAATTACTTTGCAAAACATATTTTTGGGAAGTCAATCACATAATCACAATTCAGTATAATTTATGAATGATCATGTGTAAATTCATTCAATCATCATCCTCCAGTTCCATGCTATACTTGGCATGTTCACATCATGTACATACTATCAATCATAACAACTTTTTATGGAAACTTTCCTATAACCCACTTTTCCCGCCAATGTGCACATCGACAATTCTTTTCCTGCTAGTCATGCTTAGGTAACTTGACTATATTTCCCACCGGTTGTCACCGACTATTATTTCTTGCCAATCGAGGCCGACTATATTTTCTCGCCAAGTACCTTTTTTAAGCATGCTAACTTATGTAGTCCGAGTATAATCTCAGTTTCCATAGAAATTTCACAAAAAATATCATGGCAAACAACATAACATCATAAGCATGCATCTTGCACTTATATATGCATTTATCCACATATCAACGCATAAAACTAAGTAACCACTCACCGCAAGCAAGTTTTACTAAAATCAACTTAAGAATACCTTCCTGAGAATTCCTCCATATCAATGGAAATTCCTCAATTAATATTTGTTATATCAATAAATAATGTCAAAATAGCCAAAATACCATTATATAATGAAAATACCAGCTTACCCTACTCCAATTTAGCCAAAATCCTAAAATTAGCCATTTTAGAGGTTATTTGGACTGTGGTAGGTAGCTGGGCGTTTGGCTGTGTACAAGGTGGGCGTGCTATGCCGCATAGGGGGCTGACGCATTGGGCGTGAGTGCATGGTGGGCTACTGCACTGGGTGTGATGCATCGCACGGTGGGGCTGCTGCGCTGGGCTAGCACGCGGGATGCGTCGAGCTAGGCGCGCTGTTGGACGAACGTAGCGCTATAAGGCGTGCACTTAGGGTGCCGGATGCGTGGGCTGGCTCAATGCCTCACCAATGCAACCTTTGTTTCTGTTGAACTTCAATTAACTTGGCAGCCTAAAAACTCAAACGTAACACTCTAAATATACTCTCAACACAAGATTTTGGTGATGGTATGAATAAATCCTTCTCGCCCAACCCCTCTATTTATAGCCATTCCAAACTCACCCCCTTGTGACAACTCAAGTTTCATTTGTCTCACTTTGGAACTTCCACACCTAGCCTACTCCAGCGTAGCCTTGAGTTGTTCTCACCTCAACTTGCCAGCAAAAATTTCCTTTTTTGAATGTAATCTCCTTCATCCACCTCTTGCTTAGGGTGATAAGACTTCCATTGCATGAAATCTCCTTTGTCCACCTCCTTCTAGAACCTTGTGTAATCCTCCTTTTGCCACCTAAATCACTTAAATACTTAAACATATTCCTCCATTTAAATTGTTTAAGACTTATGATGGTATATGATTGGCATCTTCCCTTGGAGTTCCTTTCCATCAATTAGCCTTACTCTTTGTCCTTAACGCATCAACTTACCTCCATTGAAATTCCACTTAGCCATCGCATGAGTCGGCCATCACTAACGCATAGGGTGGTCGCTCACCCTCGACGCATGGCTTGCTAGGTATGCTTGCTCGGCCTACTTGGCATGGACGTACAGCGCTGACCATCGACGCATGGGTGTGCTGCCTAAGCACTTGCTTGCTTGACCACATAGGCGCGTTTGGCTACATAGGCGCGTTCGGTCGCATGGGTGCTCTTGGTCGCATAGGCGCGCTCGGTCGCGTGGGTGTGCCTTTCCGCATGGGCATGCGCTTGGCATAGCTCATCGACACATGGCTGTTCGGCAGACTCGGCAGCGCTTGACGCATAGGATGGCTTGCTCGCTCGACGCATAGGTAGGGCGCTCGACATACCTGTTCGTCGCATGGGCTGCATGCTTGGCCTTGACGCATGGCCTGTACGCTTGGCATGCCCACTCAACGCATGCCTCCTACTCGTGTCCACATGCCTTTACGTTGGTTGTATGCAAGCCCTTAGCCATTTTTCAAGTCTTCTTGCTTCCATTCTCCAAGCACTCTTGCGTTTAACATGCTTATGCCTTCCATATGCGTTGGCCCATTGGTCACTTTTTGGATAATTTAGTATTAATGTTTTTCACTCTTTGCCCCAATATCCTTACTTTGGATTTTTTTTCTTCTCTATTTAACCTTTCACTTTAGATTTTGTGTTAGGGTCTTACATCATATATGAGTTTGCATAAGACCAAACCGCGAAATAGTCACTTTTACTTTATAACACATTTATTGTTAAGACTGACTATTTCAATACCTAGGTAACTTGATCTTAGTCCCGAGCTAACTATGAGCTCCTGTTTATTCGAGATTATCCTTTTGCATGGGTTAGAGTGGCCCAGTTTTGCCTACTCAATAAGCCTACCATTTTAGAGCTAGATCGGGTAAATAGTTGGGGACATAGTCTTGCAAAATGGAATTCGCTTCTACCTGATTTTAGACATTGTAGATGTGTTGTTCTCTTAAGTGCTGACTCTGGGTCTTGAACAAGGGGCCCCACATCTCATTGGCGTGAGAGGGGCTCTGTTTGGTGGTTGGACCACAAACCAATTGTTCATTAAAGGATTAGTAGGACTTAAGGAACAAAATGTAATTATAGGGGGTAAAACGATAATTTTAATTCAACTGTAATTACGAACAATTTGTGAAGGATCGACTTACTAATGAAGGTTATATTGAGTGGCATGAAATATATCTACAGTGTGGAGAGTGCAACTGCTAGGTTATAGTGGAGTGTCCCAGTAGGTAATGAATGTTGGTTAACTAGGTTAAAGAGTTTAGTCGGTCAATCTCAGATCATTAGAGCTCATGATTTGTAGGTTCATTAGGAACCCCTAATAGCTCATTTTGGACTAAACCTTAGAATAGTGTGATGAGAAAATTTGAAACATTCAATTTTTTATATAGGAAGTTAGTGTTAATTCTATTTTATATACTTAACGACTTATCATTTAATACTGTATAATGAATAGGGCTTCATGATCGGGATTGGTATTAATTATTAATTTATTATTTGATACTGAATTAATATCATTAACTAAATTGTTTAATTGATTATTTAAAATTAATTTTATTTAAAATAATTTAATATTTGATATTAAATTAATAATAATTAAATTCTTTAATTAATTATTTAATTATTTAAATATAATTTAAATATTCTACACATAAATAGGGATTCATGATCGAGATTGCTGTTAATTATTAATTTATTCATTGTTATTAAATTAATATCATTAACTAAATTGTTTAATTGATTATTTAAAATTAATTTTATCTAAAATAATTTAATATTTTATATTTAATTAATATTAATTAAATTTTTTAATTAATTATTAGAATTAGTTTGATTTAAAATTTGTTTTAAAATTAATTTGATTGGAAATTAATTACTTGAATTGATTTTATTTAAAAAATAAGAAAAATTCATTTAAAATTGAATTTTGGAAATTCAAAAATTAAATGAATACAAAGTTAGTGAGTTTTTCTAACATTTTGAACGTCTTTAACCCTAAAATCTCACTAAATTAAAGATCAAATTGCTATCATTTGAGGGGAATTTGAAGTGGATGATTTCTTCTTTAAATAGAAGAAGGATTTGCTAAAATTGGTGTTGAAAACATTGGCTATTGAAGCTGGAATTTCTCTAAAAAACTATAGCTCCAAAACTTCCTCAAAGTCCATAGTCCCCAAAAATTAATCACGATTTCGGATCCCACAATCCGTTCTAAGTCCAGAGAATAGCAGAAAAGACTCTAGCGGTGATACATTGCTTCAATTTTGAGGTACATCAAGGTTTGTACTTGAAACTCTATTTTACACTTTTGAATAAGCAAGTTTAATCCTTCAAATTAACATAATTAGATAGATTTAGATCCAATTTGCTTTCTTTTGCATGTTCTTTACTCTTACACTTGTCGTGTTCTTTCTATTGGATAGGATTTCGTGAATAAATAGTTCTTCAAGGGAAGTCTATCCCCATCCCTTTCCTTTTTGTATTTAACAGTAGAATTGGATGCTTAGGCTTATATATGTTTGTCCTCTATTTCCGTTATTATCTATTTTTAAGAGTTCTAAATTAAATTCAAAGACACGAAGACGATCACTCACTTTCACTACGGGAATCTATTCCCTTGAATTGGTATCAGATATACGGAGCCAAATCGTGTCTCTGAATTTCGTTTTGTAACTAAAAATTAGAGTAATCAGAGTTTTAGGGGGTGTTTTCACTGCATTTTGAATGTATGGTTTACACTTGTATGTTTATAAGAATTGGCATATAGATTTACCTCTTTTAAGTGTTTAAAGTAGTAAGGGCCCAATGTTTTGGGCATTTAAATTTCGCTATGGAGTATGTAAGTCAGTATTGCTTGATTTGCAAGTGTTGTTGATGAGTTTGGTGCCATTTGGAGAAAGAACAGGCTAAGGATCATATAGAAATTTCATTCTTTGCTACAATGTAATGGGAGAGGATAATTATGTTGTCCTTTATGTTGAAGTATAGAAGGGCAAGTGTTGTCATGCTCTAGCCGAGCATACTACGCTGGGATTTTGCCATAACATTGTAGCTTTGTTGTTGTTGGGCTTAATGACGTTGGCAGAATTGGAGACCAGTGTTGCTATGCTCCAGTTGAGCGTACTGATGCTTCAAGGAGTACATGTGTGCGCACCCATGCGGTTGGAGGTCAAGGATTCAAGGCAAACTAAAGCTTTTCAAGGTAATTGTTAAGATTGGGGATCGATGCCATTAAGTCGACTCCAAACTGAAACAAAGGAAAATTTATAAAATACCCGCACTATTCCTATTACTACTGAATCATAGCAATAGTGGTAAGTGTGGGGTTGAACCACAGAGAAGCAAAAAATTAATTTTTTTTGGGGTTAGATTTGACCGTGGAAAAATAGTAAAAATGAGGGTTTGGTTTTTGGTTTTAATTTGAAAACATGAAAGACAAAGTAAAGAAAAATGGATATATGAAACGGTAATGGATTTGTGTGGTTCTCGGATCAAGTGGCCATTCAATGTAAATTAAATCATTGTTTGGAGCCAAAATATCATATATTCGAATTATGCATGCATAGTTATTCAATCGATGCGAATTAACTAATCTCCATAAGCCCGAAAATCAATTAATCCAAACCAATCGAGCATCCTAATTCGTAATTAAGGCTGGAAAGTCATGCCCTAACTAACCTACATTCTCCTAGATGAAATTGGGTCCTCAGCAGCCATAAAGAACTAGAAACACATGCATTAAGATTCAGGATTCAATTATGTTGATTAAGTGTCATGAAAGCCGTATTCAAATAATCAATTTGTTCTTTAAATCTAGATTAAATATGCAATGCAAAGATTTAAGTCCAGGCTATAAACCTAAGCATGATCACCTAATCTGTGCTACAAAGGTAAATTCAAAGCATGGATGAGAATTAAGATGTGTACAAGCTTCAATTTAACTAGCTAAGACATGCAATCATGATAGGGCATCAATCCAACACATAAAAACAAGTCTAAATTAAACATGATTTAAAGAAAACATAATTCTTGATTAGAGCATAAAAATTGGACAGAAACTCATCAAAATAAAAAGAACGTTGATCCAAGAATAAAACAAAAGATCACCTCATCGATTCATAGACAAACCGACGGGATACATTCCAGTACATGTTCATAATCTGAAAATAAAATAAATCTAACCTAATGATATTGAAAATATAAAGGAAAAGAAGAAAGTCGAGGCCTCTTCTCGGCCTCCATGGATGAACAACAAGGTTTTCGGTGTTTTTAGCCTATTTTAGCATCCCTGTTGTCCTAAATGAAGAGGTGAATTTATAGAAAAAAATTGGGCTAGCGTTGCAATGCTGTTGCGGATGAAGGGATGTGTCAGGCAAGAAGTCCATTGCTGGCCTCGACACTTCCTCGTGCGCGCACCTCAAGCTCGTTCGTCAAATATCGTAGCATCACAACATTGTTGGAGAGCGTTGCAACACTGCTACTTCTGTCCCTCAACATGGAAGTTGAGCAATGCATAGCGCTGCAACAGTGGTGGTGATGAAAACCCAGAGCGTTGCGATGCTCGGCGCAATGTTGTGTCCACTGCCAGATACTCACTACTTGATGCTCGACAGCTCGATACTCGAACCTCGATCACTCGGTAGCATTTTCTTGATTACTCGACAGCCTTCTACTCGATTGTACTCGATGGTGCCTCATACTTTGTGGAACTCGGTGGCAATTTGGTCTTTTCAACTCCTTTGAAGCCTGGATGTTCAAATTAACTCCGAATTGCTTCAAATTAACCTCGTTCTTCACCAAATTATTAATTCTACCTCTTGATTGTTCGATACCTACCAAATAGAAAAATAAACACATAAAATCCACTAACGAGCCGAAATTAAGCTAGGAATAGTAGCTCTTTTTTAGACCCCTAACTTAATTCTTGCTCGTCCTAAGGAAGGTAGAAACACACAATCAAGTAGAAACTAACTAAAAACATGCTAGCTTAATTCACTAAGTTGTAACTTTAGTCTCAACAATTAGTTAGAATGAATTTTGTAATCAAGAACTGTGAAACCGGATTTCTATTTTCCTTACTTAAGCAAGTGATAAAAGGAATTAACTAAGTGAAAGTTAAATCCTATGTTAAAGGGAAGGAAATTTCTAAGTGTTAAGTATATTTTCCTTGAATAATTTTAAGTTGAGCTTTAATTGGTAAAATTATAATGAAATTTGTATAATAAGTAGGTTGATGAGAAAGTTAGTGTGGAATGGTGAAGAAGGAATGAGGATTTGAAAAGAAAAATATGGAAATTGAGTTTGGGAAATTTGGGAAAAATTGGCTAAGTATGGAATTTATGTGAAATGTGTTATGGATGAAGAAACGATTGAAGAACTTAGAAAAATATGGAAAATTATTTGGGGAAAATCTGAAAAATTCGTGTAAAAGTGGCACAAAGTGGTAGGCAAACGTGTAGAAGTTGCACAGAGACAAACAAGGTTCACAGTAGCTAACAACAAGATTAGCAAGATTGGAGAGAAAATGGGAGAGATCAAGATTGGAGAGAATGAGATTTTGAGAGAGAAAATGGGAGAGAGCGAGATTGGAGAGAGCAAGACCGGCGAGAAAGTGGGAGAGAGCGAGAGTAGAGAGAGCGAGATTTTGAGCGAGAAAGTTGGAGAGAGCGAGAAAGTGGGAGAGAGTGAAAGTGGAAAGAGCAAGACTAGCGAGAAAGTGGGAGAGAGCAAGAGTGGAGAGAGTGAGAGCAGCTTGTGCATGTAGTAACGCCTCGTCCGGTGTTATTTTCGAACGCCTCGTCCATGCAAACATTGAAAGGCCTCGCCTATGCATCGAATGGTCGGGCAAGCACCTATGCATTGAATTTGGCTGCGTTATTGTGGATTATGCATTGAAACCCCTAAGTTGAACACACGGAGGGTGAGGTCACAAGGGCAAACACCAGCCAAACCATGTGTCTTCTTGGGAGAAATTCTTAAGGGCTAAGGAATTGTGGTGGACGCATATGAAGAAGACACTTTGGGCTAAGATGATGCAAGCTTGTATTGATAAGGGGAGAGGTAAACACTTAGCCATGCAGCCAAGTAGGTGGTGTCAACAACAAGGAAAATTTGGACGCCTATAAATAGAGCCTTTGGAATTTCATTTTCAAATCACAAAATCAGCAATTTCGTAAAAGGGAGGGAGGGCATTAAGGGTTGAGGAGAACGCATCAACTTTGGACGAGGAGATCTCCCAATCTACTCGTGCGTTTGGAGTTATTCCAAAGTCATCTAAAGCCTGTGGAAGTCTAGTTTTTAGAGTATGCTATCGGAAGAAAAAAATCAAAGGAACCGGGCTGAAGATTGAAAGAAATGCAGAAGGGTCAAACTGTCAGATCAGTCTGAGCCAATCTTGAATCTTCTGTGATTCCGGCCAAACCACGAGAATTTCTAAGCTAAAATTTTATGGTAAGCTTTCTGAGACATTTTAGAATAAGTTTTTAGAAGGAAGTATTTCCAAATGAGTTTCGAAACTATGAGTAATCTAAGCTGTAATTTGAATCTATATTCTAGGGGTGAAAAAGGAGCCCGAGGAGCCACTAGAGTGAAAAGCTCCTAAGAAATCAAGGTGAGTGGCTAAAATGTTTTGACTAAAACATTTTGAGAAGGTATCCTAGTAGCTTGAGAAGGTATCAGAGCAAAAGTACCTAATGTGTGAGGGTACTTAGTGTGGCAATAGGTAATCAAAGTCAGAGATTGAGCAAAAGGGTTCTCTTTGGACTAGTAGTTGGTGTTGGGATTGTTTTACCCACAGTAGGGGTACTTTGAATTTTTTACTGTTTTGTGAGTAAAACAACTTTATATGTTTTATGCTTGGAAAATGTTTATACTGCAATATGAGTACTGTAAAAGTTTATGTTTCAGTTAAAACTCTTTACTAAAATTATGCATGAGAATTTACTATGTTTTCTCGGTCACTCACTGGGCGTAAGCTCACCCCATTTTCAAATTTTTTGTCCCCCCCCCCAAGTAGCGGTCAAATACTCTAAAGATAGCTCAGTATCTGCTCTGCCACTAAAGGACTAAAAGACTTGTAACCGTTTGCTAGGTGGTTACGGTTAATATTATACACATGTTATTGTTGTTCATATAGGGATTAGGGTTTGTGGGTTTTGGGACTTGTAAATCTAGTGTTGTAATGACTCTAAACATATTATGTTTCTAAGTTAATAAATTGTGGGCCTAAAGACTAATTGTTATCAGAGTTATTCTGCAAGAGTTATTAGGTAGTTAGTGTCAACCCAAGGGTTGGTAACTGCTGCAGTCATGCCTTTCTCTAGGCTAAGAAGGTGGTCTGGGCAGGGTGTGACATCTTGGTATCAGAACAAAGGTATACGTAAACTTGGGAAAGGTTTGAACTAGCTTTGTATTAAAGCATAAGGTTTTGGGTGAAAGAGAGAGTTCGTCCCATAGATAAGTCCCTAACATGTGTACCTAATAGCTAGGCAAAAAAGCTGAGGAGAAGAGGCAGGCCGAGCAGACAGACTAAGGAGAGGAATATTGACCCTACCAGCGGAGATCTTGAGGTCAGACGAGACCTAGATCCGAAGGAGAAAAGAGTTAGGTACTCAATAAAGCAGGAGGAAACATCTGAAAGCGAGCCTAGTACGCCAAAAGTAGGTGTAGATTCCCAGATGGAGAATCGTGTGTTTGATAGAATCACTTAAAGATTGGCGGCGAATGTAGGATCGATTCAAAACGATCTAGAAAAGAAATTCAACGTCGAGAGGCTGAAAGCTTTAGGAGCCACGACGTTCAATGGAGCCACAGATCCAGTAGATATTGAGATCTGGTTGGATTTGATTGAGAAGTTTTTTAAGGTTATGTGGTGCCCTGAGGACCGTAAGGTCGAGTTAACGACATTCTTGTTCAAAAAGGGGCTAAGAAATGGTGGAAAGTGGTAGAGGCTTGAAGGGATAGTTTGAAAACTATGACTTGGTCTGAGTTCAGACAAGTATTTGAGGATAAATACTACCCTAATTCTTTTAGAGAAGTAAAGAGGGAGGAATTCCTTAGGATGGCTCAGGGAGTGATGACGGTTGCTGAATATAAGCAGAGATTTACTGAGTTATCTCAGTATGCCCTGTCGATAATCGCAGAAGAGAAAGAGAGGTGTAGGAGAGTTGAAAATGGCTTAAGAAGAAAAATATGTACACCCGTTACCTCCACATCCAATTGGGTGAATTTCATTCAGTTAATTGTGACAGCTATCTGAGTAGAGCAGAGTGTAGCAAGGGAAGATGTACTCCTGTCAGGTGAAGAATAGTTTAGAATGCCTGAAGAAACGAGAAGTAAGAGATTTAGACCCCCATTCTCTGGACAGTCAGGTATAAGGAGCTTTGGAGGCATGAGCCAACAAAGTTCAAGTCGTAAGAGGTCAAGAACTGCAGCTGAACCGAGTGGTAGATCGATATCAGGTCGCGCTGGCGAGTCAGTAGCTAGTACAGGGAGGAAACCACTTTGTGTAAACTGTCGTATGCTTTATACAGGAGTATGTTATGGTAATAGGAATGTGTGTTTCCAGTGCAGACAAGCTGGGCATTTCAGGAGAGATTGTCCTCAGCTAGGTCATGGAGCACAGAATGAGCAAAGAGGAGTTACCCAGATTGTAAACCAACCTTGAACGACCGAAACTGGAGGTGAGAGATCCGGTGTAGCTAAGCAGAAAGGGGTAGCTAGACGACCCCAATAGCAACTGCAGCAGCAGCAGGGTAGAATATATGATATGACACACCAGGAAGCGGAAAAAGATCCAGATGTTGTAACTGGTACGATAACATTATGTAATCAATCCACTTATGCATTATTTGATCCTGGTGCTACGCACTCATTCATATCTAGCCTGTGTGCATTACATATAGATAGAGTGCCTGAGCTTATGAATGAGGATTTGTTTCTCTCTACGCCTGTAGGAGATACTCTAGTTGTACATGAGTATTACAGGAATTGTGAAGTAATTCTTGGAAATCAGCGTTTTTGGATTGACATGATTCCATTAGAATTACTAGAGTTTGATTTTATCCTAGGTATGGATTTCCTAAGTAAACACTATGCCACTATGGATTGTTTTAAGAGAGAAATAGTGTTTAGGAAACCAAGTGAAAAAGAAATAACCCTGGTGGGAAGTAAAAGAATACTCCTACGAAATTTAATATCAGCAGTGAAGGCTAGGAAGTTGTTGAGTAAAGGATATGAAGCCTATTTAGCCTCTGTAGCAGTTTCACAAGACAAGAAACTGAAACCTGAGAATGTACCTGTGGTACAAGAATTTTTAGATGTGTTCCTTGAAGAGTTACCAGGCTTACCACCTGATAGGGAAATAGAGTTCACTACTGAATTAGTTCCGGGCACAGCACCTATATCCGAAGCACCATATAGGATGGCACCAACGAAACTGAAGGAGTTAAAAGTTCAGGTACAAGAACTTGTAGATAAGGGGTACATTAGACCCAGTGTGTGGCCTTGGGGAGCGCCAGTCTTGTTTGTTAAAAAGAAAGACGGTACTCTCAGATTATGCATAGACTATAGATAATTGAATAAGATGACCATTAAGAATAAGTACCCATTGCTTCGTATAGATGATCTCTTTGATTAGTTAAAAGGAGCCACGGTGTTCTCTAAGATAGATTTGAGATCGGGTTATCACCAATTGAAGGTGAAAGGCACAGATGTTCCAAAGACTGCAATCAGAACTAGATATGGACATTTTGAGTTCCTAGTAATGCCGTTTGGATTGATAAATGCTCCTGCGGTATTTATGGACTTGATGAATAGGATATTTCATTCTTATCTGGATCATTTTGTGATAGGACATATTAGTATATTCTAGTAGTGCGGAGAAACACAAAGAACATCTAAGGATGGTGTTACAAATTCTAAGGGAAAAGGAGTTATATGCAAATTTAGTAAATGCGATTTTTGGTTAAATCAAGTCGTATTCCTTAGGCATATAGTTTCAGCTAATGCGGTTAGCGTTGATTCCCAAAAGATAGAAGCAATAGTTAATTGGGAACGACCACTGAATGTAACCGAAGTACGCAGTCTTCTAGTTTTAACAGGTTATTATAGGAGATTCATGGAGGGATTTTCTAAGATAGCTCTTCCATTGACAAACCTGACCAGAAAAGATGTGAAGTTTGAGTGGTCGCCAGGATGCGAGCATAGTTTTCAGGTATTGAAACAGAGGTTAGTGTCAAAACTAGTATTAACTCTACCTACAATAGGTAAAGAGTTTGAGGTCTATTGTGATGCATCCCGACAAGGGTTAGGATGTGTGCTGATGCAGAAGGGAAAGGTAGTAGCTTGTGCTTCTCGACAGTTAAAGAAGTATGAATGTAACTACCATACATACGATTTAGAGTTAGCAGCAGTTGTGTTAGCTCTAAAGTTGTGGAGATATTACCTGTTTGGTGAGCGTTATCATATATTCATGGATCATAAGAGTCTGGAGTATATCTTTGATCAGAAGGAATTGAACTTGAGACAGAGAAGATGGCTCGAGTTTCAAAGATTATGACTGTACAATTGACTATCACCCAGGTAAAGAAAATGTGGTAGCTGACGCTCTAAGTCGAAAAACCGGATCAGCTAAAGCTAGTATCAATTCAGTGAAGGGTACACTGATTCATGTGTTGAATAATGCTAGGGCAGCATTATCAATCGGTCAAATAAGAGGGTTACTAGCTTTATTTCAAGTGTCTCCTACTCTCCTAGAAGATATTCTACATGAACAATTAAAGGATTCCGATCTTTAGAAGTTAGCTGAAGAAGTAGATAAAGGTTTGAGGACGGACTACCAATTAAGAGCAGACAAAGTGCTATTAAAAGAGGATAGGTTATGCGTACCTAAGAACTTAGCACTTAAACAAGCTATTCTAGAAAAGACACATAATTCGGCCTATGTTATGCATCCGGGTAGTACGAAGATGTATAGAACATTAAAGAGATCGTACTAGTGGCTTGGTATGAAAAGAGAAATAGCGGAGTATGTTGACAGGTGTCTAATATGTCAACAAGTTAAACCGGACAGATAGAGGCCAACATGATTACTTAATCCACTCCCAGGAGCAGAGTGGAAATTGGAGCATATTATGATGGATTTCCTGTTTGGATTACCTAGAACACTAGTGAGCTATGATGTTATATGGGTAATTGTGGATAGATTGACAAAAACAGCTAAGTTTTTACCTGTTAAAGTTACTTTTACCCTAGACCAATTAGCTAAGTTGTATATTGATCGAATTGTGAGTCAATTTGGAGCTCTAGTTTCAATAGTATCAGATTGAGACTCCATATTTACATCGAAGTTTTGGCCTAGTTTGCAGAGAGCTATGGAAACCAAGTTATCTTTTAGTACTGCTTTTCATCCACAGACGGATGGTCAGTCGAAGTGGACAATCAAGACATTAGAGGACATGCTGAGAGCATGTATATTGGAATTTAAGGGCAGTTGGGATACGCATCTATCGTTGATCGAATTTGTGTATAACAACAATTATCATTCGAGTATCGGGATGGCACCGTATGAAACACTATACGAAGGCTATGTAGAACTCCGATATGGTGGAATGAAGTCAGTGAAAGGAAATTGCTAGGTCCAGACTTATACAACAGACATCAGACAACATTCAGATTATAAAAGATAATCTTAAGACAGCTCGAGATAGGCAAAAGAGTTACGTTGATAAGTAGAGGAGAGAATTAAAGTTTGAAGTTGGTGATAAAGTATTTCTGAAATTATCTCCATGGAAAGGAATACTCATGTTTGGTAGAAAAGGGAAATTAAGCCCGAGATACATTGGACCCTATAATATAATAGAAAGAGTTGGCCCAAGGGCATATCGATTGGAGTTACCTCCAGAGTTATCTCGTATTCATGACGTGTTTCATGTGGCAATGCTTAGAAAATATGTGCCAGATCCTACTCATATATTGCTTGAGCAACCAGTATAGTTGAAAGAGAATTTGTCGTATGAAGAGGAACCAGTGGAGATTCTTGACAGAAAAGAACATGTCTTAAGAAATAAGACAATCCCATTAGTAAAGGTGTTATGGCTAAATCATGCTACAGAAGAAGCAACATGGGAAGTCGAAGAGCAAATCAGAAATAAGCATCCGTAGTTGTTTGACTGACAGGCTTATTACGAAATTTCGAGAAAGAAATTTTTATCAGGAGGAGGTAAATGTGAAACCCAGATTTCTATTTTCCTTACTTAAGCAAGTGATAAAAGGAATGAAAGTTAAATCCTATGTTCAAGGGAAGGAAATTTCTAAGTGTTAAGTAGATTTTCCTTGAATAATTTAAGTTGAGCTTTAATTAGTAAAATTGTAATAAAATTTATATAATAAGTAGGTTGATGAGAAAGTTAGTGTGGAATGGTGAAGAAGGAATGGGAATTTGAAAAGAAAAATATGGAAATTGTGCTTGGGAAATTTGGAAAAAATTGGCTAAGTATGGAATTTATGTGAAATACGTTATGGCTGAAGAAAGGATTGAAGAACTGAGAAAAATATGGAAAATTATTTGGGGAAAATTTGGAAAATTCATGTAAAAGTGTCACAAAGTGGTGGGCAAACGTGTAGAAGTTGCACGGAGACAAACAAGGTTCACAGTAGCTAACAACAAGATTAGCGAGATTGGAGAGAAAATGGGAGAGAGCAAGATTAGAGAGAATGAGATTTTGAGAGAGAAAATGGGAGAGAGCGAGATTGGAGAGAGCAAGACCAGCGAGAAAGTGGGAGAGAGTGAGAGTAGAGAGAGTGAGATTTTGAGCGAGAAAGTTGGAGAGAGCGAGAGTGGAGAGAGTGAGATTTTGAGCGAGAAAGTAGGAGATAGCGAGATTTTGAGCGAGAATGTGGGAAAGAGCGAGAGTGGAGAGAGCGAGACCAGCAAGAAAGTGGGAGAGAGCGAGAGTGGAGAGAGCGAGACCAACAAGAAAGTGGGAGAGAGCGAGATTAGCCTGTGCGTGCAGCAACGCCTCGTCTGGTGCTATTTTCGAACCCCTCGCCCACGCAAACATCGAAGGGCCTCGCTTTGCATCAAATGGCCGGGCAAGCACCTATGCATTGAATTTGGCTGCATTATTGTGGATTATGCGTTGAAAACCCTAAGTTGAACACATACAAAGGGTGAGGTCACAAGGGCAAACGTTAGCCAAACCATGTGTCTTCTTGGGAGAAATTCTTAAGGGCTAAGGAATTGTTGTGGATGCATATGAAGAAGACACTTTGGGCCAAGATGATGCAAGCTTGTATTCATAAGGGGAGAGGTAAACACTTGGCCATGCAGCCAAGTAGGTGGTGTCAACACCAGGGGAAATTTGGATGCCTATAAATAGAGCCTTTGGAACTTCATTTTCAAATCACAAAATCAGCAATTTCGTAAAAGAGAGGGAGCGCAGTGAGGGTTGAGAGAACGCATCAACTTTGGATGAGGAGATCTCCCAATCTACTCGTGCATTTGGAGTGACTCTAAAGCCATATGAAGGCTCTGGAAGTCTAGTTTTCAGAGTATGCTGTCAGAGGAAAAAAATCAAAGGAACCGGGCTGGAGATTGAAAGAAATGCAGAAGGGTCAAACTGTCAAATCGGTCTGGGCCAATCTTGAAGCTTTTGTGATTCCGGCAAAACCACGAGAATTTCTGAGCTGAAATTTTCTGGTAAGCTTTCTGAGACATTTTAGAATAAGTTTTTAGAAGGAAGTATTTCCAAATAAGGTTCGAAACTATGAGTAATCTAAGCTGTAATTTGAATCTAGATTCTAGGGGTGAAAAAGGAGCCCGAGGAGCCACTAGAGTGAAAAGCTCCTAAGAAATCAAGGTGAGTGGCTAAAATGTTTTGACTAAAACATTTTGATTAAACTATTTGATTACAACGTGTTATAGAAAGCATGTTTTCAAGAATATTCTCATGCCTACTAGTTTTATGAAGTGATTTCTAAGCAAGTTGTGAATTATGTTTTGAACGCATGAATGTGTGAGAAATTGTTAACATATTTAAAGTCATGTTTTATATTATACTTTACATGCTTTAAAGAGAAAAGTCATTTATGACTAGTTTTACTAAAACGCGATACCGAAGGACATTTGAGAATGTATCCACCCAACTAGATACTGAAGGACATTTGAGAAGGTATCTATTGGTACTGAAGGATGTTTGAGTAGGTACCAAGCCAATAGGATACTAAAGGACATTTGAGAAGGTATCCTAGTAGCTTGATACTGAAGGACATTGAGAAGGTATCGGAGCAGAAGTACCTAATGTGTGAGGGTACTTAGTGTGGCCATAAGTAATCAAAGTCAGAGATTGAGCAAAAAGGTTCTCTCTAGACTAGTAGTTGGTGTTGGGATTGTTTTACCCACAGTAAGGGTACTTTGAATTGAGAAATGATTTTACTATTTTGTGAGTAAAACAGCTTTATATGTTTTATTCTTGGAAAATGTTTATGCTGCAGTACGAGTATTGTAAAAGTTTATGTTTCAGTTAAAACTCTTTACTGAAATTATACATGAGAATTTACTATGTTTTCTTGGTCACTCACTGGGCGTAAGCTCACCTAATTCTAAGCATGCAAGGATTTAATTTTGAAAACAATGACTTAAAGATGCAAGTGACAAGAAAGATTTTTCAAATTGGGCTAAAAATCATGATCATTCATTCTTAATGTTCTTTCATGCAAATTTCATTACAGGAAGAATGTCTTAAACTATCATGGTAACAACAGAGCAAATAAAAGCAAGGAAATTAAAGCACACAACATTGTCTGAGCACAGCGCTCAAGGACCCCAAGCTAATAAAAACTACCCAACAAGTACCCCACCCCCAGGTTAAAAATGTACATTGTCCCCAATGTATTTCAAGTAAAGCTCAAAAAGATAAAACAATAAGGGATCAGAAAACCTCCCTTGATATAATGTCACGCATGGGATGATTGTGGTCGAGCATCTCCTCCTCGCTCAACATAGATTAGGCTCTGAAGAGGCTTGCAAAAAATAAAAGAAAACCAAAAGCAAAACTACAAAAGAAAATCTACAAAACGAATAAGTTAGCAAAAAATAACAAAAAGAAAAAAAAGGAAAAAGAAAAGAAAGAAACGATAACCGAGGGCACAAAAAAAAAATAGAGTAGGAAGGAAGAAAGACAAGCCTCAGTTAGAATCTGGAGAGTCTGGATCCCTCTGATGACTACTCTGGAAATCGATGCTGGCATAGTAGAGATGGTTCTCCTCAGCAATGAAGTTCACAATTCTCTCTATATGCCTAGCTTGACGAGCAGTCTCCCGACTCACTTGCAGTGAATCGGTCGCTACTCTGACCACCTCAGTGAACATCCTCAATGCCTACTCTGGCCCCTGCTACAGGAACATCATACTAATCTCGGGGACCAGCACAATGTTGGGAATGTCCTAGAACTCGTAGTTTGTAAATTTTGTGTTAAACATTCTATTTGTCAATAAAATATTATTGAGTATCTTATTCAATAAAGTTGATTTTGCATTCTATTATGAAAATCCAATAAACATATCCATGGCTATAGTATGAATACTATAACTTTATGTGGTGACATAAATAGGATCAAGTTAATATTATGTAGCCTAAATGGTCTATAAGTATAAGGATGAAATTGGGTATCTCATCTTGGTAACACTATTGGATGTGGCCCATTTTGTATAGGTAATACAAATGATGTGATCCACAAATCATTCATGTAGAGACATGTGAGTGGGGGCATCCTATGCAATGAGTTTGCATATAGACTGGACTACGAAATAGTCACTTTTCTTTATAACGGCTATTTATTGTTAAAACTGACTATTTCATACTAAAGTAACCTAGGATAACCCGATCTTAATCCTGAGCTAGCTATGAACTCTTGTTTATTCAGGATTATCCTTTGATCTGCATGGGTGAGAGTATTCCAACAGCATTGCTTAATAAGCCTTTCATTTTGGGGATAAGATCGGATGGATAGTTGGGGACATAGCCCTGCAAGATGGAATTCACTCATACCCATTTTAGGGTTAGCATATAAATTGTTCTCTTAAGTGTTGATTCTAGGTTTTGAACAATCAAGACCTTGCCTTCTCATAATAGAGAGGGACATTATTCATAAATAGTATTATGAATCGAATTGTTCATTAGAGATTCAGTGGGCACTTAAGAAATAAGATTTATTTATAAGGGTAAAACGATAATTTTGACCCAGCTGTAATTACAAACGACCTGTGATTGGCTTACTAATTATGGTTTACATGAACAAAACTATATCTACAGTGAGGAGAGTGCAACTATCAAGCTATAGTTGTGAACCATAAGCCCTAATTTCTCTACTTGTGTATGTTCCCTACTGAGATCAGTGTGGTGAGTAGGTTGATGTGAGAATTAATGTGTAATGGTAGAGAAAAGGGTGAAAAGTTCGAAAAAAAAGTTGGAATTTGAAAGCTTGACTCTTGGGTAAAGCTTGAAAAATTGGCTAAGTGTAACTCATGCATTGGAGGCTAGAAAATTGGCTAAGTGTTGTGCCATGCGTTGGCCATGCTCATTTGAGAGGTTATTTGGGCATTGAAGGAAGCTAAGGTATGGCCAAGAGAAAAGTTATGCATGGGAAGGCATACGACAGCCAAAGCATTGAGAGATTAGCAAGGATGCGACAGCCTCAAGTGTGCGTGAGCGTGGGAGCTAGGTGTCACAATTGCCCTTTCAAAGGCTTCTCTTAGCGATTGTGCGACACTTGTTCCTACTCACGAACAAGTCAGCCAAGCCGAATGCGGACTGCCAATGGCACATCGAGTGCCTCTCGCAACCTCCACCCAATTTTAGGGAAAACAATTTTAGAAAACAGGTTTGGAGAAAAAGGTTTTCATAAGCATTTTTGAGAATGTGAGTAAAGAAAGAAAGATTGTAGTAGACTAGAAAGCAATGAGCAACAACAACGGCTTTATAGAGTACTACTTTGGGTATGGGGAAGTGATAAAGTCTTATCCCCATATAGTGCATTCTGAACAAAAAGCCAACTGACACCCTTGCATATACAAAAGGGCGAGCGGTCACTTACAACAAAAATACAAAGAAAGCAAGCTAAATAAACTAATACAATACATGACATGAAAACATGATAAAAAGGGGTTGGATCGGGCATGCAGCCAAGGGCAATAGGTCCTGGACAAGTATGACCGTGGCATTCTTCCCCACTTAATTGGTTGATGTCCCTGTCAACTGACCCGGCTCGAACTCAGCGATTATTGGAGCTGCATTCTTGAAATCTTCCGCATGCTCCCAACTGATTTCTTCGTCAAGGAGGTCCTTCCACTTCACTAAGAACTCTGTCAGTTCTTGTCTCGATCTTTTGATACAGCGAGTATGTCTATCCAGAATTTGTGCAACTTCCTTTTCAGCTGAATTCTTCATCGTGACAGGTGGGCGCATCAATACATTCCACTACTCGTCACTGGGATCGGAGTGATAGGGCTTTAGGATACTCACATGAATGACAGTGTGGATCTTTATCCATGAGGGTAGCTGAACTCTATACGAGGTTTTCCCGACCTTGTCAATCACTTCCACTAGTCCTTTGTATTTTCGTACTAGACGTTGGTCTCTCTGGCCTCGGAAATGGAATTGTTCTTGTCGTAGCTTGATCAATACTTTATCCCTAACTTGAAACTCGAGGGCCCTCCGCTTTTTATCAGCCCACTTCTTCATCCTTCTTGATGCTTTTTCTAGACAAGCCCGAGTTATCTTAGAGGTTTGGATCCACTCCTTAGTGAAATTGTGCGCCTGAGGGCTTTTGCCCGCATAGGGATTGTCCACCAGATGTGGCAGAGTGGTTGTCTGCCGCACACTGATGCATGGTTTTATGTGGTGAAATTATGGAATGAAATGTGGTGATCGGAATGTGTTGAGCAACAAGTTTTTTAGCGGCATCCAAGTATAAATCCCACTGAATTTCCTAGTAAGTCCAGGGTCGAACTCAGGGACTAGGAAAAACAGTATGCGGTGATAATTTCTAAGAAGACTTTGTGATAACCAAATAATCAAATAGTTGTTTTGGGTTGTTGCTTGTGGTATAAAATAAATGTATACGGAGGATTTGAGAAAAGATCGATTATGTGGTAGATACACTGAGTACGCGGAGGAACGGGTTGAGAAGGTTTTTAGCTAGTGTTTCCTGGGAATGCGTCAAACTATGCGATCATGCTACACTCATGCGACAGCAAATCATTTTCTAATGCAAATGCGGTGCTCCTAGTTCTAGGATGCATGTACTGAATGCAATAATGTCCATAGAGCTTATTCCTAAGTCTCTACTCTTTTCCTATGCAATGATGCAAGATGCACACAAAGACAAGGTAACCACAC
Organism: Benincasa hispida; assembly: GCF_027475165.1. NCBI lineage: Eukaryota > Viridiplantae > Streptophyta > Magnoliopsida > Cucurbitales > Cucurbitaceae > Benincasa > Benincasa hispida. The sequence continues at coordinate 22,913,481 of NC_143483.1, forward strand.
ACAATCATATTCTATCTCTAGGATGCATGCGATGCATTAATAGCAAACAATGTTTATTCCTAAGCTTCTATCGCTTGGTTATGTGTTCTAATCTGACTCTCCCGAGCCTAGATTCTAACCTGACTTTTCCAAGCTAGATTTTGCCGTTAGATTACTCTCCTAAGTATCTCTAATGGACGAATGATGCATAAAGATAATCTCATAGAATGAAGATTCCCAGTTATACTAGCTAAGTGTTTCTCAACCTATTCGACAGATTTAGCTACTCGTGCGTAATAAATAGAGAGTGAACAGATATAAAGAAGTAAATTCCATTTCTATAGATAAGTTTAAGTACAAAATGACAATGAAAGATAAGGATAGAGAACCTGGTACCAATCCCTTGCTTCTCAAGGTTTTTACACTGTCAACTCTATTCTGTTCAAAAGATATTCCTGCTTCCACAGGAGCTGGCCCTTTCTCTGATCACGACGCTTCCGACACTCTTCCAAGTTCACCGGAACGATCTATCGACATAAGCTCACTTCTCTTTCTTCCGCGTTATATAAAAGAAAAACTAAGAATAAGGCTATTCTATCTAAGGGAAAATTCTCTAACTATCCGCACTCATTTTCTGAAGGTTGCCTTCGGTATTTATAGAGCTTAAGGTGAAAGGCGTCTTCTGTCTTATGATTGCACTGATGGGATGACTTTAATTCTCTATCTGATGCACCGAATATTTGTCACCGAAAAGCTAAGGGTACTTTCTATCGTTTGCGGCTTGTCAACTTAATTCGGACTCGATTGTCATCAGCTTTCTGTCCCATCGTGATTAATTATGCTTTTCACCCAGATGCACCCACCAAGTTGTGTTGGCTCCATGTGACAATCCTTCTTGAGCAGATGTTTACGAGCATAAATTACTGCAAAGCCTTGCAGTAATGCTGTGCTCGACTGTTGATTTCTCATGATCGCATTTTCCGCCTTACGTCAACGCATATTCTGCATAAAAATACAAAGGTTAACTGTTTTTATGTGATGAACGCATGCGACCACAATTTCATGAAGTTAATGCTTTTTGGACGCAATCTTATATATTTTATCAACACAAACCCGCATTGTTTAATAACTTAGCACTGTAATACAGTGCATTTCTGCCCATTATCACACACTACCTTGAAGGGCGTCTTTCTAGTTGTGGAACTTTGTTGGCTTTTAAAGCTGGACTGAGCAACGTCTAACAACTGGACCTAGTTCTTCTGTCTAGCATCGATAAAGTGATGTAGATATTCCTCGAGCATGCTGTTAAAGCATTCCATCTGGCCATCTATTTGGGGTTTGGTAGCTAGAGGAAATTTTCAGTGTTGATCCCAATATCTTGAATTATGTCCAAAAGGTCCCAGTGAATCTCCTGTCCCGATCACTAACAATGTTCGCGTGGACGTCCCATAATTTCACAATGTGCTTGAAGAACAGTTGGGCAGTCATCACAGCTGTACACATCTTTGGCGTTGGGATAAATGTGGCATATTTTGAGAACCGGTCAATGGTAACAAGGATCAATTCGAACTCTCCAATCTTGGGAAGATGGGTGAGGAAGTCGAGAGATACACTCTCCCATGGTCTAAAGGGCACAAGTAGGGGCTCCAACAGACCCGCTAATTTCACCCTTTCGACCTTATCTTGTTGGTAGATGAGGCAAGTCTTGGTAAATTACATGACATCGTCTCGAAGGCTCGGCCAATAGTAACCTTTTTTTAGGAGGGCATAAGTTATCTGCCAACCGTTATGTCCTACCCATGGTGTGTCGTGACACTCTTTCATCAGTGATCTTCGTAACTCCCCAGATCTGAAATGTACAGGCGATTGCCCTTGGGGTACAGTAGGTCATCTTCCACCCAAAATTGGTGTGTCTTCCCCTTTTTGGCCAGCTACATAATGGCCTGCGTCGATGTGTCATTTGCCAAGTGTGTCTTGATAGTTTCTCGCACTGTTCCATTCAACGTACTCGTTTTTAGGTGTGCGAACATGCACAGGGCCACATGTTCGCTCTTCTGGCTGAGAGCATCGGCCGCTTGGTTGCATTTCCCTAGTCTATGCTCAAATTGGATATCAAACTCTATTAAAAACTCCAGCCACTGTGCCTGCTTTGACGATAACTTCGGCTGGTTGAAAAAGTGGCAAACGGATCTATTGTTGGTCTTGACTACGAATTTGGCCCATAAGAGATACTGTCTCCAGGCCCTTAAGCAATGAACTACTGCCAACATCTCCTTCTCAGAGGTGGCATACCTCCGTTCTACATCATTCAGTTTCCTACTCTCATATGCGATGGGATATCCGTCTTGAAGGAGAACACCGCCCAACGCAAAGTCAGAAGCATCAGTTTCGACTTCAAATGATTTGGTCACGTCGGCAATTCCAAGGACCGTCCCTTCAATCATCATTTTCTTCAAGCACTTGATGGTGGCTTGAAATTCAAGAGTCTAACTCCATTGGTTACTTTCTCTAACAGCTCAGTTAATGGCCCTACTCTTCTCGAGAGTCCTTCCATGAACTACCTACAGTAGTTGGCTGGTCCAAGGAAGGATTGTAATTCAGTCACGGATGTCAGCACCTTTCAATCGCTGATCGCGGCCACCTTACCCTCTTCCAAGCCAATCCGACCACATTTAATCACGTGGCCGAGGAAATTTATGCACTTTTGAGCAAAAGAGCACTTCTTTCTCTTTACATATAGCTGGTTTTTTCTAAATTTTTCGAAGACTAGTTAGAGGTGATGTTGGTGGTCTTCCATCGAGGCCCTATAGACCACGATGTCGTCTAGATATACTATGACGAATTTTTCAAGGTATTCATGAAACAGCTTGTTCATCAGAGTACAAAAGGTTGCTAGAGCATTGGTGAGACCAAAGGCCATCACGAGGAATTCGAAAGCTCCATACCTGGTGACACAGGTCGTCTTGGGTTTATCTTCTTCAGCAATCCGTACCTAAAATACCCCAACTGCAGGTTCAGTTTCGAGAAGTATCTGGCATCGTGGAGTCGATCAAATAAGTCTGTGATGATAGGAAAGGGGTACTTTTTGCGAACTGTGAGCTTGTTCAAAGCTCGGTAGTCGATGCATAACCGAAGGCTTCCGTCTTTCTTCTTTTGAAACAATACTGGGGCTTCGTAAGGGGCCTTTGCCGGTCTAATAAACCCTACATCTAACAGTTCATCTAACTGCTTCCGGAGTTCAGCCAACTCTGGCAGGGCCATACGATATGCATTCTTGGTGGGCGACTTCACCCCCAGTAGCAGCTCGATCTCATGATCAATCTCCCATCATGGAGGCAAGGACTTGGGCAAGCTCTCGGGCATGACATCTCGATACACTTCCAAGAAAAATAGAATGTCTTGGGGAATTTCCTCTTTTGCAGCCTCGACTAACTCCATCGGAGTGGCCATGAATGTGGGTTCATCGTGACCAAGGCCTCTTTTTCAGTTGGAGGGCTGAGATCATTCTCACCCCGTTTGGCTGTTTGATACTGGCTTTAACCACGGTGGGTGTAGATCTAAAAATTATTAGGCATTTGGCAAGGGGCATCGGTATAACTGTTCAAGTAGGAATTCCATCCCCAACACCACATCAAAGTCGTCCATCTTGACAATTACAAAGTTAGCAAGGCCTTTCCAGCCCCCTAACTTCAATGGTGTTCTCTTTGTTATCCCCGTAATCGACAGGACTGCAGAATTCACAGCTTTCATCTTCCCCACATCTCTTTCCCAAGTTAAGTTTAGGCGACGGGCTTCTATTTCAGACATGAAGTTATGGGTTGCCCCAGAGTCGACCATAGTGCTCTTGGCCGATCTCTGGTTGACCTAAGCATCGACATACATGAGTCCCCTTTCCCATGGCTCCGTCGTCTTTCCCATTTTCTTTTGGAGCACAGATAAGAATTTCAATGTCCCCATCTTGGGATTTTCACTCTTTGCAGCCGGCTCAATTTTTGGTTTTCCCTTTTCAGCCTTGTCTTCTGAGCTAAAGGCCAATGTGGCTTGAAAGGTACTTAAAGTAGTCTGATTCGAATATTCACCCCCTCTATGTGGTCCTATACATATGAAACAAGATAGGGGGCGATTGTAGTTGTTATGTTGTTGTGGACCCCCACCAGTTATTCCCTGACCTCAGCTAGGAGGGCTTACGGTCTCCCCGGGTGTTCTTGTCTTCTCCCCTAGGTCTGGGAGGGCTAGAATGACTATTTCTGTTCCCACCATTTGAGGAAGTTGGTTGTTTCCTCACGTCTTAAGAGTCAATGCTAAGGTCATATAACCGTTCCACTGCCGCATAGGCAGAGGGGAGAACTTGTACTCTCTGTTCATATAACTTTGACTTTGCCCACGGTTTCAGCCCTTTGACAAAGCAAAAGACTTTGTCTTTCTCGGACATGTCACGTATGTCCAACATGAGTCTCGTGAATTGTTTTACGTAGTCCCTGATTTTTCCTATTTGTCTCAGCTCTCGGAGCTTTCATCGAGCCAAGATCTCGACATTCTCAGGGAAGAACTGCGAACGAAGTTCTTTTTTCAACCTATCCCAGGTATCTATTGTGCATCGTCCTTCCTGTATGTCAGCAAATTGCAATCTCCACCATAGCTTCGCATCTTCAGCTAGAGGCATTGTCGCGAATGCGACTTTCGACTCTTCTATCACAATGTTCGTCACCTTGAAATATTGCTCAAGGCCGAAGATGAAGTTCTCTAGAGCCTTCACTTCCCACACCCCACAGAAGGGTTTTGGTTCCGGGATGTTTATTATGCTTACTGGCATTGCTCCCTCAGATGGGGTCTAGTTTCCTATCGCTCAGATGGTGAGATTCACCCTTGCACTCACATCTACACTCTTGGCTCTGACGACGTCAAGGGCCGATCGAAAATCTTCAGACAGATCGGTTACCATCTGAATTATCACTTTATGGGAGCCATCTAGCTCTTCGACGCACTCCTCTATGTGGGCAACAGAGCCTGATGAGCTATCACCGCGTTCAAAACGACTGGATCGTGCAACTTTTGTCTCTAGAGTCTCCACCCTTATCATCAGTTCTCTAACGGGTAACCCTTCTAGGTGGCCAACTACCATATCAATTTCGTCGGCTTTCTCGGCAACTTTTTGCAACCGAGTCTCTAAGAATCGGATACTGTCTGGGACTTCTCTTAAGTAGAGCATTTTCTCTTCCATCTCTACTAGCCTGTCCACATAGGACTTATTCAAGTTCTTTGTCGCCGACATGATTGCTGATCCTTCCCTCTATGAGTCGACTTGGCTCTGATACCAACTATCATAATCACACTTTTGAAGGCTTCTCTTAGCGATTGTGCAGCACTTGTTCCCGCTCACGAAACAGTCAGCCAACTCGAACGCGGACTGTCGATGGCACATCGAGTGCCTCTCACAACCTCCACACTCAGGAAACGGTTTTAAAAACGATTTGGAGAAAAAGGTTTTCGTAAGCATTTTTTAGAATGTGAGTAAAGAAAGAAAGATTGTAGTAGACTAGAAAGCAATGAGCAACAACAACGGCTTTATAGAGTACTACTTCGGGTATGGGGAAGTGATGAGTCTTATCCCCATATAGTGCATTCTGAACAAAAAGCCAACGACACCCTTACATATGCAAAAGGGTGAGCGGTCACTTACAACAAAAATACAAAGAAAGCAAGCTAACTAAACTAATACAATACATGACATGAAAGCATGAAAAAAGGGGTTAGATCGGGCATGCGGCCATGGGAAATAGGCCCCGGACAAGCATGACCATGACACTAGGCATTGGAGTTGCACACACTGGGCGATCATGTGTAGTAGTGAGCGGTGCTACGCGATGAGGTAGGCGATCGTGTAGCAAGGAGCGGCACTGAACAATGCGGTAGACGATTGTGTGGAAATGTGCAGCGCTAGATGATGCATTGTAAATGTGATGAAATAATGGTGTATAATTTCGATGATGATTTATGCATTGCATATGCAAGTTTTCCTAGTAAAACCCAAGTATAAATCTTACTAGGTTTCTTGGTAAGTCCAAGGTCGAACACAAGGACTATTAAGATACTATGCATTAGTAAATTTTAATTCCTTTGCAATGGAAAAAACAAATAAGCTTGTTGGTATTTTATTTATGTATAAATTATATACAACGGAATTTTGTAAAGAGTTGATGACAGCGAAAGTTACAATGAGTATGCAGGGAACGGGTTGAGAAGGGATTTAGCTAACACTTCTTAAGTTTACGTTCAAGTTATGCGATCATGATACACACACACAACATGTCATCTCTCAATGAAAATGCCATAGTTCATAATTCTAGGACGCATGCGACGTATACGATAATGTCGATAGGACTTATGTCTAAGCCTCTATTCTTGTCTATGCAATGATGAATGATACACACATACACAAGGTGACTGCATACTATCATAACCTATTTCTAGGGTGCATGCGATGCATAATAGCAAATAGAACTTATGTCTAAGTTTCTATCTCTTGCTTATGTGGTTCTAGTCTGACTCTCTCAAGCCTAGATTCTTTCTTTACACTACTTTTAATGCGGGGGGAAGAACTTCTTCATGAACTTCTCAACTACTTGTTTCCATGATGTAATCTCCCCTGGTTTGAGAGAATAAGCCCATTTTTGTGCCTGGTCACACAACGAAAATGGAAACAATGTTAATTAAAGCTCCTCAGCGGAGATGTTTGGGAACACGAACGTGTTGTAGATCTCAATGAAACTCCGGAGGTGGGCGTGTGGGTCCTCGTCACAACTACGGCCAAACTGTCCAACAGTTTGGATCATCTGCAGAATCACCAGTTTCATTTCAAACCTCGATCCGTCAAGAGTTGGCCTCATGATTCCTGGTGAGAAATCATAGATGTTGGGCGAAGCATAGTCCCAGATGGGCCTATTGCGGTCGTTCGCCAATAGGATGGGATTCGCCATGATATTATTTGGTGCTCCATTTTCTGGTTGTTCGGTCGTGTTTTGATCTTTCTCTTGTTGTTGTTGTTGTTGGCGGTTGTTTCTTCTTCATCTTCGGAATGTTCTCTCGATCTCACAGTCGTAATCGGGCTCAGGATTTTGTCCTTCGCTCATACGACGCCCGCTTCTTCCCTTACCTAAGGAGAATCAGTGCACAGAGATGGAGAGTCTGCAAAGAAAATAAAAAAGTTACCGTTAGCACAATGTATTGTCGTAGTCCCCGACAACGGCGCCAAATACTTGATGCTTGGTTAATGTGATGAAATAATGGTATAGAATGCAATGGTGGAATATGCGTTGTATATGCAAGTTTTCTTAGCAAGATCCAAGTATAAATCCTATTGAGTTTCTTGGTAAGCCCAGGGTCGAACATAGGGACTAAGGAAATAGTATGCGATGGTAATTTTCGATTACTTTGCGATAACAAATAAATCAATGCATTGGTTGGTGTGTTGTTTAAAGTATAAAGTTTATGCGGAGGATTTGAGAAAAGAGCTAATAATGCGAAAGATACAATGAGTATGCGGAGGAATGGGTTGAGAAGGTCTTTAACTAGCATTTCCTGAGAATGCATTCAAGCTATGCGATCATGCTACACTCATGCGACAGCAATTCATTTTCCAATGCAAATGCAATAGCTCCTAGTTTTAGGACGCTTGCGATGTATGCGATGATGTCTATAAAGCTTATTCCTAAGTCTCTACTTCTTGCCTATGTGATGATGAAAGATGCACATAGGTACAAGGTGACCGCATACAATGATATCCTATCTCTAGGGTGCATGCGATGCGTTAATAGAAAACAGAACTTATTCCTAAGCTTCTGCCTCTTGATTATGCTGTTCTAATCTGACTCTCCCGAGCCTAGATTCTAGTCTGACTTTTCCAAGCCTAGATATTTGCAGGATAAATGAGCATGCAACGGAAGTTGATTTGATCAATTTTAACTCTAAGATGCTCAATTTAGAGGATTAAACATGCAATTAAAAAAGGAAAAACAAAGTTTCAAGAACACTTACCCTTGAAGCTCCAAATTCTCCTTCAATTCTTGATGAATTTCAGCACCATTTGGTTGTAGACCACCACAAGACTCTTCTCTACTATTCTCTAGGCTTAGATTGGATGGTGGGATCCAAATTTGTGGTGAATTTGGGAAGGAATGAAGGTTGGGAAGAAGATGAACAATTGATTGAATTTTGCAAAATTAACCTTTTATTTCACAAAATTCTTAACCATTTTTATTCCAAAATCATCTCTATTTATTAAATAATAACATGCAATCCAATTGCATCAAAATTTGACAACACAAAATGGTTAATTTATTGGTTAATTGTGAAGAAGACAACCAAGCTCCTAGCTTAGTTAGTGGGAAAATTAGTGGGAAAATACAATCTTCAAAATTCAATTTTAAAATCAAATTTTCAATGAATTTCCAAAAATTGAATTAAAATTGATCTTTAATTTAAAAAAATAATTAATTAAATAATTAAATAAATACAAATAATTTAATGTTTAATTAATTTAATTAAATATAATATTATTTTGATATAAAATAATATTATTTTTTCCCACTTGTCTCGATTTTTCTATAAAAACGATATGAATCCCTATTCATATAATTAATATTTAAATCATATTTAAATATTATAATTAACTCTACTTGTCCATTAAATTCGTAATTAAATGTCGATATATCGTATATATCTTACTTTCATTCCTTAAGCCAAGATTTGAACGGTTCAAACTCATTCACCACACTATTTAAGATTTTAGTCCATTTATGAGCTAGTAGAGGGACCTAATGGACCTACAGATCATGAGCTCCAACGATCCAAGATTAACCGGCCAAACTCTTTAACCTAGTTAACCAACATTCATTAACTAACGAGACACTCCACTAAAGCCCGTAGCATAACCGTCATCGATAAGTCAATCCTTCACAGGTCGTTCATAACTTCAGCTAGGTCAATTACCGATTTACCTCTGAGTTACATCTTTTCTCGTACCACTATCCCTATAATGAACAATTGATTTAGGATCTAATCACTAAATCCATTCCCTCTCGGGCCAGTGAGAGGATGGGGCCCCTTGTTCAAGCCCCGGGAACATCATTAAAGAGAACAACCTTTCTACTATCCCTAAGTTGGGTAGGAGTGAATTCTGTCTTGCAAATTCTATGTCCCCAGCTATCTAACCGGTCTTATCCCTGAAATGGATGGAATATTGAGCAGTGCTATTGAGCTTACTCTCACCTATGCAGATCAAGGGATAATTCTAAATAAACAGGAGTTCATAGATAGCTCAAGATTCAGATCAAGTTATCTAGGTCATCGTTAAGTGAAATTAATCAGTGTTAATCGTAAACGGTGTTAATACGTAACAGTGATTATTTCAGGGTCAGTCTTACACAATCTTATTATGTAGAATACCCCTGCTCACATGTCTCTACATGAACAAATCAGGATCACTTCATTTATGACACCTTACAACATTTGTAACAATCATGAAGCGGGTCGTATTCAATAATGTCTCCAAAAAGAGGTACCCAACCTGATCCATGTACTATAGACTATTTAGGCTACTTACTCGAACTTTGATCCTGTTTATGTCTCCACATAAAGTCCAAGTACTCATAATAATAGCCAAGGGTTCATAGTTTAATTAGATTTAGAATAAACAATTAATTCACTTAAATAACTTCATATGTACTAAAATTCACTTATTTACAAAAACTACGAGTTTTAGGACATACAACCCAACAATTCTATACTTAGACTACCCTTTCGAGTATCTCTAAAAGACGAATGACACATACATAATACAAGATAATCGCATAAAGTGAAGATCCCAGGTTATGCTAGCTAAGTGCTTCTCAACCCATTCGACAGTTTTAGCTACTCATGAATAATGTAAAGAGAGTGGACATATATAAATATGCAATTTCCATTTTATAAATAAGTTCAGAATACAAAATGAAAATGAAAAAATAAGGGTAGAGAGCCTGGTAGCAATATCTTGTGTCCCAAGGCTTTTATACTGAGTTATCTCTATTCTGCCCAAAAGATGTTCTTGCTTCCGCGAGAGTTGGCCGTCTCTCTGTTTTTTACGCTTCCCGCCACTCTTCTGAGTTAACCAGGACGATCTCTTAGCATAATCTCCCTTCATTCACTTCCGCCTTCTAAGTATGTAAAATCTAAATATATGGTGAAGAAGAACTCTAAATTCTGAGGAGCAAAATCAAACTCCCCAAACTCTTTCAACGAAGGTGGCCTTCGGTATTTATAGAGCTTCAGGGTGAAGAGCTTTTTCTCTCAAATGATTACACTGATGGGATGTTATTAATTCTCTGTCTGATGCGCCAAATATTTGTCACCGAAAAGTTGAGTGTACTTGTTATAGTATGTCGTTAACGGCTTGTCAACTTAATTCGGACTCGACCGTCATCAGCTTTTTGTCCCATTGTGATTTATTAAGCCTTTACCTTGATGTGCCGGCTCTATGCGGCCATCTTCTTGAGCAGATTTTCACGAACAGAAACGATCGCATAGCCTTGCGGTCGTAATCTCTTAATGCACTCTAACGTTAATTTCCTTAGATCGAAATTTCGCCTTGCGCCAACACATTTTTTGCACAAATACATAAGTTAGCTATTTTAATGCAATGGACGCATGCGATCGCAATGTTGTGAACTTAATGCTTTTGGACGCAATATTGTATATTTTTACCATCGCAATCCTTCATTGTTTTATAACTTTGTGCTATAATAACGTGTATTTCTGCCTGTTATCATGGCACAACTTGCGCTCGTCTGATCAATTGCATTGACTTGCCCTCTTTGTATTCCTGAGCTATTGATTGTGATTCCCTGTATCAGATTCATCATCACATTCATTTGATTTTGTAGGGATGCGATGGCCCCATTGCTTGCGTCACCTTCTCGAATTCTAAGTCGTTGATCGCTTTCCCTCCAATCTTCGTGATTCTTCGAAATGCAATCAAGGATATTTTTAGCCTCGTCATACGTTTTGTCAAGTAGACCTCTAGCTGCTATCGCATTGGCAACCGTCTACGATGCAGGGTTTAAACCATGATAAAAATTTTCCATTTGGAGACAGTCGGGTAAGCCATTGTATGGACAATCTCGCACCAGTCTCTTAAACCTTACCCAGTCATCGCTGAACGATTCGTCAATATCCTGTTTAAAATTTGTAATCAACTTCCTCCTTCTTGTCTTCTCTGTTGGGGGGAAGTATTCCTTCATGAACTTCTCTACCACTTGTTCCCAAGATGTTATCTCCCCTGGTTCGAGAGAATAGGCTCATTTCCTTTCTTGGTCACATAGTGAAAATGGGAATAACATTAGTCGAACTTCCTCAGCTGAGATGTTTGGGAAAAAAATTATTGCAGATTTCAATAGAACTCCAAAGATGGGCGTGTGGATCCTCGCCACACCTTCCACCAAACTGTCCGGCGGTCTGAATCATCTGCAACATAACTGGCTTCATCTCAAACCTCGATCCGTCCAAGGCTGGCCTCATGATTCCTGGGGAGAAATCATAGAGGTTGGGCGACACATAGTCCTGGATGGGTCTATTGTGATCGTTTGCCAGGAGAATGGGGTTCGCCATGATATTGTTTGCATTTGTTGCTTTGTCTTCCGATTGTTCCGCCATGTTGGGATTTTTCTCTTGTGGTTGTCAGTGGCTATTTCTTCTTCTTCTTCGAAACGTTCTTTCAATCTCTAGGTTGTAGTTGAGCTTAGGAATGTTCCTTCGCTCATATGACACCCGCTTCTTCCCTTACCAAAGGAGAGGAAGTGCATAGAGGTCGAGAGCTGCAAAGAAAATCAAAAGGTTTCTGTTAGCGCAATAAGTACTGCCGTAGTCCCTGATAACGATGCCAAAAACTTGATGCGTTGTAAATGTGATGAAATGATGGTGTATAATTGCGATGATGATTTATGCATTGCACATGCAAGTTTTCTTAATAAAACTTAAGTATAAATCTTATTAGATTTCCTGGTAAGTCCAGGGTCGAACACAGGGACTACTAAGATACTATGCATTGGTAAATTTTGATTCCTTTGCAGTGGCAAAAAAAAAAAATAAGTTTGGTTGTTATTTTGTTTAAGTATAAATTCTATGCGACGGAATTGAATAAAGACTTGATGATAGTGAAAGTTACAATGAGTATGCGAGGAATGGGTTGAGAAGGAATTTAGCTAACACTTCCTAAGATTGCATTCAAATTATGTGATCATGCTACACACACAAAACAACATGTCATCTCTCAATGCAAATGCCATAGTTCTTAATTCTAGGACGCATGCGATGTATACGATAATGTCGATAGGACTTATGTCTAAGCCTCTATTCTTGTCTATGCGATGATGAATGATACACACATACACAAGGTGACTGCATATTATCATAACCTATTTCTAGGGTGCATGCAATGAATAATAGAAAACAGAACTTATGTCTAAATTTCTATCTCTTGCTTATGCGATTCTAATCTAACTCTCTCAAGCCTAGATTCTTTCTCTAGACTACTCTCTCAAGTATCTCTAAGACAAGATGATCACATAAAGTGAAGATCTTAGGTCATGTTAGCAAAGTACTTCTCAACCCATTCGGAAATTTAGCTACTCATGCAAAATGTGAAAAGATTGAATAGATGTTGATATGAGAATTCCATTTTATAAATAAAGTCAGAATACAAAACAACAATGGAAAGTAGGGATAAAGAGCCCGGTAGCAATGTCTTGCTTCCCGAGGCTTTTACACTGTCTTTTTACTCTACTCTGTTCAGAAGAATATCTTTGCTTTCGCAAGTGTCGGCCCTCTCTCCTTTTCCAGCGCTTCCCGACAGTCTTTCGAGCTAACTAGGAATGATCTTCCGGTGTCTTCTTCTCTTTGCTCACCTCCGCCTTCTAAGTACATGAACAACTACAGAGTAATGGCTAACTAATTGTATATTCTATCTTCTATGTATATGGTGAACTATGTTGTACTTCTTTTACACTGGTGGCCTTCAGTATTTATAGAGTTCAAGGTGAAGAAGCTTTTTCTTCTAATGATTGCAAAGATGGGAGGTCATTAAATCTTTTGTCTGATGCGTCGATTAATGGTCACCGAAAAGTTGAATCTACTTGCTATAGTGTGTCATTAATGGCTTGTCAACTAAATTTGGATTTAACCGTCATCAGCTTTCCGTCCCATCATGATTTATTATGCTTTCACTTTGATGCGCCGTCTTTATGTGGCCACCTGCTTGAGAAAATTCTCGCAAGCACATACGATCTCATGGCTTTGTGGTTGCAATCTTTTAATGCCCGCAGTTGCCGAATTCCTTGGATCGCAACTTGCTTTGCGCCAAAGCCTTTTTCTTGCACAAAATAAGTAAATTAGCTATTTTTATGCGATGGCTGCATGCGATCGCAATATTCTTAGTTTAACGCTTTTGGACATGATTTTGTATTTTTTTACCGTCGCATATCCACATTGTTTTACATCTTTGTGCTATAATATCGTGCATTTCTGCCCGTTCTCACTAGACGATGTGAAGAGTTGCGCTAAACGATAGCACTATGCGATGGACGATAACGTTAAGTGATGTGGTGTTGGCACTGCATGATCGACATCAGCGCTAGACGATGATGTTGGGCGATAGAGCTACACGATGGGCGTGGGTGCTAGACAATAGTCATGCTGCGCTAGACGATGGGTACCAGCACTATGCGATGGGCATCAGCGAGATTTGCATGATGGGCGAGAGTTGTGCGGTAGGTTGTGTCCTTACATTGGGCGAGAGCGAGATCGTCGAGTGACAAGCATCAGCGTAAGGTCACTGAATGATGAGCTAAACGATGGGGCGGTGAGCTAAACGATTGGACTTATGTTGATCGATATTACTCACAGATTAAAAACACCAGATGTCCTTAGCATAGGATTTAACTCCATAAAAGTTGAAGGTGTCATGCTATGCTTTAATGAGAAGTAGTGGACAGCAGTATAAAAAGGGGAGGCCAAAGTTCAAACCACGAGAAGTCTTGGTGTCGTTGGAAAGCTCTAAGAGTCTACTATCACGGGTGACACTGCCAGAAGAAGTCCTCATCGAGTTAAGGCCGGAGAAGGAGAAAAAGGACCAGAAGTTCTATTCTCGGGTGAATCCGAGCCATTATTAAAGAATTGAGTCTCTAGGATAAACCATGAGAATTCTGAAGCTAAAATTTTGAAGTAAGCTTCCTGAGACAATTATTAACAAGTTTGTAGAAGAAAATTTCTTAAGATAAGCTCTAGAATTCGAGTTATTAATTTCCTAATTTGAATCTAGAATTTCATGAACAAGCATGCAATTGCTTGAGTTGAGTAAGCTGACAGCTCGAGGTGAAACGCTCGGACAGGCAGGGGCTCAGTTATTCTATGCATTAGACCTACTGTGTAGGCTAAGGAGAGCTTATAGTGAGGTCTTGGATGCATAAGCAGCCTTGAGGATGACAACGTGCAGCTTTAAGAACACTTAGAGAGAAAAATGTTGGTTGCATAGGCGGTAGGAAGCTTTGCATGAGCCAAATATCAAAGAAATTCCTAAGTGCCTAAACCTACAGCAAGAAGCGTTGTTGTGAAAGTCTTCAAGAGGAAGGCTAAACACAAAGCTTACTTAAGGGTTAGTCTCAAAAGGGAGACTTATGCTAGTAGCTAATATATGCTTTTGTGTCCATAGGATTGATGCTAGTGATAGAAACATATCGATCCTTGAGGGATAGTTCTAAAAGGTGTGAGTGACTAAATGTTTATAATGTTTTAAAGAAATATTATTCTCATGCTAGCTAGTTTTACAAAGTAAATTCCAAGCAAACCATGAGTTATGTTTTATACGCATGCCATGTATGAAAGTTTATTGAAAAACTATTTATGTGCGTTTAATTACACAAAGCATGTGTTCGTATCTTTGAAGACATGTTTTCTATGTGTTATGCTTTACATACTTTAAAGAGAAAGTCATTGTATGACTAGTTTTACTTGAAACTCGATACCGAGGGACATTTGAGAAGGTATTCGAGCAGCTCGATACTGGGGGATATTTTGAGAAGGTACCTGAGCAAAAGTACCTAAGGCATAATGGTACTTAGTTATGGCCACGTGCACGTAGGTAGGTAAAGTCAGAGATTGAGCAAAAGGGTTCTCTCTTGACTAAGCATTTGACGTAGAGATTTAACCATAGCAGGGTTATTCTCAACTAAGGAACAATTTAATGTGTTATGATGAAAAAAGCTTGATATGCTTTATGCTTGGAAAATGTTTATATTACAATACAAGGTTACTCAAGAGATTTACATTTCTGTTTGATCTCTTTATTGAGACTTTTGCATGAGAATCAATTTTATTTCTTAAGTCACTCACTGGGCTAGCAAGCTCACCCTGTTTTCAAATGTTTTTCTTTCTCCCAGGTAGCGGTCAAATCCTCAGGAGGTAGCTCTGCATTTGCTCTGCCACTCAAGGAAAAAAGTTATTATAACCCGTCTGTTAGGTGGTTGTTGTATGTTACAGTTGTTCATATAGGGACTAAGGTTTTGGGTATCAGAGCTTATGAAACTAGTAATGAAATCTCTGTATATGTTTTGTGTTTAACACTTAATGTTTTTAGCAATAGAGGCATCCGCTGTGTATGAGATATCATGTCGGTATCAAAGTTTTTCGGCTAGAGTTTTTAGATAGTAAGTATCAGCAAAAGGGTTGATAACTGCCATGGTCATGTCCTTTCTTAGGCTCAGAGAATAGTCTAGGAGGGGGTGTGACAAAAATGGTGTGCTTTGATAGTTAACGAATAGTGATTAATTCGATTAAAGAGTTTAACGAATTAATTACAAATCGTTGGAGCTAATGATCTCTAGGCCCATTAGGTCCCTCTACTAGCTCTTAAATTGGAATAACAAATTTAGTATTGATGTATGAAATAAGGACTATGAATTTGAAATGTTCAAATTCAATTTTTAGGGTTTTCAATTGATTATATATGATACAATTAAAAATGTTTAATTTAGTTGAGATTAAACAAAATTGGAAAATCAATTAGTATTTAAATTAAGATTTAAATATGAAATTGATTTATATTGGTGAAATTGGTATTGTATTGATTTAATATTAAGATATTAAATTAATATTATTTTTAATTTAAAAAGTTCAATTAAAATTAGTTTTATTTAAATAAATTATTTTTAATTAATTTTATAAAAATAATTTAAAAATAAAATAAAATGATTTTTGAAATCATCTTTAAGTTAGTGGATTTTCCAAATTTTGGGAAAAATCCACTAATTACATTTTAATGGATTATCACAAAAATCTAGTTGAATTATATGATAATCACCAAGTAGGTGGTGCCATCCATGCAGCTTATTGGTTTTGCATGATTTCTATCTATATTTAAGCTCCATGCACAAAAATTATCAAGGAATCTGAGTTTACTTACTGAAGTGAAAAATCTGAAACCCTATTCAACCCTCACTAGTTCATCAACAATTCAGCTTGGTTTGAATGTTTCCACCACACATTCCTTCTTGAGCATAGTGGAGAAGATCTTCGTGGTGGTCTTCTTGAAGATTCAAGCTCAATCTTGATGAAGTTTTGCTGAGTTCATGGAAGAGATCTTCAAAAGTAATATGTGTTTCAAATCCTATTATGAATATCATATGAATAGCATGTTTAAAACTCAAATTAAATGTATTTTAAGTGCTTATTGATTCTGAAGTCTTCCTTGCATGTTATATTACTTCACATGGAGAATCTCTTCAGCCGTAGGAACTTGCTCATCCTCTTTGTCATCCTCATCATCGTTCTCATCAAGCTAGTCCACTCCTTTCCCGTAAAAGGCTGCAGCCGAAGACCTACAAATGGCAGCACGACGCCCCATCTTTTCCTCGTCGCTAGATATCTCCACCCCGGACCTCCGGCATAACTTAATAATCAGGCACGATGACCTAAACTACCGGTGGTGGAACATTGCCCACAGCGATGGATCGAATCCCTAATGATTCGTCCGTCATTAATGGACATTCCCTGGACAAGACAGTAAAGGCGCTTGGCTCAGTCCATGAGACATGGCACTGGCATCAATTGGGAACACACAATTGCGTGCCAGATCTGGTCAGAGATGGACATATCCATGCTTCTAAATCTCACAGTCACTCCCCTGGACCTGGCCCACTAAACTTCTGGACCGTACAAGGTTTAAATCACCTTCTCCTCTGGAAACCGATGGGAGAAAAACCCTCTGTACTCATCATTAAAGTCACGTAAATTGTACACTTCGTTGATGCGGGCTGATGAAAAGGGGATCCTAAAACCTCTTTCCAACGAGAAGTCCCTACCCTCGTCAATGTTGGCATAGAACTCCCTAACTATGGGGACAATCACCTCGCCAGGATGACAAGCCAAAGACTCCTACCCACGCTCCTTTATCTCATCAGTGATGTGTGAATAGTAATTAGCCTACAGGGTCAGAGCTCTCTTAGGGACTAATCTCCTAGATGAAATGACATAGTTGTATCTATCTACAGGCCTCCTAGAAATGAAACTTGGGTGTCGAAAACTGGCTTGGGGTTTTACCCACTAGAACTAGCCTCACTTCTCCCTACTCACCTAGGACCCATAATCAAGATTTTCAAAATTGGTAGTCACACAAAATTTGAGATCCTATACACTCTATCAATCCCTCTTCTCTACTCTAACTCACAAACACCCCCAACTTTCAACAACTACACCAAATTTCACTTGCATGAAGAAAAACCCAACAATTTCATAAACACATTCAACATTAACATACCAAATCCTCAAAGCCCATTCAAGAATCAAGCAAGATATCATGCAAAATCTGAATATCTCTCAACCATAAAGTAGATATATGCACTAATCACACGAATGCCCAAAAAAAAAAAACTTACCCTTGAAGAGGAGAAATTTGAAAAAAGTTGCACAAAATCACAAGAACGCAAATGGACAAAAACCCACGAAATCGGTAATAGATCCAAGGAGAAAACTAAAATTAGAAGGAAATCGATGGAGAAATCATGCTTAGAGTGAAAAACAGTGAAGAAATCTGAGAGAAAGTGAAGGGAAAGGCTCGGTGTAGAGAGAAAAATCAAAGAGGAAGTGGGATTCCTTGCGGTAGACCAGCGTTATAACGTTGTTTTATCGCGCAGCATTTCAACGCTGCTATTGTAGCGTCACGATGCTGTGCCCTAATCCCTTTTTTTTTTTAAAAAAAATATAAATTAAAAAAAAAAGAATAAAGGAAAGAGAAACGAAAGTAAGAATAAAAATCTAACCTAAAAGAACTAAATAAAATAGAAAAAAGAAAAGAAAATTTTCAAACATTGCTGCCTTTAGGAAGTGCAAATTTTTAACGTCGGTTGCTCGATGTGACCTATCCCCTATCAAGGTACAAAGAAATTCTTGTAATTCTCTGGTCCTCTCTTAGATGAGTCGATATGGCCAGGTAAAGCCATAACGGTTCCCATATTTTGAAAAGAACCAGACATGTCGAATTTTGAATTTTGAATTTTGTTTGAAATAGGAAATAAAACAAAAAACTCTAAGACTGACTCAACTGAAAACAAAGACTCTAACTGAACTAACTCGACTGACTCATAAGGTGAAGGTGAGCAAAATTAAAAAATAAGAGGGATACCAATGCAAAGAACAGGACGAGTCTTAGGAGCCTCTGACTCTTTTACCTTAGGTTCTCCCAAAATAAGCCCATACTCATACTTAACCTCACAAAATTGTTCTTGGCGTGACAGAGGATAAACATCATCATCTGAATCAATCCACGCGTATTCCATCACAAGGTCGGCCTCAATGCTGTAGATGTAGGATGGCTCTAAAGGATTTTCTGTACACTCAAAAAAATCAAGTACGTTCACACATTAAGTAATCCAACGTCTTACCCTGATCAGACATATGAGGGACCAGTTACTCTGTAGAATTATTGATGCTCGTATCTCCACTGCTCAACTCGACATCCTCAGAAGATGATGATTCCTAAGACTCCTCCAGTCTCCTAACTGATTCAATGATTTGAGCGATGTGGTCACTCGGGTTTTAAAGCTCAGCTTACCTCACGTTCGAAATAGAGGTCATCCTGCTGGAAGCTGTTGGGCTCTTGATAATCATAGGTGCACTCCTGCACAAACTCATCAGAGCGATGAGAAAGTTCTGTAACTATATCCTCTAAAGAGATACCTAGATTGGTAGGCTGATATGGCATCGACAAAACTCCCAACGAGGATAGTATTTGCACTCAAGACCATGTGAATTTTGCATGTTCATACTAGCCATAACTTGAACAATAGAGGTTAGTTCAGAAATTTGATCTCTAAGCCACCGAATTTCTCTTACCTCTGATGTTTCTCATTGTTCCGCGTATCTTGCTTGAAGAGCATAAATGTTTAAATTTTCTGCCATTGAAGAAAAAGTAGATACGAAAGAAATATAATATTTTTGAAGTTTTTAAAGTTTAACAGTCAATTCTAACTAAAAGATATTAATTGGCTTGCTTCCCCGACAACGACACCATTTTTGTTTGGATCGGGATCGATGTCGTTAAGTCGACTCCAAATCAAAACAAAAGAAAAATACTACTCCTATTACTACTAAAATGTAGCAACAGTAGTAAGTCTGGGGTCGAACCACAAGGAAGCGAAGAATTTATTTATTTTTGGGTTAGATTTGATTGTGGAAAAACAGAGAAAACAGAGGTTTGGTTTTTCTTTTTTAAAAACATGCAAGATAAAGTAAAGTGCAATATATATGAACCGATAATGGATTTGTGTGGTTCTTGGTTCAAGTGCCCATTCAATGTAAATTAAATATTGTTTGCAGCCAAAATATCATATATTTTAATTATGTGTGCATAACTACTCAATCGATGTGAATTAACTAATCTCTATAAGCCCAAAAATCAATTAATCTAAACCAATCGAGTGTCCTAATTTGTAATTAAGGCTAGAAAGTTGTTTCCTAACCAACCTACATGCTCTTAGATGCAATTGGGTCTTCAGCAACCATAAACAATTAGAAATACATGCATTAAGATTCATGATTCAACTATGTTGATTAAGTGTCAGGAAAGTCGTGTTTAAATAATCAATTTGTTCTTTAAGTCTAGATTAAATGTGTGATTCAAAGATTGAAAACCAGCCTATAAACCTAAGCATGCTCACTTAATCTATGCTACAAGGGTAAATTCAAAGAATGGACGAGTACTAGGATGCGTACGAGCTTGAATTTAACTAGCTAAGACATGTGATCATGATAGGGTGTCAATCCAACACATAAAACAAGTCTAAATTAAACAATATTTAAAGAAAACATAATTCTAGATTAAAGCATAAAAATTGGTCAGAACTCATCAAAATATAAACAACGTTGATCCAAGAACTGAACGAAAGATTACCTCATCAATTCATAAACAAACTGACGGAATACATTCCAGTACATGTTCATAATCCAAAAATAAAATAAATCTAACCTAATGATATTGAAAACATTTGAAAAGGAGAAATTCGAGGCCTCTTCTCGGCCTCCATGGAAGAACAACATGGTTTCTGGCATTTTTAGCCTATTTCAGTATCCTTGTTGTCCTAAATGAAGAGGTGAATTTATAGAAAAAAATTTTGGGCTGCGTTGCAACACTTGGAATGGTGTTGCAATGCTGTTGCGACTGAAGGGATGCGTCAGGCAAGAAGTCCAATGCTGGCCTCGACGTTGTCTCATGCGTGTGCCTCAAGCTCGTCTGTCAAATATCCTAGCATTACAACACTATTGGAGAGTGTTGCAACGCTGCTGCTTCTTTTCCTCAGCATCGAAGTCGA
The DNA here is from genome assembly GCF_027475165.1 of Benincasa hispida. Classification (NCBI taxonomy): domain Eukaryota; kingdom Viridiplantae; phylum Streptophyta; class Magnoliopsida; order Cucurbitales; family Cucurbitaceae; genus Benincasa; species Benincasa hispida. Next base: position 22,934,351 of record NC_143483.1, read on the forward strand.
GCTTTTTGTAGCGTTGGAACAGTGGTGCTGATGAAAATCCGAAGCGTTACGATGCTCAGCACAGCGTTGCAACGCTGCGTCCACTACCAGATAATCGATACTCGATGCTCGACAACTCGATACTCGATCCTCAGTCATTCGGTAGTGTTTTCTTGATTATTCGACAACCTTCTACTCGATGGTACTCAATGGTGCCTCATACTTGGTGGAACTTGATGGCAATGGTCTTTTCAACTCCTTTGAAGCCCCGATGTTCAAATTGACTCCAAATTGCTTTAAATTAACCCTGTTGTTCACCAGATGATTAATTCTACATCTTGATTGCTCGATACCAACAAAACAGGGAAATAAACACATAAAATCTACTAATGAGCCCTAATTAAACTAGGACTGTTAGCTCTTTTTGAGAGCTAACACTAATTTTCATATTTTTTAATTATTATGTAATTTTATTTTTTTAATTGATTAAATTAATATAAGTGTTATATTAATTTAATTAATTGCTTAGGATGCCAATTTTTTGTCCAAAGTTACTGTTTTATTAATTTATTCATGGGATGTATGATTTATTTATTATATTGCATAATGTATGCCATATAATTTAAAATCTCACCATAAGATCAACATATTATCATGCATCATATATAATATAAGTGTTATATTATATTGTTGCATGATATTTTATTCATGCTCATGCATCATATTAAATATAAATGTTATATATATTATTGCATGCATTTATAACATGTTCATGCACCATACTATATTATAATTGTTATATTATATAGGGTTAATGATGGATGTGTGTTTATTTTGATTACTTTATTAATACAAGTGTTGTGTTATGTAATAAAAATGAAAATGCATGAAGCATAATTACTTAGAAAATGTAAATGTTATATTTCATATATGTCCGTAGATGCATATTTATAGGTTTTAATTGTTTCATTAAGTTTTATAAGTGTTATAAGTTTAATGAAATTAGAATTAAAATCTATAATCAAGAGTTGCATGCAAATATAGTTAATAATTAATTTTAAATAGTTTAAAATTTATTTTACATAGACCTATACTGAAATAATTTTAAGGAGACTAGAAATAGGTTAATCTTTTATTTTCTCCTTAGTAGGATTAAATTGGATTAATAAAAGATTAAAATTATAAAATAATTATCTATAAGGGACCTTTGTCTAAAAAAGGTTCTGTCTAAGTTGGGTTATTTAAGCTGACGGAAATGGAACAACCCTATCTTGAACCAACCTGGAAGATGAATTAGACAACTATTTTATAAGCATGCAATAAATGATTTAGGTTATTCAAGTGTTTAATGAAAAAAATCTTTTATTGTTAACCTATCCACTATAAGAGTTATATTGGGAAATCTAACAATCACTTAGATAAATCGCTGGTCGAATTTACCTAGGTTTAAAATACTCAATGGGAGGAAAATAATGTATATGATATGTCAATTTTATTTCATGTTTTTATTAAATAGTTCGTACCATGAGATCTATGCTCAGCCTCGAGGCACCTTTGCTTGTGTCCCCTTATGGATAGTGTTTACATAGGTCAGTACCAAAATGAATGGGAGAGTGTTTAGAGTAAGTGGGAGAGGGGAATGTGTCAACACATCCCACGGTCTCCTTCATGAGTCTGTAGTAAAGTTTCATTCTCGGCCTCGTGGCACCTTTCCCTGTGTCCTTCTAAGGAAGGTGTTTACATGAAATTTTACTCAAACTCCAGAAATGGATAGAATTGCTTTATTTTTTTCCCCAGTCGCTTTTTTCCTATAGTTGGCTCATTAAAGGTGAAACTCTAGAGTCTAAAATGAAGTATTACACTTACAAGAAATTGTTAAGTAAGTTAATGATTTCTTGACAAAACAATGGTGACTAATCATTATAGGAAGAGTTATTCTGGTGTAATGATTGTTTGAGAATGTCTCAATTCAGTGAATAGGTGATTTCCCACTCTATGGTGATTTTCATCCCGACTCACTGAAACATCATTGCAAAATTAGATGTCATATAGGATACATTAGAAAATTTGCTAAAATTTATTGGTTTTTATGGGTAATGCTTAATAACTAATATATAAAATTTTTATGGTTTCATCAATCTTTGAAAATGACTAGTGCTACATTGAACTTAGTGTTGACAAATTAAATGGTGACAACTACACAAGTTAGAAGTGCACAATTAATACTATACTAATCATCAATGACTTCCGATTTGTCTTACTTGAGGAGTGTCCTCAAGTATTTGATCAAAATGTAGCCCAAAATGTTCAAGATGCTTATGACATATGGGTAAGGGCAAATGAAAAGGCTCGAGCGTATATACTTGCCAACTTATCTAAAGTTTTGGCAAAGAAGCATGAACCCATGGTCACTGCACGCGAGATCGTGGAATCATTGCATGAGATGTTTGGATGACCATCCTCACAACTCAAACATCACGCTCTTAAATACATTTTCAATCTCCTATGAAAGAAAGTGTTGGGTTTTATGCCCTAAAACACATAGAGAGTAGATGTAAATTTTGATTTATCATTAGTAAAGTGTTATTAATGTTTATTACAATAAATAATTCTTACTTATCTTGTATTGATCTTGCCTAAATAACCATAATCCAATCAATAACATCCTAGATTGATGTATGAGTCTTGAATTGTATGAGGAGATATATGGGGATCAGTGTTCAAGATACAACCTAAAAGGTTTATAGTATATGGATAAGGCTGGGTACCTTATCCTAGTAACACTATGGATATGACCCACTTGTATTTGATACAAATGCAATGATCTAACGCGTTCGTGTAGGGGACATGCAAGTGGAGGTATCCTATTAAATGAGTTTGCATAAGACTAGACTACGAAATAATAACCTCTATATGTAACTCTATTGACTAGTTAAGTTTCTATTTCACTAGGATGACTTAGGGAACTTAGTCTCAATCCTGAGTGGATTATGGACTTTTGTTCACAATGATTTTCCTTTGATTTTTATGGGTGAGATCGCTGACTCAATAAGCCTACCATTTGGGGACAATAATGAGGGGGAGCTGGGAATATATTTTCACGAGATGAAATTCATTCCTTCCTGACTTTAGGGTATGTAGATGAGTGTTCCCTTAAGTGGTGTCTTCAGGACTTGAATAAAAGGCCTTACTTTCTCACTGGCTTAAGAGGGATTTTTGTTTAATGGTTGGACCATAAATAGGTTGTTCGTTAGAGAAGCACTGGTATTTAAGGATATAGAAGTAACCTAGGGGTAAAACGATAATTTGCCCAATTGGGGCTACGAACATTCGTGAAGGAGTAACTTGCTGTTATTGATCGATATCCATGGACACATAAATATATCTGCGGTGAGAAAAGTGCCATTGTGGGTCTATAGTAGAGTGCCCACAATTAACAAATATTGTTAACTTGGTTAATGAGTTCAGCCAATTAATCTGATATTATTGGAGCTTCTGATCTGTAGGTTCATTAGGTTCCACTAGTAGCTCAGGGTATTGAGGTAATTAAAGTAATTTGAAATGTTCAAATTTACTAAAATAAAGAATATAATGTATGGTGCTACATTATAATTAATTAAATTTTATAATATAAATTTAATTTGATTCAAAATTAATTTATGGGAGACGTAAATATTTGAAGGAGTTTAAATATTAAATTTAATGTTAATAGAATTCATATTAAAACTATAGGTTAAAATTAATGCACATTAGATACACATTAAAACTATAGGTAATATGAGAGAAAAATAATTGAATGTGATTCAATTATAAAGTGAAATTAAATATGTGATATTTAATTTAATGATTAATTAATTTGAGAATTAATTAATTACATATTAAATTTTAAATTAAATTTGATTTAATTAAATCAAAACTATAGGTTATGAGAGATGGGTGTGTTAGAATATGATTCTAAGGCACATTTAATTAAATATGAGATATTTAATTATTATTAGTTAATTTGATTAATTAATAACTATTGATTTATTTTAGTAAATTAAATTTTGATTTAATTTATTTTTAAATTAAATGAATTTATTATTATTTAATTAAATAAATTAAATTTGATTTAATTCATTAGTTAAATAAATAATGAATTTAAATAAAAATAAAAAAATTAGTTATAACTGTTGGGGTTGATGCTCTAAACCTCGTAGGGTCCTATAGTTTATAAACACTTGTACGAACAAATATTTTGTGATTTATAATATATGATATTTTATTCACTTCAGTCTATGAAATATTTGATATTTTAGTTGCATTAACCACAAACCAATAAACTAAGATCTAAGGTTATGTTGTAACTTAAACATGTATATGGAGACATACAAATGGATCGTGTTTTAAGTGATAACCTAAATGGTCTGTAGTATATGGATAAGGAGAGATACCTTATCCTGATGACACTACGAGCGATTTGTGAAGGGTCATCGTACTATTGATTGGTTAAATACAATGGACACGAAAATATATCTGTAGTGCGAAGAATACAGTTGTTGGTCTTTAGTGGAGTGTCAGGTAATTAATGGATGGTGGATAATGTGATTGAAGAGTTTAGTCAGTTATTCACGTACCATTGGCACTTCAAGTTACAGGTCCATAAAGTCCCCTTGGTAGCTCGATGGATTCAAATTGAGAATCAGGTTTTGGGTTTGATTGAAATGTTCAAATTAACAAGAGGAAATTTGATTATATATGATATAATTCAATTAATTCAATTCTATCTGATATAATTGGCATAATATATATGATACATTATTGTTTGATTGGAGGAACTAATGTTTGAATATGATTCAAATATAATTTCTATGAATTAGATTTATAGTTATTAAATTTAATATAAATATGATTTATATTAAATTCCATAAAATAGAAAAATAACTATGGTTTATATATTGTATATGATGCAATATTAAAACTATAGGTTATAAATATAATATGATAAGTTAGTTATTGTATTTATTTATAATTTATTAATTATATGATAATTAAATTTCTTTTTCTCCATAATAACCTTTAGTGGGTGGTTATACGGTCTTTATGGCAAAGTAGAATAAAGATGAAAAAGTGGTTTTCTAATGATTCGACAAAATACGACTTGTGTCACTTCTGACCATTACTTAAACCTTTAACTGTAACTCATCGAGCAGCTTCATAACACTTGAAGCATAAAATATAATAAGGTTTTGTGGATACTTCCTAAATCTTAGTTGAAAACGAGCATTCATCGCTCAAGCTCCTAATGTCTGTATCACGCCAAGAGACCCATACTTCGACCTCGGTTACTAAATATGGATTAGGAGAACCATACGTTGGCCTTTCAATATGGCCTAAGAGACCCATACTTCAGCCTCTTCTTTAGAACTTTCTACGTGCATGTAGAGTTATTAAGTACCGTCAACACCTTAAGTACTTCCTAGAAACATTCCATACTTTCAGTATCTAACTTACTAAAAACATATCATGCTTTCATATACATTATGAATCTTTCAAAATATAGCTTTAAGCTTAGCATTTACGGAAACTTAGCTACAGTCTTTAGAATGTATGCTTCAACATAGAATACTTCATATGCTTTCAGACAACATTGTGAAGGCTATCACATGTTAGGAAACTGATTCTTGAAATTCTTTATTAATATAACAGGTTGGTACAATCTTCCAGAATAATAACTAAACGATGAACAAACTCTTTATTAAATGATAAGAGTCAAACACGACTAAACGGTCCATTACAGTAGTTCCTCGCTCGCTTACCAATTTACTAAACGATCTTTTACAAGTTCTTCACGATCGCTCTGTATTACTAAACGATCGTTTACAAAATACTCTATGATCACTCACAAGCTCCTACACAATCACTTACAAACTATTACACGATCGCTTACCAGTTTCTATATGATCGCCTACCAATTGCTAAATGATTGCCAATCAAATGCTCACGATCGCTGAGCTCTGCTACACGACTCCCTAGTAGAAGTAGATGATGCGCAGTACATTGCGACGACTTCTCCGCGACAGAGACTTCCGAACTCCCACTCTCGAGAGCTCTCCTTCCTTCTAATATTCAGACTTCACTTCCTTCCCTTCCAGTTTCTTCCTTTTTTTTAAACCTCAACTTCTCCTAACAACCATGACAATAACTCTTAGCCGATTCAACTGTCGACTTCCCCTTTTCTCTTTTGTTCTTTCTTTTTTGATATTGCAACGTAATTGGAGTCCTATCTTCATATTACCTTGACATGAAATCAAGCAAGTATATACACGAGGAAAATGCTAAGCAATCTCATGAAGCTTAATTGCTTGAAACCTATAAACTTATAAAAATTATCATTGAATGACATAGTTTATCCCTCTTCTTAGCCCATGCTATACGAAGCCAACTCAATACATAGCATTCTTCATTAACAAGTTTTATTGAAACTTGAATTCATCTATTGGAATATGGATCCTCTGTCCATCACCTTCCTAGTAATGTCAACCCTGTGAACACATCAAATTACTTTAGTTAATAGCCTTGGTTTTCCCTTTTAAGACTCGCTTTCAGAACTAAGCTCACATTCATACAATTCACTCTCAAATCTTGGTAACTTACCTTAGAGCATCGGGCACTTAATCGAATTTAAAAAGGCTTAAACTTCAGTGGGTCGCCTCCCTTCTGACACCCACACCCAGTACTTAGTAGGATTTTTGGGGTGCCAAGCCCACGTTTAGCAAGTAGTTGCCTACTCGCCCAACAATTTCCAGACTCAGATTCTAATGTCAATAACTCAAATCCATAACCCATTTTAAGAACATTTCTTCTTCAAACATGCTCAGAATTTTGTTAACAATGTTATCTCAAAATTAGAGCGTGAAAATCTTTGTGGCTTGATCTGGAGCTTTAAATATTCCTCAATGGCTCTAGACTACGAAGCTATCTTCTTGTTCAACACTTTCTAAGTTTAGTTTCTAAAATATGTAATTCAAACCCCAATCCTTATCTTGCAAAATTTCCTTCTACAAACATACTCAGAAGGGTGATAACAATATTACCTTAAATTTTCAGCTTGAAATTCCATGTGGTTCGGTCTAGATCTACATTTCTTCGTCAAGTGCCCGAAAATGCCCAAAAAATGAACCTTCGACTCTTTCTTCCTTCTCTGGCCCTCTTTCCAGCAAGAAATCCCTACCAAAGACTCAATTTTAGAAGTTAGACTCGTAGAGCTTTCCAATGGTACCAAGTTCGTTTGGTTTGCTCGAGCAAATAGTCCAAAACAAGCCCTTGAAATTCTCTTCCTTTTTATACTACTGTCCAACCCTTTACATAAAATCTCTTTAAGCCACCTCACCCACTAGTGGAGATTAAGGGCCGATATTAAGCCATCTATCCAGGTAACTAAAAGAGAAGTTTAAAACTATGCATTTAAAACTGAGCATGTCGAGCAACTCGACCCTCGCTGGGAAAACTCGATGGAGGAAGGTCTTTTCTCGATGAAAGGTTCCACGGATCATTGTCAAATACTCAATGGAAGGACTTAATACTTGATGGGAAACTTGGTGTTGGGACCTCGCTCGATGCTCTCTCCTTACTTGATCGCTCGTACTCGACACGCGACCCTTGACCCTGAAGGAACTCTTATCCAAGAGAACCAATGAGTAGATCTTTTCGAGCCTATTGTGACATAATTAAAGGCAATCACAAACATACAGAACAGTTATGCATCTTCTAACAAATTACATAATGCTTTCATAATAAAATACAAAAGGAGTGAGAGTCTTACCTTTGAAGAACATTTCGTTTGAAGATCTCTCACTCTCATGAAGAACTCGAACAACAACATCTCGCTGTCGCTACAATCGTCTAGCCAATCTCTCATTGTCGCTTAGATCACGAACAAGCAATCCCTTAGACACCACCACTCAGCAACATTGGTATTCTTAGAGTGAGAATCTAGGAAGTGTGGGCTCTGTTGGATTTGGTAGAGGGATGAAGGTAGGCAATGATCAAACTATACGATCAAGCAAGTGGGAGAAGGAACTGTCTATCATATAGACTGTGTATGCTTGATCATTTAGTAAATCTCGCTCAGTACATGATCGTTTAGTAAAACACGCTTGATCATTTACACGATCGTTTAGTGAATCTCGGTTGGCACATGATCTCTTAGTAAATCACGTTGGATCGTCTACACGATTGTTTAGTAAAAGGCGCTTTACACATCGTTTAGGCAGTCGCTTAGAAAGCTAACGTGTAGTCTCTTGTTAGCTAAACAATTAGTTATGCGACTTATGAAGCAATGTCTTTCAAAATGAAAACATTTTTCATTTTATCCTTCAGTTATGAAAACTAAACATAACCTCCCACTTTCACGCACAGATAAAGGAGAAACCACCCACAATTATCATGTAATTGTTTTAATTATAAATAAATATAATAATTAACTTATCATATTATATTTATAATCTATAGTTTTAATATCACATCATATGTAACATTTAAACCATAGTCCTTTTCTCCTTTACTTAATATAAATCATATTTATATCAAATTCTTTCAATTAATGTATTTCACACATCATATCAATTATATCACATATAATTGAACCATTTTATAAATATATCATATATAATAAAACTCCATTTTGTTAATTTGAACACTTCAAACTAATCCAAAAACTTATTCTCAACTTGAATCCATTGAGCTACCAAAGGGACCTTATGGACTTGTACCTTGAATCTCTAACGGTACATGAATATCTGACTAAACTCTTTAATCACGAAATCCACCATCTGTTAACTGTTAGACATTCCACAAAAGACCGATAGCTACACTCTTCTCACTACAGATATATTTCTGTGTCCATTGGATATAACCAATCAACTGTACAAGAACCCTTCACAAATCGCTCGTAAGTACAACTGGGCCAATTTACCCTTTTTCCCCTATAGTTACATCTAACTTCTTAAGTACATCATAGTTCTACTATAAGTGGACACCTCTCGAGCCATGAGAAGGTATGTGGTGCTATATCGTTCAAGCCCCGGAATCAGCCTTAAGGGAGCAATCTATCTACTTACCCCTGCTTCGGGGAAGGAGTGAATTCTATCTTGTGTAGCTAAGTTCCTAGCTCCCCAATCAGACGAGTTCCCAAAGTGGTAGGTTTGAATCGGCAATTTGGCCACTCGCACCCATGTAAATCAAAGGACCGGCTTCATAGGCAAGAGTTCCAAACTCATTCAGGATTAAGCTTATGTTACCTATGGCCATTCTAGTGAAATGAAAGTCTCTGTAATGAACGACGTTATATAATGAGACTAAACACTTCGTGGTCTAGTCTTTTACAAACTCTTTTGTATTGGCAACCCCGCTCGCATGTCTCCATATGAATGATCAGGATCAGAACATCTGTAGCACTTTACAACACTTGTAACATCTACAAAGCGGGTCGTATCCATAGTGTCACTAACGGGCAAAAATTCATGTTATCATAGTCCTAAATTCTTACACAATGTTGGATTGTGTTAATGAAATATGTTAATTTGCGTCCATTAAGCATCAGTTTCTTAATATTGCGGTCGCATGCATCCAACACATTAGAACGGTTGATCTTTGTATTTCTGTGCAGAATATGCGTTAACGCAATGCAAAAGTGCGATCATAGGAAATCATTGGTCGAGGCAACTTCACCGCAAGGCTTTGCGTTGATCATGCTCACAAACATTCGCCCAAGAAACATCGTCGCAACATGGTGGGCACATCAGGGTGAAAGGATAATTAAGAGCGATGGGACAGAAAGCTAATGACAGTCCAATCCAAATTAAGATGACAGCCGATAACGGTCACAAAGTACATTCAGCTTTATCAATGATAATTATCCGATGCATCAATCAAGAATTAAAGTTGTTCCATCTATACAACCAGAAGAGAGAAGCCGCCTTTCACCATGGATGCCCTATCAATACCAAGGGCATTCTTTAGAGAAGGGGTTAAACAGTTGATTAGTTTATAGTTTAGTTCACGCCTCTATCCATAGTTTTCCTTTCATTTTAAGACGAACGCGAGGGAGAAAGTTGTGCCAGTCGTTCCATTAAGCTTAAGAGAGCACCAAAAGCTTCAAGGATAGAGAGAGGGTCGACGCCTGCAAAAATGGGAACATCTTTAGAACAGAATAGAAATTGCAGTGTAAAAAGCCTCGGTCAGCAAGGAATTGCTACCAGGCTCTCTACCTTTACTTTCCATTGTCATTTTCTACTCTACTCATTTATAAAAATGAATTTCCTTCTCTATATTTGTTCACTCTCTGTTATTCACGCATGAGTAGTTAAATTAGTTGAATGGGTTAAGAAGCATTTAGCTAGCACAACTAGGGAATCTTCATTCTTTGCGATTATCTTGTTTATGTAAGTTGCATTCGTTCATTAGAGATACTCGGGAGGGTAATCTAAGGACAGGATCTAGACTTGGGAAGGTCAAATTAGAATCTAGGTTCGGAAGAACCAGATTACAACACATAAACAAGAGATAGGCGCTTAGGAATGAGCACTATTTCTTATCAACGCATCGCATGCATCCTTGAGATAGGATATGATTGTATGCGGTCACATTGCTTTCATGCATTTTGCATCAGTACATAGGACAAGAGTAAAGACTTAGGGATAAGCTCTATGGACACTTTTGCATTCAACACATGCGTCCTAGACTTAAGAGCATCGCATTTACATTGGAAAATGAATTGCTGTGCATGGTTGTAACATGATCGCATAGTCTGATGCATTCCCAAGTAAGTTAGCTAAAGATCTTCTCAACCCGTTCATCACATACTCATTGCATCTATCAACGCAACTGTCTTTCTCAAATCCACCACCTTTATTTATTTCTTTTTCATCAATGTAAACAACAAACCCAACACTTTATTTAGTTATCCGGTTACTGCAAAGGTTTTCATAAAAGATACCAGCGCAAATTGTTTTCACAAGTCCCTGTGTTCGACCCTGGACTTACCAGGAAACTCAGAGGAATTTACACTTGGATTCCGCTGGGGAAACTTGAGTGCACAACGCAATTCCATCAACGCATAGCATCCATATTTCCACTTCATAAAACCTAGCATCAAGTTTTTGGCACTGTTGCCGAGGACTTCGGCAAGATAGTTTGCTAACGATAATTTTTGTGATTCCTTTGCAGGCTCTCAGTCTCTGGCGAACTACGACCTGTAGATTGAGAGAACATTTCGAAGGAGATTGAGAGACCGCCAACAATAACCACAATCAGACAAAGAAGAGATGGCGGAGCAGCCTGGAAATGGAGCACCAAATGATAATAATGTCATGGCAAATGCGATTCTGTTGGCAAATGATTGCAATAGGCCCATTCGAGACTATGCATCACCAAACCTCTATAATTTCTCTTGGGGAATCATGAGGCCTACCCTCGACGGAAGCAGATTCAAAATGAAACCAGTGATGCTGCAGATGATCCAGACTACAGGTCAATTCGAAAGAAGGCGTGGCGAGGATCCGCATGCCCACCTCCGAAGTTTTATTGAAATCGGCAATACTTTTGTGTTCCCAAAAATCTCTATTGAAGAAGTTCGACTAACGTTGTTCCCATTTTCTCTCTGTTATCAGGCTAGGATATGGGCATATTCGCTCGAACCAGGAGAGATCACTTCTTGGGAGTAGGTAGTGGAGAAGTTTATGAAGAAGTATTTTCCACCTACCGAGAACGCAAGACGAAGGAAGCTTATCACAAATTTTAAACAATATATGGACGAATCGCTTAGCGATTCTTGGGCGAGGTTTAAAAGGTTGGTCCGGGATTGTCCATATAATGGGTTACCAGACTACCCTCAAATAGAGATTTTCTATCATTGTTTGAATCCCGCTTCGCAGACCACTGCCAATGCGGCAGCCGCTGGTGGTCTGCTCTATAAAACTTATAATGAGGTGAAGAATATTCTAGACCGCATCTCCAAGAACCATGAAGATTGGAGAGAGAGTGACCAGAGATTGAGACTCAAACATTCTGACGCAAACAATGGTGCTATGATTTCATTACAAAACCAAATGACCGCAATGATGAATTTGATCCAAGGAATGGCGATCAACAGCCCAACACAGCAAGGTGGGCAAATCAACGCAATCAGTCAAAACACCGCAAGGTGTGTGACTTGCGGTGATGGGTATGCGATGGAAGATTGCCCCCAAAATCCACAATCTATATACTTTGTGAAAAATAATCTCTTTTCAAACACTTACAACCCCGTGGGAAGAAACCACCCAATTTTGCTTGGAAGAATCAGCAAAAAAAATTTCAACATGTGGCACAAAAAAAGGGCCACCAGGATTCTTCCAACGCAACAACGATCGACCGAGCAATCAAGCAAGTAGCTCACAAAAACCAACGCAATCCTCTTCTCTGGGGAGTCTATTGAGGCAATACATAGAGAAAAACGAGACCGTACTTCAAAGTCAGGCTATATCCATCCGCAATCTTGAATTACAGATGGGCCACATTGCGAGTGAGCTGAAGAGTCGATCGCAAGGGGCGTTGCCAAGTTCAACAAAACTTCCACGCAACCCGAGGGGATCAGGTAAGAAGCAATGTCAACTTGTGACATTGCGCAATGGGAAGACTGTGGAAGGAGAAAAGAAGAAGATCAGTAGAATAGCTTCCTTACGGCTGAACTTGAGTTCACGGTAATGCAAGAAGAAGAAAGAAAAAATGAAGCAGTGGAACCTGAGGTTGCGTCGACCTCGAAGCCAAATGAAATGAGAAGCGTAAAAGTTTAGTTACCACCATTCCCTCAGAGTCTAAAGAAGAAGAAAAATGAAGAGGTACAGTACCAAGGATTCTTATCTATGTTAAAGCAATTACATGTTAACATTCCTTTCAATGAAGCGATTGAGGAAATGTCTGCCTATGCCAAGTTTCTGAAGGACATGGTAACTAAGAAGAGGGGCACTAGGAAATTTTCCACCGTGGCGTTAACGCAAAGCTCAAAATCCATAATCCCACCGAAGATGAGCGATCTTGGGAGATTCACTATTCCTTACTCCATAGGAGGACTCTACATTGGGCAAGCCCTGTGTGACTTGGGGGCCAGCATAAATTTGATGCCACTATCAATTTTTAGACAATTAAATGTGGGGTAACTTGTACCCACATCAGTGACTCTCCAACTGGCCGACAGATCTCTGGTTCATCCAGAAGGTAAGGTGAAAGATGTGCTGATAACAATTGACAAATTTATCCTACGAGCTGACTTCATCATCTTAGACTATGAGGCCGACAAAGATGTGCCCATCATTTTGGGACGACCTTTTCTATCAATGGGTCGTGCTCAAATTGATGTGCACAAAGGGGAAATCACTCTGAGTATCAACAAATAGAAGCTCAAATTTAATATAATTTGTGCCATGTAATTTTCGGATGAAGAAGACCTGCAAAATTCTAATTATGACCTAAATTTGATTGAAGAAGAAAAGTCTGATGAAGAGTATGAAGAAGAGGATGCCAGCACATCCGTTGTTGCCTATAATGCAATCACAGCAAAAACAAACAAGGAAGAAGATTTGATCGCAAAGCAAGAAGTGGAGCCAAAAGAAGAACGAAAAACAACCAACCTTCCCTAGTGGAGCCACCAACACTTGAAATAAAGACCCTACCAACCCATTTGATGTACGCATGTTTGGGGCAAAATAAAAAGCTTCCAGTTATTATCTCCTCTGCACTCAACAAAGATCGGGAGAATGCATTGATGAACATTCTCAAGAAACGTGTGCGAGCAATTGACTGGACGCTTGCTGACAACAGAAGAATTAGCTCCGCGTACTACATGCACCACATTCGTCTTGAGGATGACCACAAAACAACAATTGAAAATCAACGCAAACTCAACCCTCCGATGAAGAAGGTCGTCAAGAAGGAAATTATCAAATGTCTAGATGTGAGCATCATCTATCCCATAGCAGATAACACGTGGGTCAACCCCATGCAATGTGTGCCGAAAAAGGGCAGAATGACGGTAGTTCCAAATGTGAACAACGACTAATACCGCAAAGGACCATCACTGGATGGCGCATATGCATGGACTACCGCAAACTGAATGCGGCAACGAAGAAATATCATTTTCCTCTGCCATTTATCAATCAAATGCTAGACAGACTAGCAGGGAATGATTTTTACTACTTCTTGGATGGGTATGCCGGATACAATCAAATCACGATAGCTTCTGAAGATCAAGACAAGACCACATTCACCTGCCCATATGGGACATTTGCTTTTCGCCGCATGTCGTTTGGCCTCTGCAATGCGCCGAACACGTTCCAAAATGTCATTTCATGGTCAAGGAGGGTACAATCAAAGCCGCATGTCGTTTGGCCTCTGCAATGCGCCGAACACTTTATGGGAACATTTATAAAGTTTGCCTAGCCAACTTAGAGAAAATTCTGAAGAGATGTGAAGAGACGAAACTGGTACTCAACTAGGAAAAATGTCATTTCATGGTCAAGGACGGTATAATATTAGGACATAAGGTCTCCCAGGATGGGTTGGAGGTGGAAAAAGCAAAGATTGAAGCAATTGAAAAGCTTCCACCTTCAACAAGCGTGAAGGCTGTGCGAAGCTTCTTGGGGCATGTTGGATTTTATAGACGATTCGTCAAGGACTTTTCTAACATATCACGACCGTTGAGTGTGTTGCTAGAGGCTGACAGAAAATTTGAGTTTGACAACAACTACCTCAACATATTTAGAGTTTTAAAAGATGCGCTGATTACCGCACTCGTACTGATTGCGTCGGACTGGACATTGCCATTTGAAATCATGTGCGACGTAAGCGACTATGCGATGGGGGTAGCTTTAGCGCAAAAGAAGAAAACAATTTTGCATCCCATCGCATATGCGAGTAAAACTTTCAACCCTACTCAAATAAATTATACCACCACAGAGAGAGAACTCCTGGCTGTGATTTTTGTGTTGGAGAAATTTCGGGCATATCTATTGGTAACCAAGGTACTCATCCACACTGATCATTTGGCAATGAAAAATACTTAATGACAAAGAAGGACGCAAAGCCGAGGTTGATCAGATGGGTTCTCTTCCTTCAAGAATTTGATATCGAAATAATTGACCGGAAGGGGACAAAGAATCAAGTTGCAGATCATTTGTCTAGACTAGAAAATCCTGAAGTTGACCGCAATGAGAATGAGGTTAGTGTCGTATTCACGGATGAGCAACTGTTCCACATACAAGAATTGCCCTGGTATGCGGACATCGTCAATTATTTGGTTTGTGAACAATTCTCTGAAGATTACACCTATCACCAACAAAAGAAGCTCAAGCACGTGGGATGAGCCAAATCTGTATAAAAGAAGTGCAGACCAAATTATTCGATTATGCGTACCAAATACTGCTCAACAACGCATATTGTCACAATGCCACGACTGACCATATGGTGGGCACTTTGGAGGATAGTGCACGGTAGCCAAAGTTTTGCAAAGTGGATTCTTTTGGCCTACATTATTAAAGGACGTGGCTGACTATGCAATGAAATGTGATTGGTGTCAACGCACAGGCAACATTTCATGGAGAAACGCAATGCCAATGAACACTATCTTAGAGCTGGAACTATTCGACATATGGGGGATTGATTCATGGGGCCATTCCCTCCTTCGCATGGCAAGCATTACATCTTATTGACCGTTGATTATATCTCCAAGTGGGTAGAGGCAATAGCATGCACCGCAAGTGATGCGATGTAGTCTCCCAGTTCCTGAAGAAAAATATTTTCACTTGTTTTAGCACTCCCCGTTCCATCATAAGTGATGAAGGATCACACTTTGTCAACCACAATATCAAGGAGCTGCTACGTAAGTACAATATCCTCCACAAAGTGGCCAACACATACCATCCGCAAATGAATGGCTAGGCTAAAGTGTCCAATCAAGAAATTAAGTTGATACTTGAGAAGGTAGTAAAGCCTTCACGAAAGGATTGGGCAACAAAGCTTGATGATGCATTGTGGGGATACCGGACCGCATTCAAAACACCAATAGGTATTTTCCCCTATGCATTGGTATTTGGCAAGGCGTGTCATTTGCCTTTAGAGCTGGAGTATAAGGCATTGTGGGCGGTCAGGAAGCTGAATTTTGATTTAAAGAAAGCAGGAGAAGCGCGAAAAATGCAGCTAGTCGAGCTAGAAGAATGGAGGATCAACACATATGAAAATGCGAAGATTTATAAGGAGCGCACCAAGCATTGGTATGACAAACGTATATGTGCTAGAAACCTCCAAGTTGGGCAAAAGGTCTTACTCTTCAATTCAAAATTGCAGCTTTTCCCGGGGAAATTAAATCATGTTGGTCCGGTTGCTTCATCATTAAAGAAATATTTCCACATGGTGCAGTGGAACTAAGCACTAAGGATGGTAGCTAGACATTTAAGGTTAATGGACAGTGGGTCAAGGCATATTGCGGAAGTTATTTCCAGCCAAAAACAGCCTCCGCAAAGCTGGAAAACCCGAACCACCCCCCTACATGATTCTTGAACTCTTATCCCTTCGTCACTTTACTTTTATTTAAGCTACCTGTATCTTACTCATTTTTATTCTCTAAAAAAAACATGTTATTTTGTTTTAAAATCATTTAACCCTCTCTTTGTCTGTTTACAATGATTAAGGCATAGGATTGCGGAGATGTTACATGAAGAAGCAAATGATCTCACTCCATCACTGCAATCTACAAAAGATCGATTGCCACAAGGATGGATGCGTCAATACACAATGCAAGCGACAACTCAAAATTTGGGGGTGTACTATGAACCCCGAATCCTAATTTTGCTACTTGAGTATGTTCCCTATTGAGATCAGTATGATGAGTAGGTTGATGTAGAAACTAGTGTGGAATGATAGAGAAAAGAGTGGAAAATTAGAAGAAAAGAGGAAATTTGGAAGTTTAACTTTTGGGGAAAATTTAGGAATTTGGATAAGTAAAGAAACTAATGTGATGATGCGTGGGAAGGATGGTGTTGATGCGTTAGAAGGCAGCCCATGCGTCGAGCAGCCTCAACCAGCACCCTTGACCAATGCGTCGAGCGGCTACCAAGCGCCCCAGCCATGCATCGAGCAGCCTCAGCCAGACGCCCCTGCCATGCATCAAGCGGCCATGCCCATGCATTGAGCGCACTGCCGAGCGGCCATACCCATGCATTGAGCGCACTGCCGAGTGGCCACACCCATGCGTTGAGCGCACTGTCGAGTGGCCACAACCGTACATTGAGCGCACTATCGAGCGACCACGCCCATGCATTGAGAGCCCTGTCGAGCAGCCACGTCGTGCGTCAAGGTGCCCTACCATGTCGTCAAGCGCGCAACCCATGCGGCCAAGCATGCCCATGCGGCCGAGCGAGTGAGCGATGGCCAGCATACACCGCATGCCTATGCGTTGGTGGCCAGCACCATGTGCCCATGGCAAGCAAGCCGTGCGATACTAACTAGTGAGCCATGCATCGAGGATGGACAGTCACCCTATGCGTTGGTACTGGTTAGCTTCTTACGATGGCTAAGTTGAATTGTAATGAGAGTGAATTAGCTTGCTATGCGTTGAGAAGAGGCTATGCACTGCTTATGGACTAGGCGTTGAGCAACCAAGAGTTGGACGCATACAAGGATGAAATCATTAGGATAACATCATCAAAACCATGTGTATTCTTGGGAGGAAAGCCTTAAGCCTTAAGAATTTGAGGTGGTGGCATCAAATTGGACGCCCATGCATTGGCAACGTGGGAAGAAGACACTTAGCTTGTGATGATCAAAACATTGCGTTGATGGGGTGAGAAGGAGACACTTGGCCATGTAGCCAAGTAGGTGGTGTCAACTCTGGAGAAGGTTTGGACGCCTATAAATAGAGCCAAGAGACTTCATTTTTAGTTCACAATTCAAAAATACCATAAAAAGAGTAGGAAAGTTGAGCAAACCTTGCATTGGAGCCAAATCCATGTGTTAGACATAGAGGACGCATTGAACAGTGAGGTCTGAAAAGGACGTATCAACTTGGGATGAGGAGTTCTCCCAATTTACTCTTGTGTTTAGAGTGATTTTAAAGCTACCTGAAAGCTCTGAAAGTCTAGTTTTCAGGGTAGGGCTTCCAGAAGAAAAGCTTGAAGGGATTGGGCTAGAAATTGAAAAGAATATAGAAGGGTCAGGCTGTCATATCAGTCTGAGCTAGTCTTCAAGATTCTGTGTTTCCGGCCAAATCACGAGAAGTTTTGAGCTCAAATTTTAGGGTAAGCTTCCAAAGACATTTTAGAACATTTATATAGAAGGAAGTATCTCAAAATAAGGTTTAGAACTATGAGTAATCTAATCTGAAAATTGAATCTAGATTCTAGGGATGAAAAGAGAGCCCGAGATATAAAAGGGAGCTACTAGAGTGAAAAGCTCCTAAGCAATCAAGGTGAGTGGCTAAAACGTTTGGACTAAGACATTTGCTTAGAATGTTTGATTACAACGTTTCATAGAAAGCATGTTTTAAAGAAGATTATTCTCATGCCAGCTAGTTTTACAAGTGATTTTCAAGCAAACCATGAGTTATGTTTTAAACGCATGCATGTGTGAGAAATTGTTGAAAAGAAATTTATATGTTTTAAATATACTCAGCATGCATTAGTACCTTTAAAGCCATGCTTTTATATGTGTTATACTTCACATGCTTTAAAGAGAGAAAGTCATTTATGACTAGTTTTACTTAAAACGCGATACCGAAGGACATTTTGAGAAGGTATCCACCTAACTAGATACTGAAGGACATTTGAGAAGGTATCTATTAGTATTGAAGGATGTTTGAGAAGGTACCAAACAAAAAAAATACTGAATGACGTGTGAGAAGGTATCTGAACAGAAGTAACTAAGATATAACGCTACTTAGTATGGCCACGTGCACGAAGGTAGTTATCAAAGATTGAGCAAAAGGGTTCTCTCTTGACTAGCAGTTGATGTTGGGATTGTTTTATCCACAGTAAGGGTTATTCTCAACGGAGAAATAGTTTTACTGTTTTATGATTAAAATAGCTTTATATGTTTAATGCTTGGAAAATGTTTATACTGCAGTATAAGTACTATAGAAGCTTATATTTCAGTTAAACTCTTTATTGAGATTTTGCATGAGAATCAATTACCTTTATTAAGTCACTCACTGGGTGCAAGCTCACCTCGTTTTCAAATGTTTTCTTCCCCCCCGCCCCCACAAGTAGCGGTCAAATCCTCTGAAGATAGCTCTGCATCTGCTCTGTCACTAAAGGATAAAGAGATTTGTAACCCGTCCGTTTAGGTGGTTACTGTTAATATTCTACACTGTTACTGTTGTTCATATGGGGACTAGGTTTTTGGGTTTTGGGACTTGTGAATCTAGTGTTGTAATAACTCTAAATATGTTATGTTTTTGAATTAATAAATTTTGGCCTAAAGATATTCGGCTGTATATGAGTTATATAATGGTATTAGAGTTATTCCGCAATAGTAGGCAGTAAGTGTCAGCCACAGGATTGATAATTGCTGCAGTCACGCCTTTTCCTAGGCTAGGAGGGTGGTCCGGGGCGGGGTGGAACAACTTGGTATCAGAGTAATGGTATACGTAAACTTGGGAAAGGTTTGAACTAGCTTAGTATTAAAGCATGAGGTATTGGGTGAAAGAGAATGTTCATGCATTAGATTAAGTCCCATAGATAAGTCCCTAACATATATACCTAATAATTAGGCAAAGATGCTGAGGAGAAGTGACAAGTAGAGCCAGAAGACCGAGGAGAGGAATGTTGACCCTACCAGCAGAGGTTCTAAAGTTAGACGAGACCCAGATCTAAAGGGGAAAAGAGTTAAAGACTCAGTAGAGCAGGAAGAAACTTCTGCAAACGAGTCCAGTACACCAAGGGTAGATGTAGAGCCCTAGATGAAGGATCGAGTATTTGATAGAATGACTCAAAGATTGGTGGCGAATGTAGGATCGATTCAGAACGATCCAGAAAAGAAATTCAACGTCGAGAGGCTGAAAGCTTTAGGAGCCACGACGTTCGATGGAGCCACAGATCCAGTAAATGTTGAGATCTGATTGGATTTGAATGAGAAATGTTTTAAGGTTATGAGATGCCCTGAGGACCGTAAGGTCGAGTTAGCGGCATTCTTGTTGTAGAAAGAAGCTGAGAAGTGGTGGAAAGTAATAGAGGCTAGAAGGGGTAGTTCGGAAACTATGACTTGGTCTGAGTTCAGACAAGTACTTGAGGATAAATACTACCCTAGTTCTTTTAAAGAAGCAAAGAGGGAGGAATTCCTTAGGCTAACTCAGGGAATGATGACGGTTGCTGAGTATGAGCAAAGATTTATTGAGTTATCTCAGTATGCCCTTCCGATCATTGAAGAAGAGAATGAGAGGTGTAGGAGATTTGAGAATGGCCTAAGAAGAAAAATACGTACACCCATTACCTCTACATCCAATTGGGTGAATTTCACTCAGTTAGTTGAGACCGCTATCTGAGTAGAGCAGAGTGTAGCGAGGGAAGATGTACTCCAGTCAAGTGAAGGACAATTTAGAATGCCTGGAGAAATGAGAATTAAGAGATTTAGACCCTCGTTCTCTAGACAGTTGGTATGAGAAATTTTGGAGGAATGAGCCAACAAAGCTCAGGTCGGAAAAGGTCAAGTCCTGCGGTTGGACAGAGTGGTAAATCAGTATCGGGTCGTGGTAGTGAGTCAGTAGCTAGTACAGGGAGGAAACCACTTTGTGTAAACTGTGGTAGACCCCATACAAGAATATGTTATGGAAACAGGAATGTGTGCTTCCAGTGCGGACAAGCTGGGCATTTCAGGAGAGATTGTCCTCAGCTAGGTCATGGAGCACATAGTGAGCAAAGAGGAGTTACCCAACCTAGAGTGACCGAAATTAGAGGTGAAGGATTTGGTATAGATAAGCAGAAATGGGTAGCTAGACGACCCCAACAACAATAGCAACAGCAGCAGCAGTAGGATAGAGTATACGCTATGACACACCAGGAAGCGGAAGAGGCTCCAGATGTCGTACTGGTACGATAACTTTATGTAATCAATCCGCTTATGCATTATTTGATCCTGGTGCTACGCACTCATTCATATCTAGGATGTGTGCATTACATATAGATAGAGTGCCTGAGTGTATGAATGAGGATTGTTTATCTCTATACCTGTAGGAGATAGATACTCTACTTGTACATGAGTATTACAAGAATTGTGAAGTAATTCTTGGAAATTAGAGTTTATGAGTTGACTTGATTCCATTAGAATTACTAGAGTTTGATGTTATCTTAGGTATGGATTTCTTAAGTAAACACTATGCCACTATGGATTGTTTTAAAAGAGAAATAATGTTTAGGAAACCAGGAGAAAAAGAAATAACCCTGGTAGGAAGTAAAAGAATACTTCTAGGAAGCTTAATATCAGCAGTAAAGGTAAGGAAGCTGTTGAGTAAAGGATGCAAAGCCTATTTAGCCTATGTAGCAGTTTCACAGGATAAGAAACTAAGACCTGAGGATGTACCTGTGGTACAAGAATTCTTAGATGTGTTCCCTGAAGAGTTACCAGGCTTACCACCTGACAGGGAACTAGAGTTTACTATTGAGTTGGTTCTGGGTATAGCACCTATATCCCAGGCACCATATAGGATGGCACCAACGGAATTGAAAGAGTTAAAAGTTCAGTTATAGGAACTTATAGATAAGGGGTACATTAGACCCAGTGTGTGTCGCCTTGGGGAGCGCCAGTCTTGTTTGTTAAAATGAAAGACGACACTCTTAGATTATGCATAGACTATAGACAGTTGAATAAGGTGACCATTAAGAATAAGTACCCACTATCTCGTATAGATTATTCCTTTGATTAGTTAAAGGGAGCCATGGTGTTCTTTAAGATAGATTTGAGATCAGGTTATCACCAGTTGAAGGTGAAAAACACAGATATTCTAAAGACTACATTCAGAACTAGGTATGGACATTATGAGTTCCTAGTAATGTCGTTTGGATTGACAAATGCTCCTGCGGTATTTATGGACTTGATGAATAGGATATTTCATCATTATTTAGATCAGTTTGTAAAAGTTTTCATAGACGACATACTAGTGTATTCTAGTAGTGTAGAGAAGCACAAAGAACATCTGAGGATGGTGATACAGATTCTAAGAGAAAATGAGTTATATGCCAAATTTAGTAATGTGATTTTTGGTTTAATCAAGTCGCATTCCTTGAGCATATAGTTTCAGCTGACGGAGTTAGCGTAGATTCCCAAAAGATAGAAGCAATAGTCGACTCGGAACGTCCCCTGAACCTAACCAAAGTACACAGTTTTCTGGGCTTAGCAGGCTATTATAGGAGATTCGTGGAGGGCTTTACTAAGATAGCTCTTCCATGAACAAACTTTACCAGAAAAGATGCAAAGTTTGAGTGGTCGCCAGAATGCGAGCATAGTTTTCAAGTTCTGAAATAGAGATTAGTGTCAGCACTAGTATTAACTCTACCTATATCAGGTAAAGAGTTTGAGGTCTATTGTGATGCATCCTGACAAGGGTTAGAATGTGTGCTGAAGCAGGAGGGAAAGGTAGTAGCTTATGCTTCTCGACAGTTAAAGAAACACGAATGCAACTACCCTACATACGATTTAGAGTTAACAGCAGTTGTGTTACTCTAAAGTTGTGGAGACATTACTTGTTTGGTGAACGGTGTCATATATTCACGGATTATAAAAGTCTAAAACATATCTTTGATCAAAAGGAACTGGACTTGAGACAAAGAAGATGGCTCGAGTTGATCAAGGATTATGACTGTACCATTGACTATCACCCAGGTAAAGCAAATGTGGTAGCTGATGCTCTAAGTCGAAAAACCAGATCAGCTAGAGCTAGTATCAATTCAGTGAAGGGTACATTAATTCATGAGTTTAATAATGCTAGGGC
Source organism: Benincasa hispida (assembly GCF_027475165.1). Classification (NCBI taxonomy): domain Eukaryota; kingdom Viridiplantae; phylum Streptophyta; class Magnoliopsida; order Cucurbitales; family Cucurbitaceae; genus Benincasa; species Benincasa hispida. Next base: position 22,957,320 of record NC_143483.1, read on the forward strand.
AGCATTATCAATCGGTCAAAAACTAGGGTCACTAGCTTCATTTCAGGTGTGTCCTACACTCGTAGAAGATATTCTACGTAAGCAATTAAAGGATTCTTATTTTAGAAGATATTCTAAAGACTACATTCAGAACTAGGTATGGACATTATGAGTTCCTAGTAATGTCGTTTGGATTGACAAATGCTCCTGCGGTATTTATGGACTTGATGAATAGGATATTTCATCATTATTTAGATCAGTTTGTAAAAGTTTTCATAGACGACATACTAGTGTATTCTAGTAATGTAGAGAAGCACAAAGAACATCTGAGGATGGTGATACAGATTCTAAGAGAAAATGAGTTATATGCCAAATTTAGTAATGTGATTTTTGGTTTAATCAAGTCGCATTCCTTGAGCATATAGTTTCAGCTGACGGAGTTAGCATAGATTCCCAAAAGATAGAAGCAATAGTCGACTCGGAACGTCCCCTGAACCTAACCAAAGTACACAGTTTTCTGGGCTTAGCAGGCTATTATAGGAGATTCGTGGAGGGCTTTACTAAGATAGCTCTTCCATGAACAAACCTTACCAGAAAAGATGCGAAGTTTGAGTGGTCGCCAGAATGCGAGCATAGTTTTCAAGTTCTGAAATAGAGATTAGTGTCAGCACTAGTATTAACTCTACCTATACCAGGTAAAGAGTTTGAGGTCTATTGTGATGCATCCTGACAAGGGTTAGAATGTGTGCTGAAGCAGGAGGGAAAGGTAGTAGCTTATGCTTCTCGACAGTTAAAGAAACACGAATGCAACTACCCTACATACGATTTAGAGTTAACAGCAGTTGTGTTACTCTAAAGTTATGGAGACATTACTTGTTTGGTGAACGGTGTCATATATTCACGGATTATAAAAGTCTAAAACATATCTTTGATCAAAAGGAACTGGACTTGAGACAAAGAAGATGGCTCGAGTTGATCAAGGATTATGACTGTACCATTGACTATCACCCAGGTAAAGCAAATGTGGTAGCTGATGCTCTAAGTCAAAAAACCAGATCAGCTAGAGCTAGTATCAATTCAGTGAAGGGTACATTAATTCATGAGTTTAATAATGCTAGGGCAGCATTATCAATCGGTCAAAAACTAGGGTCACTAGCTTCATTTCAGGTGTGTCCTACGCTCGTAGAAGATATTCTACGTAAACAATTAAAGGATTCTTATTTTAGAAGTTAGCTGAAGAAGTAGATAAAGGATTGAGGATAGATTACCAATTAAGAGCTGACAGAGTGTTGTTGAAAGAAGGTAGAATATGCGTACCTAACGACTTAACACTTAAACAAGTTATTCTAGAGGAGGCACATAGTTCGGCCTATGCTATGCATCCGGGCAGTACAAAGATGTACGAAACATTAAAGAGATCGTACTGGTGGCCTGGTATGAAAAGAGTAATAGCGGAGTATGTTGACAAGTGTCTAATATGTCAACAAGTTAAACCAGAAAGGCAGAGGCCAGCAGGATTACTTAATCCACTCCCAGTACCAAAGTGGAAGTGGGAACGTATCACGATGGATTTCCTGTTTAGATTACCTAAAACACCAGCGAGCTATGATGGTATATGGGTAATTGTGGATAGATTGACAAAAACAGCTAAGTTTTTACCTGTTAAAGTTACTTATACCCTAGACCAACTAGCAAAGTTGTATGTTGATCGAGTCATGAGTCAGTTTGGAGCTCCAATTTCAACTGTATCAGATCGAGACTCTAGATTTACATCGAAGTTTTGGCCTAGTTTGCAGAAAGCTACGAGAACCAAGTTATATTTTAGTACCGGTTTTCATCCACAGACGGATGGTCAGTCTAAGCGGACAATCCATACATTAGAGGACATGCTGAAAGCATGTATATTGCAACTTAAGGGCAATTGGGATACACATCTGTTGTTAATCAAATTTGCGTATAACAACAGTTACCATTCGAGTTTCGAAATGGAACCGTATGAGGCACTATACGGTAGGCTATGTAGACTCCGATATGCTGGAATGAAGTCGGTGAAAGGAAATTACTAGGCCCAGAACTTGTACAACAGACATTAGATAGCGTTAAATTATAAGAGATAATCTTAAGACGGCTTAGGATAGGCAAAAGTGTTAGCTGATAAGCGAAGAAGAGAATTAGAATTTGAAATTGGTGACAAAGTATTTCTTGAGTTATCTCTGTGGAAAGGAATACTCAGGTTCGATAGGAAAGGGAAACTAAGCCCTAGATATATTAGACCCTATGAGATAACAGAAAGAGTTAGCCTGATGGCATATCGATTGGATTTACCTTCAGAGTTATCTCGTATTCATGATGTGTTTCATGTGGCAATTCTTAGAAAGTATGTGCCAGATCCTACCCCATGTATTGCTTGAGCAATCGGTACAGTTGAAAGAGAATTTGTCTTATGAAGAAGAACCAGTGGAGATTCTTGACAGAAAAAACAAGTCTTAAGGAATAAGACAATTCCATTGATAAAGATACTATGGCGAAACCATAGCATGGAAGAAGCAATGTGGGAAGCCGAAGAGCAAATCAGAAACAAGTATCCGCAGTTGTTTAATTGATAAACTTGTAGCGAAATGTGAACCCCGAATCCTAATTTTGCTACTTGAGTATGTTCCCTATTGAGATCAGTATGATGAGTAGGTTGATGTGGAAACTAGTGTGGAATGATAGAGAAAAGAGTGGAAAATTAGAAGAAAAGAGGAAATTTGGAAGTTTAACTTTTGGGGAAAATTTGGGAATTTGGCTAAGTATAGAAATTAGTGTGATGATGCATTGGAAGGGTGGTGTTGATGCGTTGGAAGGTAGCCCATGCGTCGAGCAGCCTTGGCCAGCACCCTTGACCAATGCGTCAAGCGGCCAGCCAAGCGCCCCAGCCATGCATCGAGCAGCCTTGGCCAGACGCCCCTCCCATGCATCAAGTGGCCACGCCCAAGCATTGAGCGCACTACTGAGCGGCCACGCCCATGCATTGAGCACATTGCAAAGCGGCCACGCCAATGCATTGAGCACACTGCCGAGAAGCCATGCGCACTGCCGAGCAGCCACGCCCATGCGTTGAGAGCCCTGTCAAGCAGCAATGTCGTGCGTCAAGGTGCCCTACCATGCCGTCAAGGGCGTAACCCATGCGGCCAAGCACGCCCATGTGACCGAGCGAGTGAGTGATGGCCAGCATACACCAAATGCCCATGCGTCGAAGCAGTACGCCCATATGTCGAGCGGCTAGCCTATGCAGTGCGCCTATGCGTTGGTAGCCAGCACCATGCGCCCATGCCAAGCAAGTCGTGCGATGCTATCTAGTGAGCCATGCATCGAGGATGGACGGTCACCCTATGCGTTGGTGATGGTTAGCTTCTTTTGATGGCTAAGTTGAATTGTAATGAGAGTGAATTGGCTTGCTATGTGTTGAGAAGAGGCTATGCATTACTTATGGACTAGGCGTTGAGCAACCAAGAGTGGATGCATACAAGGATGAAATCATCAGGATAACATCATCAAAACCATGTGTATTCTTGGGAGGAAAGCCTTAACCCTTAAGAATTTGAGGTGGTGGCATCAGATTGGAGGCCTATGCGTTGGCAAGGTGGGAAGAAGACACTTAGCTTGTGATATCACAGTATTGCGTTGATGGGGTGAGAAGGAGACACTTGGCCATGCAGCCAAGTAGGTGGTGTCAACTTCGAAGAAGATTTGGACACCTATAAATAGAGCCAAGAGACTTCATTTAGTTCACAATTCAAAAATACCGTAAAAAAATTTGGAAAGTTGAGCAAACCTTGCATTGGAGCCAAATCCATGCATTAGACATAGAGAACGCAGTGGACAATGAGGTCTGAGAAGGACGCATCAAATTGGAACGATGAGTTCTCCCAATTTACTTGTGCGTTTGGAGTGATTTCAAAGCTACCTGAAATATCTGAAAGTCTAGTTTTCAAGGTAGGGCTGCCGGAAGAAAAGCTTGAAGGGATCAGGCTGGAAATTTAAAAGAAGATAGAAGGGTTAGGCTATTAGAACAGTCTGGCTCAGTCTTGAAGATTCTGTGATTCCGGCCAAACCACGAGAATTTCTGAGCTCAAATTTTAGGGTAAGCTTCCTGAGATATTTTAGAACATGTTTGTAGAAGGAAGTATCTCAAAATAAGGTATACAACTATGAGTAATCTAATCTGAAAATTGAATCTGAATTCTAGGGATGAAAAGAGAGCCCGAGATATAAAAGGGAGCTACTAGAGTGAAAAACTCCTAAGCAATCAAGGTGAGTGGCTAAAACGTTTGGACTAAGACATTTGCTTAGAATGTTTGATTACAATGTTTTATAGAAAGCATGTTTTAAAGAAGATTATTCTCATGCCAGCTAGTTTTACAAGTGATTTTCAAGCAAACCATGAGTTATGTTTTAAACGTAAGCATGTGTGAGAAATTGTTGAAAAGCAATTTATATGTTTTAAATATATTCAGCATGTGTTAGTACTTTTAAAGCCATGTTTTTATAATACTTCATATGCTTTAAAGAGAGAAAGTCATTTATGACTAGTTTTACTTAAAATGTGATACCGAAGGACATTTTGAGAAGGTATCCGCCCAACTAGATACTGAAGGACATTTGAGAAGGTATCTATTGGTACTGATGAATGTTTGAGAAGATATCAAACCAACAAAATACTGAAGGATGTTTGAGAAGGTATCTGAACAGAAGTACCAAACCAATAAAACAGTAAAACAAAAATACCTAGAGTCAGAGATTGAGCAAAAGGGTTCTCTCTTGACTAGCAGTTGGTGTTGGGATTGTTTTATCCACGGTAAAGGTTATTCTCAACGGAGAAATAGTTTTACTGTTTTATGATTAAAATAGCTTTATATGTTTGATGCTTGGAAAATGTTTATACTGCAGTACAAGTAATGTAGAAGCTTATATTTCAGTTAAACTCTTTATTGAGATTTTGCATGAGAATCAATTACCTTTATTAAGTCACTCACTGGACGCAAGCTCACCTCATTTTCAAATATTTTCTTCCCCTCCCCCCCCCACCCCTACAAGTAGCGGTCAAATCCTCTAAAGATAGTTCTGCATCTGCTCTGCCACTAAGGATAAAGAGACTTGTAACCCGTCTGTTTAGGTGGTTACTGTTAATATTGTACACATGTTACTGTTATTCATATAGGGACTAGGTTTTTGGGTTTTGGGACTTGTGAATCTAGTGTTGTAATGACTCTAAATATGTTATGTTTATGAATTAATAAATTTTGGCCTAAAGATATTCCATTGTATATGAGTTATATAATGGTATCAGAGTTATTTCACAATAGTTAGTAGGCAGTAAATGTCAGCCACAGGGTTGATAACTGCTGTAGTCACGCCTTTTCCTAGGCTAAGAGGGTGGTCTAGGGCAGAGTGTGACATGTACTCTTCCTTATCTTTATTTCAAATTTTGCGCTATCACATTGCATTTTACTTTTCAAAGTTTTATCACCGCATCCTCTTTGATCACCGCAATCATTTGATCATAGATAAATTTAATAGTTTACCGCATCTGTTTCTTTGCCAACTATGATTTCAATGATGAAAAATATGCTTCTATCTCTTTCGTATATATTAGAGTCAACTTAGTCTTAAGATAGTCACCTCATGAAATATTTCTAGAAGTTAGGGGTTTACTAGTTTTCTTTCAAACTCTCTTTACAATGCATTTTATGACCATCGCATAATTTATTTTAATCTTTTGGCAATGGAGACATTGTCGCATTTTAAATTTGGGGGTGAAATATTTATTTTCGACCTTGTTATTTAAAAAAAATTGAAAATAACAACTCCACTGTCAACGCAATGGGAAACCCATGTTGATAAGAGTTAAGTTGTGAAAGGCACTTACCCGTAGTTGGATGTCCGCATGACACATGTGGAGGAAAGCCAAAACGAAAGTAAGTCACTAGGATCAACGCATAAATCAATGACCGTAACTTAGTTGGATGAGAAAGAGTGCATTGCTCTTAGTTGGATGTCTGCATGACACACGTAGGGGCAAGCCAAAATGAAGGCAAGGCACTTGGATCAGCGCAAGGTCAGAAAAAATAGCAATGAAGAAAATTTTTGTGCAAGGATAAAATCATTTGACACCTCAGTAGAAAATTTTATTTTTGAAATAAATCATGCGAAGTTCCGGAATTTAGTAAAGTCCTTTTGAAAGGTAAGCTTTCAGTCCCTAGGTCTTAGAAATATTTTAAGAAGAGACTTGAATAAGATTTAAGGAAATTCTGGTATACAAGATTTAAATGAAGTATCCTTGAGAAGTCTAGGAAAAGAACTTTGCGGTTGACTTGCTAAAGGAATCTTTAGCTTATGCTTGAGGACAAGCATTGTTTAAATTTGGGAGTGTGATAACGGGCTAAAATGCACGTTATCATTGTGCTAAGTTCTTAAACAATGTTGGATTGCGTTGATGAAATATGTTAATTTGCGTCCATTAAGCATCAATTTCTTGATATTGCGGTCGCTTGCATCCAACGCATTAGAACAGTTGATCTTTGTATTTTTGTGCAAAATATGCATTAACGTAATGCAAGAGTACAATCATAGGAAATCATTAGTCGAACGCAACTTCACCGCAAGGCTTTGCATTGATCGTGCTCGCAAACATTCGCCCAAGAAAGATCGTCGCAACTTGGTCAACACAACATGGTGGGTGTATCCGGGTGAAAGGATAATTAAGAGCGATGGGACAGAAAGCTGATGACAGTCGAATCCAAATTAAGTTGACAGCTGATAACGGTCACAAAGTACATTCAGCTTTATCGGTGACAATTATCTAGTGCATCAGTAAGGAATTAAAGCTGTCCCATCTGTACAACCAGGAGAGAGAAACCGCCTTTCACCATGGATGCTCTATAAATACCAAGGGCATTCTTCAGAGAAGGGGTTAAGAAGTTGATTAGTTTACAGTTTAGTTCACGCCTCTGTCCATAGTTTTCCTTTCATTTTAAGGCGAATGCGAGGGAGAAAGTTGTGCTGGTAGATCGTTCCGATAAGCTTAGGAGAGCACCGGAAGCTTCAAGGACAGAGAGGTGGCCGACACCTCCAGAAATGGGAACATCTTTAGAACAGAATAGAGATTGCAGTGTAAAAAGCCTCGGTTAGCAAGGAATTGCTACCAGGTTTTCTACCTTTAATTTCCATTGTCATTTTGTACTCAACTCATTTATAAAAATAGAATTTCCTTCTCTATATTTGTTTACTCTCTGTTATTCACGCATGAGTAGCTAAATCAGTTGAATGGGTGAGAAGCATTTAGCTAGCACAACTAGGGAATCTTCATTCTTTGCGATTACCTTGTTTATGTATGCTGCATTCGTTCATTAGAGATACTCGAGAGGGTAGCCTAAGGACAGGATCTAGACATGGGAAGGTCTTATTATAATCTAGGTTTGAAAGAACCAGATAACACATAAAAAAAAAATATAGGCGCTTAGGAATGAGTACTATTTGTTATCAACGCATCGCATGCATCCTAGAGATAGGATATGATTGTATGCGGTCACCTTGCTTTCATGCATTTTGCATTAGTTCATAGGACAAGAGTAGAGACTTAGGGATACTCTATGGACACTTTTGCATTCAACACATGCGTCCTAGACTTAGGAGCATCAAATTTACATTGGAAAATGACTTGCTGTGCATGGTTGTAACATGATCGCATAGTCTGATGCATTCCCAAGTAACACTAGCTAAAGATCTTCTCAACCCATTCATCGCATACTCATTGTATCTATCAACACAACTATCTTTCTCGAATCTACCGCCTTTATTTATTCTTTTTCATCAATGCAAACAAAAAACCCAACACTTTATTTAGTTATCTGGTTACCGCAAAAGTTTTCATAAAAGATACCAACGTAAATTATTTTCACAAGTCCCTGTGTTCAACACTGGACTTACCAGGAAACTCAGAGGAATTTACGCTTGGATTCCGCTGGGGAAACTTGAGTGCACAACGCAATTCCATCAATGCATAGCATCCATATTTCCACTTCATAAAACCTAGCATCAGTCACCAGTATAAGGTTTCCCCCTTTATCCATATACTACAGACCATTTAGGTTATCACTTAAGGTATGATCCACTTATATGTCTCCACATACGTGCTTAAATTACAACGATAACAAGGGATCTTAGTTTTTTTGTTTGTGGTAAATGCAACTAAAATATCTCATATTTCATAGACAACAGTGAAGAAAATATCTCATATTATTAAATCACAAGTGTTTATACAGGTGTTTACAAACTACAGGACCCTACGAGATTTAAGGCATCAACCCCAACAATTTCCTACTTGTCCAAAAGCGGGTGAGTATACAAGATAACAACAAGTACAAAACAATAAACTAGAGCACTAAGGGCTAGTACAAAAATCTTCCACTTTCCCTGGACCAGCCGTAGATGGTCCCGTAGACCCATGGTCTAAAGGTGACCCTAAAAAATTGTAGCCATGAGAGCCTTTGTAAATGGGTCAACAACATTGTGCTTTGAAGCAATCTTCGTGACTATCGCATCCCCCTGATGCACTATCTCGCGGATGAAATGATACTTCTGCTCTATATGTTTGTTGTGCTTGTGACTCCTAGGCTCCCTAGAGTTCGCCATAGCACCACCATTATCACAATAAAGGGTGATGGGCCTAGACATATCTGGAACAACTTCCAGATTAATCAGAAACTTCCTGAGCCAAACAACCTCCTTAGTAGCTTCACAAGCCGCTACATACTCGGCCTCCATCGTCAAGTCAGCGATGCACCACTGCTTAGTGCTTCGCCATACTACAGCCCCTCAGTTAAGAGTGAACACTAAGCCTAAAGTGGACTTCCGAGATTCCTTATGAGTCCGAAAGTAAGAGTTCATGTATTCAGTAAGGATCAAATCCTTAAATCCATACACGAGCATGTAGTCCATCGTTCACTAAAGATATTTATGGATGTTCTTAATGGCAATCCAGTGACCCTATCCTAGATTAGACTAATATCTACTGACTATCTCTACAGCATAGCAGATGTTCGGTCTAGTACCCACCATCGCATACATCAAACGGCCAATGATAGAGGCATAGAGGACCCATCTCATTTCCTTAACCTCTTGAGGTGTCTTAAGACACTGTTCCTGAGACCATGTAACTCCATGCCAAAAAAGTAGTAGGCCCCTTTTAGAGTTCTGCATCGAGTACTTGAGCAACATCTTGTCGATGTATGATGCCTAATACAGCACTAGCACTTTGTTCTTTCGATCCCCAAAGATCTAAATACCAAGAATAAACTGAGCCTCTCTGAAATATTTCATTTGGAATTGGGTCGCTAGCCAATTCTTAACTAAAGTCAGTAAACCTACATCATTCCCAATGAGTAGGACATTGTTTACATACAACACTAGAAAAACTATTGAACTGTTGATGATTTTCTTGTAGATACAAGGCTCATCAAAATTTTAGTCAAATCCGTACGATTTGATCATAGTATCAAATCGAATGTTCCAAGATCGAGATGCCTGTTTCAGCTCATAAATGGATCGATTGTGTTTGTAAACCTTTTGCTCTTGACCTTGAGCTATGAATCCTGCGGGCTGTACCATATAAATGGTCTCCTCAAGTTTACCATTCAGAAAGGTAGCCTTGACATCTATTTGTCATATCTCATAGTAATAATATGAGGCAATGGATAGGAGGATGTAGATAGACTTCAGCATGGCAACAGGCAAGAAAGTCTCCTCATAGTCAACTCCCTCTACTTGGGTATAACCCTTTGCCATAAGTCTAGCCTTGAAGGTTTGAACCTTCCCATCAGCGCCCCATTTCCTCTTATAGATCCATTTACAACCTATAGGTTTTACCCCATCAGGTTGATCTACAAGATCCCATACTGAGTTGAAGTACATAGACTCCATCTTGGGATCTAGGGCTTTGACCCATTCATCCCGATCAACATCCTCCATTGCCTTCTGATAAGACAACGAATCCTCAACCTTGCTATCGACTACCATAGTCAGGATTTCAGTGAAACCCATATAGCAAACAAGTGGGTTTAAAACCCTCCCATTATGTCGAGGTTCCTTCAACTCTTGAGGTGGATCGGACCTACCAGATGAACTTCTATCAATAACTGGCCCTTCAACAACTGTTGTTGAAGCTTCAATAGTTTCGTTGGAAAGTTCACGCAACACGATTTTACTATGTGGATTGTGCTCCCTCATATGATCCTCCTTCAGGAAGGTAGCGTTTGTTGACACAAACACCTTGCTTTCCTTAAAAGTAACCCCCTCATGTACCTTGAGGTAGCCTACAAATAGGCACAGCCTCGAACGTGGTTCCATTTTCTTTGGATTAGCAAGCACATGTGTTGGACAACCCCATATGCAGAAGTTATGCAAATTAGCTTTATGCTCGTTCCACAACTCTAAAGGTGTTCTGGCAACACTCTTGGGAGGAACACAATTCAGGATATAAGCTACAGTCTCCACTAAAAAACCCCAAAACGAGTCTAGTAAGGAAACGTAACTCACCATCGACCGAACCATGTCCAACAGGGTTCTGTTTCTCCTCTCCGATACACCATTTTGTTGCGGTGTATTGCGCTGAGAGTTGGGAAACGATTCCATGTTCTATCATATAGTTTTGAAACTCATAATCCAAAAACTCTCCACCCCGATCTAATCGAAGTGTTTTAATCTGTCCATTCAATACGTTTTCAACTTCAGCTTTGAAATCTTTGAACTTTTAAAAGGATTTTGAATTCCATTGCATCAAATAAACATACCCATACCGGGAGTAATCATCAGTAAGTGGTGAAATACTCATAGCCTCCCCTGGCTCACACATCCATCAGACCGTAAAGGTCTGAATGCACTTACTCAAGAGGCTCTTTGGCTTGATAACCTTTTCCAATAAAAGGTCTTTTAATCATCTTTCCTTCAAGGCATGACTCGCACATAGGTAAAGAATTTTCCTCTAACTCACTTAGAAGTCCATTCTTCATCAACCTCTCAATCCTATTGAGATTGATGTGCCCTAATCGAAGGTGCCAAAGTTAGGCATTTTCCTTAGGAGAAATCTTAAGTCGTTAATTTATAGTTATGATAGTTTTAAACATTTCTATGTTATGGAGAGAATTTGTTACTAACGGCCTTATCACATACAAATTATTTTCCAGTTTTGCTGAACACATCTCAACGCCATCTTTCAGAATAAACACTTTATTCACCAAAAAGTTGATAGTATATTTACATTCTATCAAACACTTTACAAAAATTAAGTTCCGCTTTAACTCGGGAATAACATAGACATCATTTAAAATGATAAATTTCTTCTGTAAAGTCAACTAGAGTCCTCCCACTACCACAACTGAGGCAATGTGCCCGTGCCTACTCACTTCGTCATTTCACCAGCCTCAAGCTGCTATTAAGATCTAATTCTCTCAAAAGAAGAAAAAACATGATTAATGGCCCCTGAGTATAATCCAGGCAGAATCATCATTCTCCACTATACAGGCTTCCAAAACTAGTAAATCATATTTACCTTGTTTTGCCTTGCCCTTAGCCTTCTTCTTCTCCTTCAACCAGTAAGGACAGTTTTGCTTCTAGTGCTCGTCCTAGTTGCGATGGAAACATTTTCCTTTGTCAACCGGCATTGGTCGCCTTCCCCACTATGTGACAGGTTGTAGGTTAGCAACTACCTTCCCCTTCCCCTTACCATCCCTTCTTCTTCTTCCACTTGGAAGTGTTAGAAGTAGAAGGTGCAGATTTAGTTCCTGAGGTCGAACCTCGATGGAACTTCTTTGAAGATGAAGCAACATCTGCCTCACCTACCTTCTTCTCCTTATTTTTCAGCAAGAATTGGAATGTCTACAACTCGTTGAGGAGAGTCGTAAGGGTATAGTCAATTTTGTTCAGCACAGCATTATTGAAAAAGTGCAGGAAGCTCTCTGGCAATGAGTTCAGAACGATGCTAACCTGCCTGCCCTCATCAATGCGGGACCCATTCTTCCCCGCCACATTGAAGTGGATCATCATGTTCAGAACATGTTCACAAACAAATGACTCTATTTTGGAGTTGAAGATGCATTTAAGAGCTTCATGCTTGAGTTGTCCAAACGGTTGTCCGAACATTCCCCGTAGAGACTCCATGATCTCACGCACCAAGACCATAGGCTCATGCCTCTTGGCCAAAACGTCGTTTAGATTGGCCAAGATATATGCTCGACCTTGTTGTTCGCCCATGTCCATCTCCCATATGCCTCCCGAATATTTGGAGTGGCATTTTGAGTCGAAATAGAAGGACAATCCTCCATAAGGGTGAACCTCAGGTCATCGATGATCAAAATAGTAGTTATCGTGTGTTTCCATCTAACGTAGTTTTCGCCAGGCAGTTTATCGGAGCTTAATAGAGCTAATGTGGTTGTAGCCATTTAATGTTGCTAAAAAAATGAACAAACTTAATAAGTCTATGCATTACCACTTTTAACACGAATTTTAGTTTTAGCAAAATAGTTTCCATGTACCCTATGTGAAAAGACATCTATTTCGCAATGATGCCCCAGCGAGGCAGGACAAAAGTCACCAATGGGGTGATCAAATGCCCCTTCACTGGGATAAGACATTCTCAACCATTAGACACAAACAATCTTGTAACTGACTCTAATAATCACCATTTTTCGGTCCAGAACTGTTAACCTTTAATAATTCTGCGTAAGTGTAACCCCTCATTTTAGGCCCTAGAGTCCCACCCAAATGCGTCCACCATAGGGAAAAAACAGATAGGACAAGAGATTAAAGCGACCTTATCCTATACAAGAGATCAGATAAAGAGTCGTGCAAACTTTCCATCCTTTAGGGGGACACTCCCAAGGTGCCTCGAGACGATGCACAGAAACGTTATCCAACCTAATGAGAGAAACCGTGGGAGATGTTATCACACGTCTCGCTCCCACTTACTATGAACATTCTCTCCATTCACCTTGGCATTGACCTACCAAAATACCATCCTTTAGGGGGACACTCCCAAGGTGTCTCGAGGCCGAGGATAGATCTCACGATGTGAACCATTAGGGAGAAACAAAGAGGTTTAAGTGAAGTATCATATACCCCAAGTACCTCCCACTGAATGTTCTAACTAGGGGTTTATTAACTTAGACAACTTTGCTACTGATTTTATCTAAGTGTGAGTTTAATTTGCTAAAAAACAACTCTTTCTTTGATAATTAAACAAATTCAAATCAAGTCCCATTAAATTGTTTAACGGGCTATCATCAAATTTGCATGCATGCATCAAATCTTAGAATTCAACTTTCTAGGTAGATTCCCAGGTAGGTTCCCAAGAGGGGTGTTCCATTTCCGTCAGCTTAAGTACCCCAGCCTAGACAGAACCCGCCTTAGACAAAAACTCCCTTATAGAAAGATTTGGTACATATTTAATCTTTTATTAGTCAATTTAACCCTTTTAAACTGATTATATGATTAAACCTTAGGTTTCTAATCTCATTAGAATCGTGATCTTAGGTCTATCTCCATCAAATTTTAAAACTCTTTTAAAACATGATTCAAGCCTAAGTTCGCATGCATGTCTTTCTTATTGATTTTAGTTCTAATTTCCAATATAACTCTTATGAAAGAAACAACCAAAACCATCCATATTGCTAAGCAAAACTAGTTATTTATAACTCTTATAAATTTAACCTTTGACTATGCGATGAAGCATGAGGCCACTTGATCGTGCAGCGCATCAAGTTAAATGCAAGTCTAAACGATCGTGTAGACGCCTACGATGATGTGAAGCATGATCATCTAGATAATCGAAGAGCAAGCGATAAGTAACATTTACTAAGCGATCATGTAGTCAGTAACTATGCAATGAAGCATGCTAACCTACACTATCGTTTAGTGCGCACGAGTCTTCCTTGCAATGAGTATCCCATACTCAGCGATCGCTTACCCCATCGTTTACACAATCTGACCAACACTTGGTCTTCTTCTTCCTTGAAGTAATGTGTATCACCATGCCTCGAAGCTTCATCACGAGCGACTCAAACTAACTCAAACACTTTGAATTACATACTCGATAGCAAGTTAATATGCCCAAAAACACAGAGGCCCTTACAATTAACTTTTAAATATAAAAGAATTCAACAACCAGAGGCAATCATCCCAGAAACTCCACTAATCTATGTCCACAAACACATTTAACACTTGAACAGAATGTAGACATGTTTAACACCCACCAAGAGTGTAAATACAATTCAATACATCAACGGATTTGGAATATTAGAACCTGGCTCTAATAGTAATTGAAGAAACTCTTATCCAAGAGAACCCATGAGCGGAAGCAAGATTTTTCCAAGCCCATTGTGACAGAATTAAAGGCATTCACAAACATACAGAACAGTTATGCATCTTCTAATAAATTACAGCATGCTTTCATAATTAAATACAAAGGAGTGAGAGACTTACCTTTGAAGAACATTTCTTCTGAAGATCTCTCGCTCTTATGAAGAACTCGAACAGAAACCTCTCGTTGTCGCTACAATCATCTAGCCAATCTCTCATTGTCGCTTAGATCACAAATAAGCAACCCCTTAAACACCACCACTTGGAAACCTTGGTATTCTCGAAGTGAGAATCTAGGAGGTGTGGGCTCTCGGGGTTGATGCCCTAAATCTTGTAAGGTCCTATAGTTTGTAAACAGCTGTATGAACAAACACTTGTGATGTAATAATATGAGATATTTTCTTCACTATTGTCTATAAAGTATGAGATATTTTAGTTGCATTTACCACAAACCAATAGGCTAAAATGGTTGTCGTTGTAACTTAAGCATGTATGTGGAGATATACAAGTGGATCATGTCTTAAGTGATAACCTAAATGGTCTGTAGTATATAGATAAAAGAGGGAAACCTTATCCTTGTGACACTATGGATACGACCCGTTTTGTAGATGTTACAAGTGTTGTAAAGTGCTAAAGATGGTATGATCCTAATCATTCATGTAGAGGCATGCGAGCAGGGGTGTCCTATACAAAGAAGTTTGTACAAGACCAAACCACGAAGTATCTAGTCTCATTGTATAACGTCGTTCATGACAGAGACTTTCATTTCCCAATGATGACCATAGGTAACATGACCATAATCCTGAGTGAGTTGGGAACTCCTACCTATGAAGCCGATCCTTTGATTTGCATGGGTGCGAATGGTCATATTACCGACTCAAACCTACCACTTTAGGGATTCGTCTTATTGGGAGCTGGGAACTCAGCTACACAAGATGGAATTCACTCCTTTCCAGATGCAATGGTAAGTAGATTGATTGCTCCCTTAAGGGCTAATTTCGAGGCTTGAACGATGTAGCGCCACAAACCTTCTCATGGCCGGAGAGGTGTCCACTCATAGTAGGGCTATGATGTATTGTTCATTAGAGGAATCAGTGGTACTTAAGGAGTTAGATGTAACTACAGGGGCAAAATGGTAAACTGGCTCCATTGTACTTGAGAAAGCACCAGAAGCTCCAAGATAGAGAGAGGGCCGACACCTGTGGAAGCGGGAACATTTGTAGATAAGAATAAAGATTCAGTGTAAAAAGTCACAGTCAACAAGGAATTACTACCAGGCTCTCTACCTTTATTTTCCATTATTATTTTGTACTCAACATAGTTATAAGAATGGAATGTCTTTCTCTATATCTGTTCACTCTCTGTTATTTATGCATGAGTAGCTAAATTAGTTGAATGAGTTGAGAAGTAGTTAGCTAGCATAATGAGGGAATCTTCATATTTGCGATTATCTTGTTTATGTATGCTTCATTCGTCTATTAGAGATACTCGGGAGTAGTCTAAAGACAGGATCTAGACCCGAAGGTTAGGTCAAAATCTAGATTTGGAAAAACCAGATTAGAACGCATAAACAAGAGATAGGCGCTTAGGAATGAGCACTATTTGTTATCAACGCATCGCATACATCTTAGCAATAAGGTATGATTGTATGTGGTCACTTTGCTTTCATGCATTTTGCATCAACGCATAGGACAAGAGTAGAGACTTAGGGATAAGCTCTATGGACATTTTGCATTCAACACATGCGTCCTAGACTTAGGAGCATTGCATTTACATTGGCAAATGACTTGTTGTGCATGGTTGTAACATGATCGCAAGGTTTGACGCATTCTCAAATAACGCTAGCTAAAAGACCTTCTCAACCCGTTCATCGCATACTCATTGCATCTATCAATACAACTATCTTTCTTAAATCCGCCGCCTTTATTTACTTCTTTTTCATCAATGCAACAACACACCCACACACTATTTATTTACTCGATTACCAAAAAGTTTTCATAACATTCCCAACGTAACTATTCACACGTCCCTGTGTTCGACCCTAGACTAACCAGGAAATTCAGAGGATTTTACACTTGAATTCCGCTGGGGAAACTTGAGTGCACAATGCAATCCATCAACGCATATCATCCATATTTCCACAAAATAAAATAACGCATCAAGTTTTTGGCGCCATTGTCAAGGACTTCGGCAAAATAATTGTTAACGGTAATTTTTGTGATTTCTTTGCAGAACTCTCAATCTCTGGCGAACTACGACCTAAAGATTGAGAGAACATTTTGAACGAGACTACGAGACCGCCAAAGCAACCACAATCCGATAAAGAAGAGATGGCGGAGCAGCCAAGAGGTGGAGCACTAAATGATAATAATGTCATGGCGAATCTGATTCTGTTGGAAAACGATTGCAATAGGCCCATTAGAGACTATGCATCGCCAAACCTCTATGATTTCTCTCCGAGAATCATGAGGCCTGCCCTCGACGAAAGCAGATTCGAGATGAAATCGGTGATGCTGCAGATGATCCAGACTGCAGGTTAATTCGAAGGAAGGCGTGGCGAGGATCCGCATGCCCACCTCCGAAGTTTTATTGAAATCTGCAATACTTTTGTGTTCCTGAATATCTATGCTGAAGAAGTTCGACTAACGTTGTTCCGATTTTCTCTCTGTGATCAGGCTAGGAAATGGGCTTATTCGCTTGAACCAGGAGAGATTACTTCTTGGGAGTAGGTAGTGGAGAAATTCATGAAAAAGTATTTTCTACCTACCGAGAATGTAAGACGAAGAAAGCTTATTACTAATTTTGAACAAGATGTGGACGAATCGCTTAGTGATGCTTGGGTGAGGTTTAAAAGGTTGGTCCAAGATTGTTCGCATAATAGGCTACCAGACTGCCTTCAAATGGAAATTTTCTATCACGGGTTAACTCCTTCTTCGCAGACCGCTGCCAATGCAACCGCCGCTGATGGTCTAGTTGACAAAACTTATGAGGAGGCGAAGAATATTCTACACTACATCTCCAAGAACCATGAAGACTAGAGAGAGAGTGACCAGGGATTAAGACTCAAAGATTCCGACGCAAATAACGGTGCCATTGTTTCATTACAAAACCAAATGATCGCAATGATGAATTTGAATCAAGGAATGGAGATCAGCAACCCAACACCGCAAGGTTGGCAAATTAATGCAATAAGTCAAAACACCACAAGATGTGTGACTTGCGGTGATGGGCATGCAATGGAAGATTGCCCGCAAAATCCATAGTTTATATATTTTGTAAAAAATAATCCCTTTTCAAACATTTAAAACCTCGAGTGGAGAAACCACCCCAATTTTTCTTGGAAGAATCAACAACAAAATTTTCAATCTATGGCGCAAAAAGAAGGGCCACCAGGATTCTTCCAACGCAGCAATGGTCAACAGAGCAACCAAGCAAGTAGCTCACAATAACCAACACAATCTTCTTCTCTAGAGAGCCTATTGAATCAATATATAAAGAAAAATGAGACAGTGCTTCAAAGTCAGGCTATGTCCATCCACAACTTTGAATTGCGAATGAGCTAAAGAGTCGACCGCAAGAGGCGTTACCAAGTTCTACTGAGCTTCCATGCAACCAAGAGGGATCAGGTAAGGAGCAATGTCAGGTTGTGACATTGTGCAGTGGAAAGACTGTGGAGGGAGAAAAGAAGGATCAGAGTAGAACAACTTCCATCGCAATTGAGCCCGAGATTGTGGTAACGCAAAAAGAAGAAAGAGAGAATGAAGCGGTGGAACCTAAGGTTGCATCAACCTCAAAGTCAAATGAAATGGGAACTGTGAAAGTTCAGTTACCACCCTTCCCTCAGAGGCTAAAGAAGAAGAAAAACGAAGAGGTACAGTACCAACGTTTCCTATCTATGTTAAAACAATTACATGTTAATATTCCTTTTAGTGAAGCAATTTAGGAAATACCTGCCTATGCCAAGTTTCTGAAGGATATGGTAACTAAGAAGAGAGGCACTGGAAAATTTGCCACGGTGGCACTAACGCAAAGTTCCAAATCTATTATCCCATCGAAGATGAGCAATCCTGGGAGCTTCACTATTCCTTGCTCCATAGGAGAACTCTATATTGGGCAAGCCCTGTGTGACTTGGGGGCTAACATAAATTTGATGTCGCTATCAACCTTTCGACAATTAAATGTGGGCAACTTGTGCCCACCTACGTGACTCTCCAATTAGCTGACATATCTCTAGTTCATCCAGAAGGTAAGGTGAAGGATGTGCTGATCACGTTTGATAAATTTATTTTGCCGGTTGACTTCATTATCCTAGATTATGAGGCCAACAAAGATGTGTCCATCATTTTGAGGGGACCTTTCCTATCAACGGATCATGCTCAAATTGATGTGCACAAGGGAGAAATCACTTTGAGCATAAATAGACAGAAGCTCAAATTTTATATAATTCGTGCCATGAAATTTTCGGATGAGAAAGATCTACAAGATTCTGACGATGACTTGAATTTGATTGAAGAAGAAATGTCTGATGAAGAGTGTGAAGAAGAGGATGCCAACGCATCCATAGCTGCTTGTAAACAATCATAGCAAAAACAAACAAAGAAGAAGGAACGATCGCAACGCAAGAAGAAGAACCAAAAGAAGAAAGAAAAACAGCGCAACCTTCCCTCGTGGAACCACCAACACTTGAACTAAAAACCCTACCAACACATTTGAAGTACGCATTTCTAGGGCAGAATGAGAAGCTGCCAGTTATAATTTCCTCTGCGCTCAAAGAAGATCAAGAGAATGCATTGATGAGCAGTGAATGGTTTTTACTGCTTTTTGAATGCAACCACAAAGAAAGATCACTTCCCTCTGCCATTCATTGATCAAATGCTAGACAAACTAGCAGGAAATGATTTTCACTGCTTTTTGGATAGATATGTCAAGAACAATCAAATCATGATAGCTTCTAAAGACCAAGACAAGATCACATTCACCTGCCCATATAGGACATTCGTTTTTTGCCACATGTCGTTTGGTCTCTACAATGCGCCAAGCACATTCCAAAGGTGCTTGATGGCGTCTCTGCAATGTGCCAAGCACATTCCAAAGTTGATCTTTTCATTTTTGTGCAGAATATGCGTTAACACAATGCAAAGATTGCGATCATAGGAGTACATTCGTCGAGTGCAACTTCACCGCAAGACTTTGCGTTGATCGTGCTCGCAAACATTCGCCCAAGAAGAATCATCAGAACTTGGTCAGCGTAACATGGTGGATGGATCTGAGTGAAAGTATAATTAAGAGCGATGGGACAGAAAGCTGATGACAGTCGGATCCAAATTAAGTTGACAGCCGATAACGGTCAAAAAGTACATTCAGCTTATCGGTAACAATCATCCGGCACGTCAATCAGGAATTAAAGCTGTCCCATCTGTACAACTGGGAGAGAAAAGCCGTCTTTCATCATGGAAACTCTATAAATACCAAGTGCATTCTTTAGAGAAGGGGTTAAGCAGTCGATTACTATCACTTTACAAGTTCACGTCTTTGTCCATAGTCTTCTTTCATTTTAAAGCGGACATGAAGAAGAAGGTGTGCCGATAGATCGTTCTGACAAGCTTGGGAAAGCACCGAAAGCTCCAAGACAGAGAGAGGGTCTACGCCTGTGGAAGGGAGAACATTTGTAGATCAGAATAAAGATTTAGTGTAAAAAGCTACAGTCAGCAAGGAATTGCTACTAGGCTTTCTACCTTTATTTTCCATTATCATTTTGTACTCAACTCAGTTATAAGAATGGAATATCTTTCTCTATATTTGTTCACTCTCTGTTATTTATGCATGAGTAGCTAAATTAGTTGAATGAATTGAGAAGTAGTTAGCTAGCATAACAAGAGAATCTTCATCTTTACGATTATCTTGTTTATGTATGCTTCATTCGTTTATTAGAGATACTCGGGAGGGTAGTTTAAAGACGGGATCTAGACTTAGGAAGGTCAGGTCAGAATCTAGGTTTGGAAAAACCAGATTAGAACGCATAAACGAGAGATAGGCACTTAGGAATGAGCACTATTTATTATCAATGCATCGCATGCATCTTAGCAATAAGGTATGATTGTATGCGGTCACCTTGCTTTCATGCATTTTGCATCAACACATAGGACAAGAGTAAAGACTTAGGGTTAAGCTCTATGGACATTTTGCATTCAACACATGCGTCCTAGACTTAGGAGCATCGCATTTACATTGGGAAATGACTTGTTGTACATGGTTGTAACATGATCGCAAGGTTTGACGCATTCCCGAGTAATGCTAGTTAAAAGACCTTCTCAACCCGTTCATCGCTTACTCATTGCATCTATCAATACAACTATCTTTCTCAAATCCTTCGCCTTTATTTTCTTCTTTTTCATCAACCAACAACACACCCACACACTATTTATTTACTTGGTTACCACAAAATTTTCATAACATTACCAATGCAACTACTCACAAGTCCCTGTGTTCAACCCTGGACTTACCAAGAAACTCAGAGGAATTTACACTTGAATTCCGCTGGGGAAACTTGAGTGAATAATGCAATCCATCAACGCATATCATCCATATTTCCACTTAATAAAATAACGCATCAAGTGTCATCAAGATAAGGTACCCAGCCTTATCCATCTACTATAGATCATTTAGGTTATCACTTAAACATGATCCACCTATATGTCTCCACATACATGTTTAAGTTACAATGATAACCTTGGATGTTAATTTATAGGTTTGTGATTAATGCAACTAAAATATCACATATTTTATAGACAAAGTGAATAAAATATCACATATTTTATTAAATACAAAATAAGTTTGTTCATACAAGGTTTACAAACTATAGGACCCTACGAGATTTAGGGCTTCAACATCAATACTTTAGCAAGCTAACAAAGGGACTTTATGGACCTACAGATTAGAAGCTCCAATGTTATAGATTAATTAATTAAAGTCTTTAATTCAATTAATCAATGTTCATTAACTATCAGTCACTCTACTAAAGATTAATTGCTACACTTTTCACACTACAGATATATTTTTATGTCCACAAATATACCTAATCAACAGTGAGTCAACCATTCACAAATCGCTCATAACTACAGTTGGGTCAAATTATCGTCTTACCCCTATAGTTACATCTAACGTCTTAAGTACCACTGATTTCTCTAATGAACAAATAGTTTACAGTCCAACTATAACTAACACATCTCGAGAGGCCCCATTGTTCAAGACCTGGAATTAACTATTAAGGGAGCAATTAATCTACTTTCCCTAAGATCAGGAATAAGTGAATTTTGTCTTATTTATTATGTTTTCAACTCCCTACCCGGACGAATCTTCAAAATGGTAGGCTTGTTGAGTCGGCTAACACAACCACTCTCACCCATACAAATCAAAGGATTGTCTTCATAAACAGGAGTTCACAACTCACTCAGGATTAAGGTCAAGTCACTTATGGTCATCTTAGTGAAATGTAAGTCTCTTCTAGTAATGGTGTTATATAAAGATAATTCATTTCGTGGTCCGGTCTTATACAAACTCTTTTTATAGAATACCTTCGTTCACATGTCTCCACATGAATTATCAAAATTAGATAATTTGTAACACTTTACAACAATTGTAACAACTACAAAGCGAGTCGTATTCGTAACATAACCAGGATAAGGTACCCAACCTTATCCATCTACTATAGACCATTTAGGTTACTACTTAAACATGATCCACCTGTATGTCAATCACATACATGTTTTAAGTTACATAAAATAACCTATCTTAGTTTATTGAATTGAATTGATGCAGTCTAAATATTAATAAAATACCTCTTATTTTATATAATTTGTTTTTACAAACTATATTATATGAGATTTAGGACACCAAATCCAACATGTACATGTCAGACCAAAACCTATAAACATATAAAGA
This sequence comes from Benincasa hispida, assembly GCF_027475165.1. Taxonomy (NCBI): domain Eukaryota; kingdom Viridiplantae; phylum Streptophyta; class Magnoliopsida; order Cucurbitales; family Cucurbitaceae; genus Benincasa; species Benincasa hispida. The sequence continues at coordinate 22,979,634 of NC_143483.1, forward strand.
TCTAAATAACTGTGCTTGCTAATATTTTGAGACTATGGCAGACCACGCTCGCGTAGGCTAGGCTCCAGGAACTCTTTTGCTACTAGGGGAAAAAGGAAAAATTTGAAAAGAGTGAGTTGGATTGCCCAATGAGTGATGAGTTTAAGAATAATAGTCATACTTGGAAACATCGATAAATAATTCAAAACTAGAAGTATTTTTCCTCAAACTCAAGGTTTATAAATTATGTTGAAGCTAACAACTTAACAAACATGGTAATACAGTAAAACATTTGGAAACCATCAAATACATCACACTCAAACTAATTTTTGTACCCATATCTTTAGTTGAGGTAAAGCAAGCTCAATACACTCAACATGGATAGTCTTAGTTGATACAAAGTAAACTTAATACAACTAGCATCAATGACTCTCATATATTCATGTAAAAATGCCCCCAAAAGTCTTAGAGCCCCTACACACAACCCAAAGACTATATGCATACCAATGTGGGTCTCAAAGACCTATATCATACTCAAATATTGGACTTCCTCAACACTTTCATCTCCTTGAGCATTAAGAGTCCATAAATTAGGGTACAAAGCTTAAAGATATAAAAAAAACTATTTTTAATAAATCATAACATACTTCAAACATGAATCATAAAACATAACTTCCTTCCTTGTAAGAATATCATTCTGGAAATGGCTTATCAAAGCTTGACTGCGAAAAAAACGTGCTCAAGGCAAATAAAACATGTTTCATAGATTAATCATACTTCACACAAACAATTGGTGAGGAAAACTCATAAAACTTATTATAAGAAAACCATGATCAAAAAATCATAAATTAAAGGCTTGTTTCATAGAAAATCACGGCTTAGATCAAAAGAAATTTAATTAAAACATTTTGTCACTCACGGTCATTGGTTTGTTCCTTTGGGTACTCACAGTCACTAGTTTGTTCCCTTGGGCTGCTTCACCTATCTCTACTTGACCTGAAAACCAGATCATAAGTCTTAATTATTCCCTAAAGAACTATTAAGCCCGAATGACTTATAACCAATTTATAACTTTAATCATAACCACCCTGCATTCCTTTTAACTCTAAAATATCCTTAATTAAGGGTTTAAGTACCTTTATCCCTAAATTATTCAAAAATATCCTAAAATTAACTTTAACTCAAATTTATGGATTTTAGGACTAAAATGTCCAAAATATACCCATTGGGCCCTAAAAATAATTCATAGACTTCAAATAACTCAAAATAATACTAATAGGCTTCTAAAATGGAGATGGGCACAAGGACGGGCAGCAACCAAGCATCATTGAAACAGCTGTGGGCGGCAAACAACACACATGAGCGTGGCTGAGCACGGAGATATGCTTAGGGGCCAAGGCAGACATGCGCGCTGTGTAGCGTGGGCATGGGCATCGTGCACAGTCAGCCTTCTTCAACCTCAAGCCCGATAGCCCTATGTTTTCCTCCCATTTTTTCGACTGCTGCCAACTTCACTAAAACAACTCCAAATTCATCAATTTTAAACCAAACCACTCCAAATTTCTTTCATAAAACACATAAACAACCTCTTAACTAACTAACCTGAGGACTTGAAGCTTCAAAAATCCTTGGATACTTCAAAATCAACTTCAACAACTCAAGAACCCCCCTACTTGTTCAGATTTCTGTTCAATCTTCGATTTTTCACCAAAAACTTCAAATTCTCGAGCTCCAAATGGTCTGGCAGCCCTTGTCTCCCTCCATCTATTCTTCTGGGTTTCTGTTGAAGAAATTCGAAAATGGCACAATGAAATTGAAAACGTCGACCCCCATCTTGCTGAGTTAAAAAAATCCGCTGATCGCACCTTTTCTTCTTCAAATAGCAACCCTCCACCTCCTACTTCAATCTTTAACCCCACTAACTTTTGTTATATATATATTTATTTGCATGCCCGAAGGACGACTTTCCATTGTCGAGAGATTTTCAAAGCATCTTGAGAGAACTCTGTCAAATTTTTACCATTCTTTCATCTACTTTTCTATTCTTTCATTCAATACTTCTAATTCTTTTTTATTGATAGAAGAAACAAGACCATGGAAGGCTAAGGTAAGCCTAATCTTGGGAAATAGATAGTTAAGGCAATTTCTTGAGGATTTTGTATTTTTCTTTAGGAAATTCATGATTTTTGGATGATTTTTTAATGTATTCTTAGTAGAAATTGATGGAGACAAACTGACAATTCGGATCTATTGATTTCCTGTTTGTAAATTTTACTTGGCTACTTTGCATAATGTTAAATAAAGTTGCACAAATTAGGTTTTCTTATAATGAATAAAAACTTTTTTGAATTCTTGCATGAATAATCTAATTTAGTTTTATCCAAGAAATTGTGTTTTTAGTCCAAGCTTTCCAGCTTAAAGAATATAACAATAAAGAAAATCGTAGATCTTGAGGCAAATCCTGATTTGTTGTCAAGGAAGTGATTTTCAATAATTTAGGGTTAATGAAGATTGTAATTTTTGTTAGCTAATTGGATTATTAGGTCTTCAGCCTAATAGGTTGTGGTTATGTAATTTTCATAATCTTTTTGAATTCCATGATAGAATTGGCCCTAATAAACCTACTTCCCAAGAACTTTTACATAGAGAATTTCAAATTTAATCTTATACTCAATTTTGTTTTTCTCACATTAATCACATATCACATGTTTCTTTCTTTTAATTTCTTTACAAACCAAGAAACCCCTCCCCCTTTATCCAAGGAATTCTTTAATTGAGATTATTAGTCATTAGGTTCCCTGAGGTTCGACCATTGACTTGCCGCTTATACTACTAGTTAGTATAAGAAGTAGGTTCGGTGAATTACAAATTTTATTTGCTTAGGTTAGGGGTTTAAAAGCGACATTAAATTCTACCTAACACTCCAACTTATCTACGAAATTAAGTCCAGTCTATTTAGCTCTACCTCATATGCGAGATTAAGTCTGGCCTACCTGGCTCCACTTCATGTGCAAGGTCAAGTACAATCTTTAGCTCCGTCTCATCTGCGAGATCAATTATGGTATGCTGGCTCCGTTTCATTTGCGAGATCAAGTCTAGTCTGCTTGGCTCGACCTCATCTACAATATCAAGTTCAGCCTACTTGATTCTACTTTATATGTGAGGTCAAGTATGATCTTTTTGGCTTTGTCCTATCTATGAGATCAAGTCCGGTCTACAAGGTTCTCCTCATCTACGAGATCAAGTCTGGTTTGCCTAGCTCTTCTTCATCTGTGTGATCAAGTTCGTTCTGCTTGGCTCTGCTTCATCTACACGATCAAGTCAGTTCTTCCTTATTTTTCTTCATCTACGCAATCAAGTCTGATCTACCTGGCTCCACGTTTGGTCTGCCTAGGTTTTCCTTTTATGTGAGCTCAATTCCAGTCTACTTTGCTCCACCTCATCTACGAGATCAAGTACGACCTACCTAGCTCCACCTCATCTACGAGATTGAAGCTGACAAAACATTGAGATCGATGCTAACAAAACATTGAGATTGAAGTTGGTGGAACACTAAGATCAAAACTAATAGGACATTGAAATCGAAGTTAACGGAACGCTTAGGTTGAGGACTCAGATCGAAGCCAACAGAACATTGAGATCAAAACCAATAAAACAATGAGATGAAAATCGAAGAATCACTGAGATTGAAGCCAATGAAACACTAAGATCAAAACCAACGAAATACTGAGATCGAAGCCGACAAAACACTAAGATCAAAGCCAACAGAAACACATGCACAAATTTGTTAATGATTGCTTAATTTTTAAAAAAGAATTGAAATGTATGATCCAAAAATAAATCTTAAATCCCATTTTCCAAAACTTCCAAGGATACATGTGTACTTTAAAAATAATAAAATAAAGTTGAATCCATAGTTTACTAAAAATAAATATGTAGAATTATTTGATCAAAAAGTTTTCAAACAAAAATAATCACCATAAACACAAATTATTTATGTCAGAGAAAAGTGCACTAAATATCCATGTAGTATGAATTCAACTCAGCACCCCAAACACCCCAAACACATATATTAACTCCACGGATATATAAACTCAACTCAATGTCGCAAATAGCCTCTTAGTGAGAAGCTAAATGGGGATGCATTAAATTATCCTACCTATTATAAAGAATTTTTTTCTTTAGTTTGTACATTACAGGTATGGGAACACTACCTATGGCCAAGAGAATTCGTGATCCATATTGATCATGAAAGTTTAAAACATCTTAAGGGTCAAAGAATGAATCATAGGCATGCAAAGTGGATTGAGTTCACTGTAACATTTCTCTATGTGAATATAAGAAAAGTAAGGACAATCTAGTGGCTGGTGCTTTGTCAAGAAGATACAATCTCTTTATTTCTCTTTGTGCAAAAAAAATTTGGATTTGAGCATGTCAAGGCTATACAGATATGATTGATTATGAAACAATTTATTTATCTTGTCTTGATGGAAAAGCAGTTTATTATTATATATTTTATGAATTTTTCTTTAACAAAGTAAGTTTTGTGTTCCTAAAAGTTCTCTAAAAGAATTGCTTATGAAAGAAGCTCATGGGGATGGACTAATAGGACATTTTGGGATTCATAAGACATATGTGTTGAAATACGTTAAATTAGCCCTAAGGGCATTTTTGTCTTTTTACTGTATTTGCTAAATTAGGATTTCACCTCATTCTATTTATATCTGAGAATGGGTCTATTGTAAACATGACATAAAATAATAAGTTCTTTTCTACCGTGGTTTTTCTTCCCTGAATTAGGGTTTTCCACGTAAACTTCTTGTGTCATCTTTATCCTATTTCAATATGGTATCAGAGCAAGGTGATGAAACCCTAGTCCCGGTAGAAGAAACTCAGTCATCAAACTTGATAGGTGAAGGTACGCTAACTAATGAGGCTGTGATTCAAGCAGCGGTTGACCGCTATCTCCAATCCATCATCCCAGGTGGCTCAGCCGAACAGATCCAGCTGGCGAGCCGAACAGCAGGTGGTGGGATTGCTCCAGCTAGCGCACCGATTAGCTTCCAGTCTCAGCCATTCCAACTGAACACCATCGATCGGTCCTTTCCAGCCGAACAACAGCTGGTGGTGGAAGGTCACGCTTTCCAGCCGGCGCACACGAACAGATCACAACCGATCGAACTCTCGACTTCGCTCCAGTCGGCGCACGCGAACGGGTCACAACCGATCGGACCCTTAACTTCACACACAACCGTCTCAGCCTCGCACGTTCTCCAGCCGGTGCACGCGATCGATCTACAGCCGGTAGGTATCTCAGCATCGCACAGAATCAGATCTACACCAGACGGTCATGGGCTTGCTCCAGCTATCGGGTCGGGTCAGATCGGCGCGATTTCTTCAGCCTCGCAGCCGATCGCTGAGCCTTTTATCCGTTACCCATTATCACAGCTGTCTGGGAGCAGCGCCGGTCACGGGTTGCCGAACTTTGCCGTTGGTGGACTTCTGGCAGTAGCTTCTTCACAGTACCATGGTGGACAGCCTCTTCCTCATGTATATCTAGTTCAGCCCTAGTTTCGAATGGGTGATCCATTGAAGAAAATCCCATGGTGTTTAGACAGAAAAATTCCAGATCTGAATCTCATGGGGAACTCCAACAACAATTAGTTAGTCTTTAGCAACAGATGGTCGCCCTGGGAGCCAGATTGAATGGCCATGATTCTTCTTCGATGTATTCAGAAAATTCGGTATTGTTTCCTACTCCTCCAACTTCTAATCTTTTATCTAGAACAATTGGAAATTCTGCAGGAATGATCACGGGAGAGAAGTTGAATGGGCAAAATTACTTCCCTTGGTCCCAAACAATTAAAATGATTCTTGAGGGACACCATAAGTTTGGATATTTAACTGGAGAGATACCATGACCGAATCCTGGGGATCCTCAAGAGCGTGTCTGGAAGGCAGAGGATTCTTTGCTCCACTCAATGTTAATCAGTAGCATGGAACCACAAATCAGGAAACCCTTACTCTATTCAGCCACTGCTCGAGATATTTGGGATGCAGTCCGAAGGTTATATTCGAGGCGTCAGAATGCATCCTGCCTGTATACTCTACGTAAACAGGTTCACGAATGCAAACAAGGGAGCATGGATGTAACGTCATACTTCAGCAAGATGTCATTGTTATGGCAAGAAATGGATCTATGTCGGGAGATCATCTGGACCTACCCACAAGATGGAATTCAATACTCCAAGATAGAAGAGGTTGAGGGTGTGTATGATTTTCTTGCTGGGATGCACCCCAAATTTGATACAGTTCGCAGTAGAATACTAGGGCAGAAACCAATTTCGTCTCTCATGGAGGTCTGTTCAGAAGTTAGATTGGAAGAAGATAGATCGAGTGCAATGAACGGGCTAAGTGTTACCACTGTAGAGTCAGCTGCTTTCGGGGTGAAGTCCGCTGGAGCTGATGGTGACAAGCAGAATAGTAAAACACCCCCAGTTTGTGAGCATTGCAAAAAACAGTGGCACACGAAGGATCAGTGCTGGAAATTGCATGGTCGCCCTCCAAATGGTAAACGTCGCCCTCCGAATGACAAGTCGAAATCTGGGCGTGCTCTAGTGGGTGAATCAGTTGAGGGGGCTGCACAACCTCAGACATAGCCTCCAGTGACTAATCCCGGTGATTTAGGTACCATAGAAATCGGAACAGTTGCTCAATCAGGTAACCCTCAATCTTTTAGTTTCCTTGTTGAAGGGAATGAGTTATGGATTCTAGATTCAGGAGCAACCGATCACTTGACTGGCTCATCCGTCCGGTTTCTCTCATACTATCCAAGTGCTAGAAATGAGAGGATTTGAATTGCGGATGGGTCCTTCGCTTCTGTTGCTGGAAAAGGCAGACTGTCACCATTTCAGGGATTAACTCTGCAAAATGTCTTACATGTGCCCAAAATTTCTTACAACTTATTATCAATAAGCAAAATGACAAAAGATTTGAACTGTAGAGTTGTCTTCTCACCAGATACTACTTTGTTTCAGGACTTGAGCTCGGGGAGGACGATTGGCACTGCCCGATATGACAGAGGCCTATATTTCCTTTCTACAGATGCTTCCTCCAGAAGCTTGTTTAGGACTAGTCTTTTATCTTCGTTTACTATATCTGAAACAAATTATTTATTGTGGCATTTTCGTCTTGAACATCCTAGTTTTCAATATATGCGATATCTGTTTCCTCATTTATTCCATAATGTGAATGTTTCTTCATTATCTTGTGATGTCTGTATACGTGCTAAACAACCTCGCATGTCATTTGTTTCTCAGCCCTATAAGCCTACCCAGCCTTTTCACTTGGTCCACAGTGATGTTTGGGGTCCCTCGAGCATCGCTACCTTGTCTGGTAAACGGTGGTTTGTAACTTTCATTGATGACCATACTCGACTTACATGGGTATATCTCCTTGCTGATAAGTCTGAGGTTTTATCTACCTTCAAACAGTTCTATACCACTGTATTAACACAGTTTAACACAAAGATTTCCATTCTACGAAGTGACAATGGTCGTGAGTTTGTCAACCACACCTTCCAGGAATTCCTAGTGTCAAAAGGGATTATCCATCAAAACTCGTGTGCATATACTCCACAACAAAATGGGGTAGCTAAACGGAAAAATCGCCATCTCATTGAAGTTGCTCGTTCCTTGATAATTCCAGCGTCTCTTCCTTCGTACCTGTGGGGAGATGGGGTTCTTACCGCAACTCATCTAATTAATAGAATGCCTTCACAAAGTCTAAAGTTTCAAACCCCTCTTGAGTGCTTCAAAGAGTCCTATCAGTCTACCCGTCTTATTCCTGAGGTTCCTCTTCGTGTGTTTGGGTGTACAGCCTTTGTTCATACTCATGGTCCACATCGGACTAAGTTTGCTCCACGAGCTAAAACATGTGTGTTTGTCGGGTATCCCCTTCATCAGCGAGGCTATAAATGCTTTCATCCATCTTCCAAAAAATATTTTGTCACTATGGATGTCACGTTCCTTGAAGACAAACCGTTCTTTCCCGTTAGTCATCTTCAGGGGGAGACCACGAATGAAGAGACTAACAATTCCATGTACTCCATACCCATTAGCCTCAACCTTGAGCCTAGTCTGAATATTTCTGAACTTGAGCTTAGTCCCAATGTTCCTGGACCTAGTCTACCTCGTCTTAAACCTAATTCTGCTCCTGTTGTTCTCGTGTTGGTTCTTCCTACTAGACAAGTACCCTGGATAACATATTATAGGAGGAATCTCAGAAAGGAAATTCAGGAAACCTCTAGTGTTCCATCGGAAAGTGTTCAAGCGTCGGAACCAGCTCAGGTTCAAGATCCCATTGTTTCAAAGGAGAGTCTTGAAGAAAAGTCTGGGAACATAGAAAATGAAGAAATGAGCTCAGAGAAGGTTGAAACTTCAAGAAGGAATGAGATGCTGAAAGATCCTCAAGAAGATGCAGAATTGTCTCAAAAGTCTGATACTGAAGAGGGACAGACGAAAACTGACAACTATGATACCACTCTGGATATGCCAATTGCTCTGAGAAAGGGAACCAGGTCATGTACAAAATACCCTTTGCATAGCTTTTTGATCTATAGTAACTTATCTCCTGTTTTTAAGGCTTTTACTACTCAGCTAGATGCTCTAACAATACCTATCAGTGTACATGCGGCCATGGAAGTTCCCGAGTGGAAAGCAGCAGTAATGGAGGAAATGAGAGCTCTTGAGGCAAATAAGACTTGGGAGTTAGTAGCTCTCCCTAGAGGTCACAAAACAGTTGGTTGCAAATGAGTGTTCACAGTGAAGTATAAGTCTGACGGAACACTCGAGAGGTATAAAGCCAGGTTAGTTGCTAAAGGATTCACTCAGACGTATGGGATTGATTATTCAGAAACTTTTTCACCAGTGGCTAAGTTAAACATGATTCATGTTCTTCTGTCTATCGCCGTGAATAAAGATTGGCCCCTACATCAACTAGATGTAAAGAATGCATTACTAAATGGTGAGTTGGAAGAGGAGGTTTATATGAGTCCACCTCCAGGTTTCGAAGCTAAGTTTGGGAATCATGTTTGCAAACTCAGGAAGTCTTTATATGGGTTAAAGCAGTCTCCTAGGGCCTGGTTTGACAGGTTCACCGTGTTTGTTAAGTCCCAAGGGTTTGTTCAGGGGCATTCTGATCATACCTTGTTTACCAAAAAATCACCCTTAGGAAAGATTGCTGTGTTGGTAGTATATGTTGATGACATCATCCTATCAGGGATGATACGGCAAAAATTGCTAAGCTAAAACAAAGGATGGCAAGTGAATTTGAAATTAAGGATCTTGGTAGTTTAAGGTATTTTCTAGGGATGGAAGTGGCAAGATCAAAAGCAGGAATATCTGTTTCTCAGCGGAAGTACATTCTGGACTTGTTAAAGGAAACAGAAATGACCGGATGCAAACCTATTGACACTCCTATTGAGGTCAATAGCAAACTGAAAAAGTGTTTCGAAAGGAGTTCCTGTGAATAAGGAGAGGTATCAACGCCTAGTAGGAAAACTGATTTACTTGTCTCATACTAGGCCCGACATCTCCTATGCTGTGAGTGTAGTAAGTCAGTTCATGCAGAGTCCATATGAGGAGCACATGGAAGCTGTGACTCGAATTTTGAGATATTTAAAGTCCACCCCTGGGAAGGGCTTGGTATTCAGGAAACGTGTTTCGAAAGGAGTTCCTGTGAATAAGGAGAGGTATCAACGCCTAGTAGGAAAACTGATTTACTTGTCTCATACTAGGCCCGACATCTCCTATGCTGTGAGTGTAGTAAGTCAGTTCATGCAGAGTCCATATGAGGAGCACATGGAAGCTGTGACTCGAATTTTGAGATATTTAAAGTCCACCCCTGGGAAGGGCTTGGTATTCAGGAAACATGACACACGAAGCATCGAGGCATATACTGACTCAGATTGGGCCGGATCTGTGACTGATAGAAGGTCAACCTCAGGGTACTGTACCTTTGTATGGGGAAATTTGGTAACTTGGCGGAGTAAAAAACAGGGTGTAGTGGCCAGAAGTAGTGCTGAGGCAGAGTATAGAGCTATGAATCTGGGAGTGTGTGAAGAAATCTGGTTGCAGAAAGTTTTATCTGATCTTCACGAGAGTAGTCCAGGGTCTATGAAGTTGTATTGTGATAATAAGGCTGCCATCAGTATTGCGAATAATCCCGTGCAACATGATAGAACCAAACATGTGGAAATTGACAGGCACTTTATTAAAGAAAAGTTAGACCGCGGAGCTATTTGTATTCCCTATGTACCTTCAGTCCAACAGATTGCCGATGTTCTTACGAAAGGGTTATCGAGACAGACGTTTGAAGCTTGTATTAGCAAGTTGGGTCTTGCCGATATCTATGCCCCAACTTGAGGGGGAGTGTGGAAATACGTTAAATTAGCCCTAAGGGCATTTTTGTCTTTTTACTGTATTTGCTAAATTAGGGTTTCACCTCATTCTATTTATATCTAAGGATGGGTCTATTGTAAACATGACATAAAATAATAAGTTCTTTTCTACCGTGGTTTTTCTTCCCTGAATTAGGGTTTTCCACGTAAACTTCTTGTGTCGTCTTTTTCCTATTTCAATAATATGATATGTTGTGTAAGACCCTAACATTAAATCTAGGGTAGAAGGTTACTAAGAGAAGGAAAAATTCTAAGTAGTAAAATGTAAAAAAAAATAATACTAAAAGAAGTATGTATTGGAGTAAGACAAAAATGGTGAATGCGTTAGTACTAAGTTATGTGGAAATGGAGAGGATCAAAAGGTGGCCAACAGAAACAAGTGTTTGGATTATGGCCAGCACATGTGGAGGGCCTAAGTGTACTGAACACAAAGGATACGTGGATGGCTGGCCTAAGGGTGCGTGGGAGGCTGGCTCTATGTTGCGCTAATCGTTGGACGCAAAGGTAGAGGAGGACGCGGGAAAGGCATGTGCTGGAGGGTGGCATGCGTCGATGCACAGCGCCCTGCCTAGCGCCCATGTGTCGAGTGCCTCTGCCAAGCACCCAGCCATACGTTGAGCGCCCTGCCGTGCATCCATGCGTCGAGCGCCTCTGCCAAGCGTCCAGTCCATGCATCGAGCGCCAAGTGCCCATGCGCCCAGCACTCATGCCACACGCCCCATGCATCGGTGACATGCGCCTATAATGCGGCCATGGTAAGTCGATGCAGGCAAGCACTTATGCGTCAAGGCATGCGGCGAAGGGGCTTACGGCAAAGGAAGTATACGTCGTTGGTCGAAGGCAAGCGTCTAAGATGCACGGCAAAACTATAGTATATGACAAAGGTTATGCGTCGATGGCATTAAACATGCGATGGTTATAGCCACCCTATGCGATAGTTAATAGATGTATGGGTGCATGGATAAAAGGAAGGCTGGCTGATGGAGGCTATGGATGCATTGTAACTCAAAGGTTGCGTTAACAAGAACCTCGAGAGAGGATGGCACCATCCAAAAGATGCGTCTAAAGGCATACTAAGTTATATGGATAAACACCCTTAGGCACTAAGTAAATGAGGTGGCAAAAGGAGGTTTCATGTAAAAGTGACTCTTATCACTCTAAGTAGGAGGTGGAAGAAGAAGGCTTCATGCAAAAGTAACTCTTATCACTCTAAGTAGGAGGTGGAAGAAGGAGGTTACATGCAAAGTAAGTAATTTTGCTAGCAAATTAAGGTTAATACAACTCATGGCATTGCTGGAAGGGGTTTAGTGTTGGCAACTTTAAAAAGAGACATTTGTAGGTTGAGTTGTCACAAAGGGGGGAGCTTGGGGTCTATAAATAGAGGGGTCGGGCGAGAATAGTTCATTCATGCCATTACCAAAATCTCAGTGTTAAGAGTCTATTCAGAGTATTAAGTTTGGGTACTAAGGCTGCCAAAATAATTAGAGTTCGAAGGAGTTAAAATTGCGTTGATGGACTTGGAGGCTCGCACGGACGCATAAGACTCCCTCAGCCAACGCATCCATCGCAACACAGCGCACGCCTTGCGCCAGACCAACGTTGTATCCATCCATCGCAACATAGCGTGCGCATCGCACTAGCCAACGCGTCGACCATGACGCTACGCCCATCCATACAGCACAGTGCACGCCAGCCCAACGATGCAGCCAACCGTGCGACGCAGCACACGCGCCTCTTACACAAGGCCGGACGCCTCAGCTGCCTGCCAGCATCCTTGTACACACCACGGTTAAAATAACCTCTAAAAGGCTGATTTTGAGGTTTTGACTAAGTTTTGAGTAGGGTAAGCAGGTACTTTTAACATATAAAGGTATTTTGACTATTTTAGCACTATTAAGTGATATAATAGTATTAATTGGGAAATTTCATTGAAATGGAGGAAATCTCAGGGAGATATTCTCAAAGTAAGTTCCAGTAGAAAATCTTGCAAGTGGTGAGTGGTTATTAAGATTTATGCATTGTTGTATGAATAAATGCATAGGTATGTACAAGATGCATGATTGAAATGTTATTTTGCTTGCTATGATATTGTCTGTGTAATTACTATGGAAACTAAGATTATGCCCGAAATACATAGTTAGCATGCTTAAAAAGGGTACTTGGCGGGAAAATATAGTCGACTTTTGTCGGCAGGAAATGATAGTCGGTGACGACCGGCGGAAAATATAGTCAAGATACCTAAGCATGGCTAGTGGGAAATAGTTGTCAATGTGCACATTGGCGGGAAAATGGGATATAGGAAAATTTCAATGAAAAGTTGTTATTATTGTTATTATTGTTATTATATTCATAATAGAACATGCCAAGTATAGCATGTGGTTGGAGGAAAATGATTGATTAGGATTACACGTAAACGTGCATAAGTTATAATGAAATTGTTGATTATGTAATTGATTTCCCAAAAATATATTTTGTAATTAAAGCTATTGTTATTTTAAAAGGCACCACTCATTGGGCTTATTAGCTCACACCTTTCCAAATGTTTGCGTTTAGGGAAGAGTCGCCAACCACCAAACACCAAGACTTGGTAATCTTTAAAGGCATGGCTCGGATTGTGTAATAGAAGAGTATAGGAAAATTTGACTACATGTATGAGATTTGTGTGGTTACTGTAAACATGATAAGGTTTTAATAGATAAAGGGTAAATGTTAAATTAATAAAAATATTGTCTTAGAATTATATTAGTATGTCTTCATGCTCTCTTCTAAGTCTTGGTTTAAAGGCTAGGGAGGAGGTGTGACATGTTGCATGAACACTCTTTGCCTAAGATGAAACATTATGTGCATGAGATTTGTAACCAAAGTTTTAAATGCAAACAGGCTAAATCTAAATCACAATCAAATGAACTGTGTACTCCTTTGAATTTGCCTAATGAATCTTGGACTAACAAATCTATGGATTTTGTTCTTGGGCTACCTCAGATTAAGAAGGGTAAGGATAGTATTTTTGTTGTTATGGACAAAGTTAGTAAAACTAGTTGGAAGACATGTGCAATGCACATTATTTAAAAAAATTTATAATCTAATTTAATTTGTGATTTAATTGTTCTTTATCATAAAATTTTGATTCAATATACATTGAGTATAATTAATAAATATTTAACATGAAATAAAGTAATTTTAAAATAGTGTCTTAAACCATGTTTCAAGTTAATTTACAATGAATATGAGATATTTTGAATGTTACTGAAAATTTTTTAGAAGTTTTTTAAAGGGAAATAAAATTTTTAAACAATACTTATAGAACTGAATTTAATTTTAAATAGTTGACATGAAATTTAAAAGTATAAAAAGAGCAAAAGAAATATAAAAATAGATATATTAATAAAAGTAATGATTTTTTTAGGGAAAAAAAAGAATGAAAGAAAAAAATAAAATCCAATTTTTTTAAATGAATAGTGTAGTTTTCCGGAAAAGAAAATATTGTTTGATATTTTCTTTTATAAAATCTCTCATCAAATTATTTTTTTTTCATGTATTGGATTTAAAAAGTCAATTATAATTATTTAATATATGTATCCGAAATCCCAAATAATACAATACCTATTCAATTTTATTAATTCAATAAAAGTTAAAAAGAATTTAATGTTTCTATAAATTTATTGTAGAGAACAAATACATGTGTTCCAAAAAATAAATAATTATATAATGGCTAGCTAGTGATTATTGCTTTAAATTTTTTTTAAAAAAATATTTCTTTCTCTAAATTAGATGGTCCTTTCTTTTAGATTTTTTTTCATATATAAGGCAACAAATAAGCAATTCTAAAAAAAAAGTATTTCAAAAATATAAAATATAAGTATTTTGACATCCAATACAATGGTACAAGTTTGGACCTTTCAAAATTTTAATTGATGTCACCATGTGTTGAATTCACAAGAAATTTAATTATTCTTTTAAAAAAAAATCCCTTGAAAAAAAAATCTTAATTTGAATAACTTAATTTGCAAAAAAAAAAAGTATCTTAATTCTTTTTTTTTAAAAAAAATACCTTGAAAAGAACATTGACAAAATATCTTAATTTCTTAATTTCCTAGATCAAACTATATTATATTCAATTTTAATTTATGTTTATTTTATTTCGTTCTTACTCTATTTTTTAGAAAAATATTGTTAATCAAATGAATGGAGATCTAATTAAGATTTAACAAACAAAATCTCATATTGATGGGTTTAATTTCTGGGCTATCAGGGCAAACATTTTAATTTAAATTAAAAAAATAATAATTGATACAAATGAAATATTCAAAAAAAAAACAACTTTCTTGATAAAAATCTAAAGAATTAAACAAAAATGAACAAGAAAAACTAAAAACAATAAGAAAAACTAAAAACTTACTCTTAATCAAGAAGGAATAATGGGATGATTCCATAATAGATTTATGTGAGTGATGGATACAAATGAATGATTCGACCAAAAAAATCAATTTTCTCTCTCTAAATCCGTGCCCTAGGTTTAAGTATTTGACTCAATAAAAATCTAAAAAATTAAGCAAAATTGAATTAAAGAGCTAAAAAATTACCGAAAGTAATAGTGTGATAATTCCAGAATTGATTTTGTGTGAGTAAGGAAACGATTGAATTTCTAAACAAAGGGAAAAAAGGATACAAATGAAATATTCAAAAAAAAAAAATCAATTTTCTTTTTCTAAATCCATGTCAATCCAGGATTTACGTATTTTGCTTGATAAAAATCTAAATAATTAAACAAAATTAAATCAAGAAAAACTAAAAACTTAATGCTCAATTAAGAAGTAATAGTGGGAAAAACAAAAATTCAATTTTATTTCCCTAAATCCATGTCAATCCAAGATTTAAGTGTTTCTCTAGATAAAAATCTTAAAAATTAAACAAAATTGAATCAATAAAAACTAAAAACTTACTACTCAATCAATAAGTAAATAGTGTTATGATTCCACAATTGATTTGTGTAAGGAAGTAATTGAGTTTCTTAAAAAAATAAATAAAAGATACAAATGAAAGAACCAGAAAATTCAATTTTATCTCCCTAAATCTATACAAACCAGATTTAAGTGTTTTACTCTATAAAAATCTAAAAAACAAACAAAATTGAATAAAAAAAACTAAAATCCATGCCAATCCAAAATTTATTGAATCAATCAAAAAGCAAGGATGATTACACAATTGATTTTTGTGAATAAGGAAGGGATTGAATTTCTTAAAAAAAAAAAAAAAAAAATGATACAAATAAAAGATTCAACAAAAAGAATCAATTTTCTTTCCCTAAATCCATGCCAATCCAAAATTTAAGTTTTTCTATTGATAAAAATCTAAACAAGTAAAAAAAATTGAATTAATAAAAACTAAAAACTTCAAGAAGTAATAGTAGGATGATTCCACAATTGATTTGTGTAAGGAAGCGATCGGATTTCTGCAAATTAAAAAGAAAAAAGAAAAGAAAAGAAAAAGAAAGATCAATTTTCTTCACCAAATCCATGTCAATCTAAGATTTAAGTGTTTCTACTACTCAATCAAGAAGTGGGGATGATTCAATGATTGATTTATATAAGTAAAGAAAGAGTGAATCTAAGAGTGAATCCTCCTATTCGTCTTCCTTCATTCTTTGTTTATAAAATTGCAATTGAGTTTCTACTTCTGCAATTTTTTTCTTTTACTCGGATTCACACTCACTATCTTTTGTCAAATTTACCATCACCTTTTGCCTCCTTCAATTCTTCGTCCATGACCGATATATTGTTTAAAAAACCTCAACATAGAAAAATGCATTAGAAATTGGGGAGAGTAAAAGCAAAATTTTCCCGTTGTAGAGAATTAGAGGATGAAAATTAAATGGAAAATTCGTGAACATACGTCATAACAATCACGAAAGAATGAGAATTACATCAAATCATTAACTAACCCTTAAATCTAAAATTATGAAAGGATGGAAATTTTACAAAGAGTTGGGTTGAATCATAACTCACCATTAAATCTAATCTCATTTAGGAAAAATCATAAAATTCAAGGGTATAATGGATATATGTTGAAGAATGAAGGAAAAACAGGAATGCAAAGATTCTCCCATATTTTATAGCATATAATAAAACCAAGGATGTTAAAGCATGTGGCTGACTTATTCTTTCAAGGTCAAAAGTTACATGGGCTTCCTATTACTTGTTAGTGATAGAGGCAATAAGTTTTTAAGCCACTTTTTGAAAAATGTTGCGAGGGAAGTTAGAAACCAAGTTGTTGCTTTCAATTACTTGTCATCCTCAAATTGTTAGGTACACCAAGCCAACTAAACCTTGGACACCATACTTAAGACTACTATTTCTAAGAATATCAAGTCTGAGAAGAAATGTTTATCGTTTGTAGAGTTTACATATAATAGACCATTCACAATACAATTTATTGTTGTACTATTTCTAAGAACTTCACCTCTTAATTTGCTTTCTATTCCTTATAATGATTGTGAGTGATACAACCACAAATGAGTCAGATTTGATCACTACCTTGCACAAAAAAGTGAGAGAAGACCGAAGAATATAACTCTAAAGTTGCTGCAAGCCTGCAAGAATTAACGAAGAAAGACCGTAACTCAATTTAACTAGATGAAAATTGATCAACATCGAGCAAAAGTTCGGAAAAGACCAAGTTTGGGTTTCTAACTGTCTAAAGCTCTAATAGTTTCCAATCAAGACAGAACTGTGGTCCAAAATGTTAAAAGAAAAAGTTTGGAAAGGACGAACTTAAGATTTAAAGCTGTGAAATGTTAAGATTTAGATTTATAGCTGATTACTGCTGCTTTTTTTTTCTTACGTTCATTCTTCAACCTTCTTTTACAAACCAAGTAATCAACTATTAATATTGGGATGCGCAACTAATACTTATCTGCTCACAACGTTACTTTTCGTCAAATCCAGAGATAATCTATCATACATATAATATCAAGACATAGTTCCATTATTACTAAATATTATTAAAAACAGACCGCCAAACCCAACTATAGATATAGGGTGGAAGAGTTAAAGCTGGAAATGTATGGACATTACTATTCTTCGCTCCATGGCCTTAAAGAGGACAATAATTACAACACAGTCGATGAGAATTTTTGTAAAGCTCTTAGAAAGAAAAAAGATGCGTACTGGCCAATGCCAATCAATGCCCAAATTTAGGATTCGTTCGAATGTCTGTCAGATTTCCTAATTCTTTCTCCCTTCACACAAGATAATATGGTATCCATGCCTGCATTACAACAAAGTAAAAATGTGAGATCTGTGGTGTGTCGTGTGTGTATTCATAGATCATCCAATCCAAAACATCAGGAGAATTTTGACTTCGCAAAGTAATCCAAACACATCTTATCATATCAATAGTCACTCTGAATAGCTTATAGACTATATGAGATAACAGTTTTAGTTTTCTGTTTAAAAAACTAATTTCCTTGTTTTTGAAATTCTGGAAACATTCTTAAGTTCTCAGCAAAATTTTGGTAAAAAAACTTTATTAATATGGATAAGGGGAAGACCCCGAAGAATTACAATAGAGATTGCCAATTATTGACTAAGAAAGATAAACTGAAATGAGTGAAAGGGCACTGTAATTTACACCACGAAAAGGCAATAGATAAAACTAACTCAAAAAACCGAACAAAAGAACATGTATCATGAAAAAGTCATCTGTTCCTTTCACCACATAAGCACCAAAGGAAAGCGTATAAAAGTCAATCAAATGACCTTCTTGGTTCCACCAAAAGGATGTCCCACTAACACCGAGGCCAAAGCATCAGAAATATCATGAGGGCAAGTGAAATGCCAACCAAAATGAGGCAAGAGAAGGTTTCAAATGCCATTAACAAATGAACAGTGAAAAAATAGATGAACTGACGATTCAGCATGTTCGTGACACATATGACACCAAGATGAAGAAAGAGACATGTAAGGCATACGACGCTGCAAACGATCAGCAGTATTAATAGCACTCCAGCTGAGATCCCAAACAAAGATTTTAATCTTCTTAGGATATCCATCCTTCCAAATCACGGAATAAAGATTAGTCAAGTCTGAATCCAGATCACCTTCCAAATCAGCCATAAGAGACTTAACAGTAAAGGCCAAAGATGGATCAAAATGCCACAACCAAGTATCAGGGGCAACACGCAATTGGATTGGTGTCAAGTGAAGGGATAATGAGGCCACTCCGCGATCTCTAACTCAATAAGATTATGATGTAAGTCCAAATTCCATGCAGCCATAGATGAGTTCCAAACATTAGCAACTGTAACCTCAAGATGTTGTACAAGACGAAAAAGCCACGGATAGATGATAGAAAGGACTCCACAACTAATCCAAGAGTCATTCCAGAATGACGTAGATGAACCATCCCCAATGCAGCGACTAACCCGATTAGCAATCAACTCAAAAGACAGACAAATATACCTCCATGGTGATTTGGAAGAAGCTCCATTGATAGGGGAGGGCCAAACACAATCAGTAGAATAATACTTGGCAACAATAAGCTTCCTCCATAAAGCATCATGTTCAGTTAAAAACCGCAGTCCATTTCACAAGAAGAGCCAAATTCCGATGCTTAAAATTGCCAATGCCAACACCTCCCAATAATTTTGGACACTAAGAAACCATCCAATTCACATTATGAACACCGCCATCACTACGAGAGCCTTCCCAAAAGAAATCCTGAACCAATTTATCCAGGCAGTTAATAACAGAAGAAGGAGCCTTAAACAGAGACAAATAATATGTAGGGAGGCTAGAAAGAGTAGCTTGAATAAGCGTGTGACGACCCCCTTTTGAAATATAAGAATACTTCCAATTATGGAGTTTATGTTGAAACCTCTCAATCACAGGCTGCCAAAACAAACCAGATTTTGAACTACTACCCAAAGGAAGCCCTAAATAAGTTGGCCAAAAGCCCCTTTGACAGCCAAAAGAACGCAACCACTAGTCAAAATCAGAGTCAGAAACATGAATCCCAAGAATCTCACTCTTAGCAAGATTGATTTTAAGGCCAAAAGCACACTCAAAAATATGGACAATGTCAAACAAGTTCTATATGGTAGTTCTTTCAGTAGTAGAGAACAACAAAGTGTCATCAGCAAACTATAAATGAGTCAGAGTAAAATCGGAATGGCCAATAGGATGAGCACTAATATGACCCAACGCAGAGTTATGATCAATAAGACGACTCAGACAATCAGTCACGAAGATAAATAAGAAAGGAGAGAGAGGATCTCCCTGTCTTATGCCTCGTGAGGGAAGAATCTTGCCACGAGGGTGGCCATTAATGATGATCAAGTAATTCGCACTAGAAATGCATCCTCTGATCCAATTACGCCAATGCCAACGGCAACCAAAACCTTTAACCTGGAGTATATAATCAAGGAAGTCCCAATCAACTGTGTCAAAAGCTTTCTCAAGATCCAGTTTTAAGACAACCCCTGGTTTTTTCCGAGAGGTCCAATCATCAATGAGCTCATTCGCCATCAGGGAAGCATTAAGAATCTGTCTATTAGCTACAAAATCAAGCTGATTGGGCGAAATGGTAGAAGGAAGAAGCTTTTTCAAGCGATTTGACAAAACATGAGCAATAATTTTATAAGCACAAGGAATTAGAGTAATAGGTCTATAATCAGAAACAGATCTCGAGTCAACTTTCTTGGTTATCAGGCAGATATAAGTCTCATTCATTTTCACATTAATAATCCCAGAATTGTAAAAATCATTAATGACTAACATCATATCAGATTTTAGAGTAGACCAAACAAATTTAAAGAATTCAGCTGTAAACTAACACCATTTGCCTCATTATCAGTAAAAGGACGCTCGAGATCAATGGCTTGTGTAGGTGAAATAGGATTCCACTGAAGGTTAAGTGGAAGGAATCGTTGACCCACGTCTTTTTTGAAAAGGGATGAATAAAAAGACAAGAATTCAACTTCAATGTCCTGTGAAGTCAAAAGACTTGTGCCATCCCTTGAGAGAATCTCCGTAATAGACGACTTACGGTGTCAAGCAGCAACAATTTTATGGAAAAACCGTGTGTTTTCATCATCCTCAAGAAGCCATTTCAACTTACAACGCTACTGCCAATGGATATGATCTTGAATAGTCATATTTTCAATTTGTTCACGAAGAATACTTCTATTAATTTGTTCCTCATTAAGGGCCTGATTGTCTTCCAGGACATCTAAATTGGTTAATTGTGAGACAAGGGAATGAAGATTAGTAACCTCACTATGACGATTGGTATTCCAATCCCGGATAATAGCTTTTAAACCCTGAAGTTTCATCATAAAACCATGCCCAGGCCAATCGGTGAGTGGATGGCAATTCCACCAATTCTCCACCAAGGAACGGAAAGAAGGCACTTGAAGCCAGGAATTTTCAAATCTGAAAGGGCATGGACCCCAATCAATACTTCCGGAAGATAAAGCAAAAGGAAAATGATCTGATGTAATACGATCCAGGATTTTAAGAATAACAGACCCAAACCTACGAAGACAAATTTCTGTAAGCAAAAACCGATCAAGTAGAGATAAATATTGAGTAGGACCGGAACTCGACCAAGTAAAACAGCCGTTTGATAACAGAATATCCCGTAAATGATAATCCATGATCCATTGATTGAAAGCACGCATACTAGAGGAAATTGTTCTATCATGTGACTTTTCCCAAGTCATCGAGTGACATTGAAGTCACCACCAATGACCCAATTTTCACCTCCCAAACCAGCTAAATCATCAAGCTCTTGCCAAAAATCAGATCTGAAAATATTATCTGAAGGGCCATAAACTGCCAAAAACCAGAAAAAAAAAAAACCATCAGACAGGGATACATGAACTGAAGCAGAAAAATGTCCCTCAACCACCTCAAGGATAGTAAATTCGGGCTCACTCCAAAGAATAAGGATACCCCCTGATGAATCAATAGCATCCGGTGCGGTCCACCCAATAAATGAAGAACTCCAAATAGATTTAATTAAAGAGGAATCAACGGTCGACAACTTTGTTTCTTGTAATAGCACAATATCGAGGTTGTGTTGTTGGATTATCTTCTTTACCAAAGCACGTTTCTTCCATGAATTAAGACCTCATACGTTCCAAGTGTGGAATTTCATTGATACTCAGGTGAGCCTTCCCTTATAGCCAAAGTAGCAGTTTTATCATAGTGGACCGAAGAAAAAAGGCCTTGCAATTCTCTGTGAAGTTTGGGTTTTTTGCTATTGGTATTGTTAATTTTCTTGGTTTTGGAGGAAGAAGGAATCGAGGGAATAGCCATAACGCATAAGCCATGTGAGGACAAAAGGGAAGCCAAATCTTGAAGACTAATGGGTAAAGAGGAAGGAGAGGGTGAGGGCTGGTGATTAGTAGATTGTTGGTGAATGGCATGGAAAGGGGAAATGGTCTCATGATTGAGAGAGGGAGAAAGGGAGAGGTTTTGTTTGCGACTAAGGTCTGGTGGAGGAGGGGGAAGAGAATGTATTGGCATGTGGGTAGCATCAATCGGTTGGTCACCAAAAATGGCCACATCAAGGGGTCGAGCAACAAAATCAGTTTCTTTTGAAGGGCTGGAGAGGTAAAGCTTCTGTATCAAAACCAATAAAAGGAAGGTTTGGTTTGGTAGTTGAGGTTGATTGCAAAGTACCAGCTTGTAAAGTAGTGGGACCCGCACTAAAAGTAATTGTGGAGAGAGAGGGTTGTGTGAAGGAAAGAGAAGATGAATTGGATGGGCTATTAGGTTGGTTTTGGAAATTAAATGATGTGGTTGACTCAAGTAAAGAATTTTGACGGGTTTTCTGTTGATTTGGAAAGGGATAAAGGAGCAAAAAGTTGGCCCACGGTTTGGTCAACTATGGTGAGAAAAGGAAAGAGATTAGCCTTTTCCATAACTGAATGAGATTCGGTCAAAATTGGCAAGTATAGGGAGAGAGAAGTAGGTACCGATTTATTTAAGAGAGATGGAGGGGAAATTAATTTTTCCAAAACCGGTGGAGATTCAGTCAAAGCTTGCAAATAAGGGGAGAGAGAGGGAGGGTCCGATTGGCTAATTTCAGAGATTTTGGACTTGCCTTTTTCTTTTGACTGAGAATCAATGAGATCCACATTTTCAGCAACCTCTTTATTGTTATTTCCTTGTGTAGGTAAGGTGGTGCGCCACCGTCCCTAAGTTCCAACGCCGGCTGATTGGATTTGAATCAGTAACTCCTCGCCGGCCAACTCCTTTGGTAACTGGATTTCAAATGGAATGAAACCTCGTGCATTTTCCTTGATCCTTATTCGAGCAAAGGTAAGATCCAATCCACGTTCTGTTTGATTGGAGATTTGGACAAAACCACCACAAATGTCACCAATATATCTGAAGATTGCTTCAATCCAAAGAGTGATTGGGTGGTGAAGCACATTAATCTAGCCCCCATATGATGCTACCATTTGCTGTTGGAAAGAAGAAGTGATGAAAGATGAAAGAAACTTAAGTTTCAAAGAGCCAATGTTTGTCCAATCCGAGTGTGCGTAGTTTTTGTGATATGGCCGAACTATACACATGTAGCAAGGCTTTATCATCAGAGATGGGGTTGATGGTGCATCGAGAAGATAAAAAATATGGAGGGAATCTCAGATACTCTGCCAAGAATCATTTGAAGCAAACCACTGAACAACCACCCTATCTTGCCAATTTAAATGTGGTACCGTGAAGGAAATGTCATGGCTGCCAAGATGGGGGGCTGTTCTTGTTGGATGCTAGAATGCTTTCTGCTTGTGTAGCAGCCTTATAAGTTTGGGGAGTAGTATTCAGAGTTGATTTGTTCTGTGTTTAGGACTTGCCAGGGTAATCTGAAACCCAAGAAAAGAAAGAGAACCAGCCCCTTTTGTCGTTCATAGCAGAGACAAGAATAATGGAACGGCAGCCAGATTGTTCTAAGAGGGTAAGCTCGGCAAAGTAGCCATATTTGTTGCAATGTTGTCTCAGCTTCCTGAAGAATTTGTGGTTGTAGGAGTCCTTAAACAGAGCTTGGAAAGAGGCTAGCCATGCAAGAGAATTCCATGAGATGAAAATCAAATGGATGTCTGTGTGAGATTGTCCAGAGAGCTTGAAGGACTTTCGGCTAGAATGAAGGATCGGTGTGAGTGAGAAGAATTTCCGGTCAATATGAATCGACCTGGTGATGGAGGAGGTAGAAGTGATTGGGAACAAGGAAGCCATAGTCCTCATCCTCATGATAGTGTTCTCACCAAAATTTTGAGGGGAAAAATATAACAAAATTTTTTATAATGACTAATACGCGTCTATTTCAAGGATAATATCGTACATCCATCAATACAGAAGCTTTTTCTCACCACATTAGGAGAGATTCATTCTATAATAGTGGCTGCAGTGATTAAAACTCAACGATAAAGGTTGAAATACAAGAATTAAAAAGACCTTGATCTGTCATGTATCTCGAATATATTGAAACCACCACTAATTTATTATATTATTTACTTTTTAAATCGAAAGGACAAGCCATCCTTTCAAAGGATCAAGAGAAAGTTAAACAAAGAACTGACATAAATTTCAACTTTTTAAAAAAATAATAATAACTAGATAAAGAGATCCCATGATGTTATGGTCAAATACAGATCTCCATAGTTGTATTAGGAAATTGTACCGATTCCTCTAAGGTTACAAAGTCTAGGCTTCTAGCTAAGAGGTTAGCTTAAGAAAAAGCATCATCAATCAAACGTTTTAATCCAAACCTTAACCCAAAATAACATGTAAAGGATGGCTTTCCAACTAGAAAGCATGGATACTTCGTTTGTCGGACATGAATACATCCAACTGGACACGCTAAAAAATCTGTCTGAATTAAAAAAAAAAAAAAAAAAAAAAATCTGATTTTGGACACGGTTGGACTCTGGAAACTATTTGACCTAAAAATTAGGGAGGGAAACAGAGATTTTCTTACAAACTGGATCGGATATATTGATCCATCCTAAAGTATTAGGAGTCAGCCAACTAAATCTTAAAATGTTGTTCATTGACTTAACTTTGTATGTTTGTAGTGAAGTAAATTTTGTTTCTATATTAAATATAGATGTTTTATCTATATAGAAGTATTAAAATATCAATATATACACATTTTATACAATAAAAAAAATAAAATAGAAAAAGTGTCCCCAACGTGTCTGCATCCCAACCCAACTGACATGTGCGATGGCCATGTTTGTGCCCCGTGCCTATGCTACTTAGCATTTCAATATTGAGCAAAAATGAGAGTATGGCCATAAAGGAAAATTCAGAATAGAAAACCAGGCAACCATCAATTAAAATAATAATAATTAAAATTATAAAATTTTAAATAAAAAGGAGAAAGGACATACGTCGACTTGAATGGTGCACTGGTTGCTCCAACTTGAGTGGCAAATGCAACGTCTTGAAATGGGCCAGCCATCTTTCCACGAGGAAACCATCCTAGGTCCCCACCTTTCTTCCCTGAAGGGCACTCTGAGTATTCAGCTGCTAACTGAGACACCAACCAGAATGTTACAACGTGTTGTTATCAGTTGGAAACATATCTCAGATTGTTATAATCTGTTGTGATCAGTCGGAAACACACCTAAAGAAACCCCTAATTTCCAAAATATTATTCTTTTTTAGTAAAAGACCAAGTTTCATTGACAAAAAAAATGAAAGAATAAAAAAGCATTAAAAAAAACATGCCCACGAGCACCCTGCCTAAAAAAAGTAACTCCAATTAAAGTAAAATAAGACCCAGCAAATAATTACAATAGAAACTTGTCACTGTTCATTGTCAAGGTCACATTAATTGAATGGGTCAACAAAGTGGGTATTGGTGTATGTAGGTTATCGATGTTCAGGGATGCAACAGCTATTCTTGGGGACTTAAACTGTGAAAGACTTCCTTGCTTAAATTTGGTTCAAGAGAAATCAAAGATTTTTTTCAAGAAAAGTAATTGATTGGGTTGTTTGCCTCAAAGTCGCTCGCATTTTTGTCTCCACCTGGCATTTTCTCTCTATTCTTTGATGACTTTTTGATCCACAATTTATGCTTAATTTAGATTGATTGCCTTTGTCTCTACAGCTTAGTTCTTTTGTTCTATGTATTTCCTACTCACTATTTTCGTTTCTTTGTATTTTGAACATTAGTCTCTTTTCATTAATTTAATAAAAAGTTTCATATCCTTTTCCAAAAAAAAAGAAAAAAGAAAAAAGAAAAAAAAGGTCCCTATCACCCAAAGGGAAACATTAAATATCAAAAGGAACCCTCTCAATCATGACCTTACTTGAACAGGTTGTACATCTGTATCCTTGAGTCTTCTAAGGAAAAGGGACCCTCTCAATCCCTCTATAAACTCTATTATATTTTTCCCTTCAAATACCCCATAACAAAGCACACATCTCTACTTTCCATGGGGAAAAAAGTAACCCTTCCTTTCCCTCATAACAACAGATGGATCAGAAATTCCTCGATCATAGCACTTAAATATCTCTGTGACGAGCTATTTGAAGGTCAAACACATCAAAGTGGTCCCAAACCTACTAAGCATAGCACTAAAATATCTCTGTGATGAGTTATTTGAAGGTCAAACGCATCAAAGTGGTCCCAAACCTACTAAGCATAGCCACGACTCCAAAATGAATTCCAAATCTTTCGCCCTCCAACACAAGTTACTAAAAAACCCAACCAAAGATGACAACTTCCTTGTCAGCCTATCCAAAGTGTTGGTTCTTTCATGAATAATATAAGAGACAAAGACCACCTTTTTTGGGATTTACACCTTCCAAAGACCAAAAGATAAAAAAGGACTTCCTCATAGATGAGGGGTCCACCAAATGAAGAAAAAGAAAATCTACAAGAAAAGCTCTCACAAATAAAACTCCAAAGTGAGCGTCCCTTGTTCCTTACCTAAACTTGAGATCTCCGAGAAAGGGCCATGATTTCCATCATTTCTCTATCGGACAATGAAACCCAATGAATGAGAAAGGGAGACCTTCCACCAAGTCAAAACATCAACAACGCAACGATTTTTCGTACCAGATAAATGGTAAAGGTCAGAAAACATGCTACACAAGGGAGATCCCCCATCCACCTATCCTCCCACAAGGAAGTACCCTTCTCATCACCCATCACAAACTAGATTTGGTCAAAGAAAGAAGGAAGCTCATTCAATTTTTTTTTTCCACTAGTTTCTTAATGAACCTTTAACCCCACCTAAAACTCTCGTGGGATAAGTATCTAGATTCCTGCACTTGTTTGACATGAATGTAGTATACCTAAACAACTTAGGATGACCATAAGGGAGGCATGTAAAAACATTTTGATGTTCTCCTGAATTCATAGTTTTCAAAGATCCAATGTCTAGGGAATCTCCTCATGACCATTTCATTTGTTTTTCATTTTTATGTATTTTCTTTCATCATTTTTCTTTATTGCTCCTCATTTTGCTTTCTTACTCCTTTTTATGATATATTTAAAATAAATCAACAATTTTTTCAACAAAAACCAAAAATCAAACCAATGTATTTATTCACTTGTAAAAACCATATGCAATTAACTTTATTCATTGACTATATTTATATATCTGCAGAGTGATAGTTCCCAAAGGATGATGGTTCAATCCTCCACCTCACAATTATTGAACTAAAAATATATACATATTAAATATATGGCAGTTGCCTTAAACAACATAGACGGCTCAAGTAGTAGAAGTCGACCAATAATTGAAAAAGAGTAAATGGCTACAGAATATTAAGCTTATTTGAACTTTAACCATAAAGGTAAGGACTTCGCTAAACCAATTGAATACTGAGTTAGTTCATTAGTTTGTCAACTGCTTAGAATTACAACTATAATTGAGTCAGTTACATATAGGTTAATATGGAATAATAATAACAACACTTCTCAATGGTGACAACCCTATTCCTACAAACCTTCTCATCGAAACCCACAAAAAAAGACTTTGCTTAAACACAAACAGACCTCAACCATCTAGGATATTGTTCACACACCTAAACACAATAACGTAAAAGGTCACCCCAACCAATACACCCCCCCCCCCCCCCGGCCCGGGTGGAACTTATCCCTTGTATCCGAAAGAGAGTGTGACGACAGTAGACATTATCCTTTTGTAATATCTACCGTCTAACCATCCTGTTTTTACCAACCACATTCTAAGGCAGAAGTGTTTAGCTAAAGGAAAACTCTTATGAAATATTAATGTTCATACATGATCAAGGTTACAAACCATGTCCAGTTATATTTCCAAGCCCTAATTTAATCTCTAGGAAGAAATGATTCCATAAATGATTCTGCCAACAGACTCAACCTTCTAGTGGCAATCTATAACGTCCTCCTCCTGCTACCTGGGGGAAAAACAAAATATTTGAAAAACATGAGCTGGGAAGCTCAGTGAGTGGTATGTTTTATATGAAAATAGGTTTTGTTTTTTAAATTCATTTTAGAAAACGTTTGCACAGACAATCAGTCACAGAACCATATTAAAGTATAAATGACCTGAGTCTGATAACCGAGATGTTACTGGCATGATCATATGTTTCTCCCAAAGTGCACCATTTTAACCAAACACAAATCCAAGGAAACAATTCCGATACCCAATAAAACTCACCGAATATGCACATGTCGACAATTCCCGCTAGTCATATCTGGGTACGCCGACAATCCCAGCCAAATTATTCTAACAATCCCAGCCAAACGTCTACAAGATATGCTAACAATTACCCGGGTACAGTTCTAGTTCCAATCAAATTCATATTATACATGCATCCATAAAATTCCAGAAAATACAGTCATTCAAACAAAATTAAAAATTCAAGAAATATATTTTTCGACCATGCCAAGGATTTTTCAAAACCATAAAAATATATATAACCATATACATATATAGATTCATAACAACATTAAAAGTAAACCACTCGCAGTTTACTGGTATGGGTTCCCAAGTTCCTCAGTCTCCTATTTCCTTCTTAATTTCGAGCTTGTATTAATCCAGTAATTAACTTAGAATCCTGTGTTTAGGCTTAAAAATAATCTTAGAACATCTTCTTAACCCTAAACCTAGCTTACCAACCCTAAAAGACCCAAACTAACCCTTTGGATGAAGAACAAGAGCTGTGGGTGCAGAGTTTGGTCTTCTCAGCACAGTTGGGCGCAGGGTAGCTTAGACAACTAATGTTGGGCGCAGACAACTTCTCCTCAATGCATAGTCAGCACCTTGGTCGAATAGATGACCCTCCTCAACGCATAGATGGCTTCCTTAACACATAGTCACTCCCAACTTCCTCCAATCACTTCCCTTTTTATTATTTTCCGATGAATTTTTGAGTTGTAAGATGAAATGAGATCCTCCAAGGGTATTTATAGGCTTCAACCCATCCTCGTCATCTCCTCCTATTCTCATCGCATGACACACCTCCACCTTGCATACAATGTAAGTGTCCTCCCCAAATTGAGCATAGCCCTTGCCACCACCTACTTGCATGTAAGTAGGTTGTGTCTTCACCTGACCATGTCCAACGCATGCTTCCATTTGAAGTGGCCACTCTTGGTTTTGCATGCTCAACTTTGCATCTCCGTCTTCCACCACCTACTTAAGTTAGCCAAAACTTCACCCGGTTAAGCCACGTACCTCACCTTACTATCAACCCAAACCCCTTTTTTCAACTCAACGCATAGGTGCCTTCCTTGGGCGCATGGATTCCGTCCCATGCGTCCAATTTCCCCCAACTTCTCATTCTTAGCTCTATCTTCTTTTTTGTAGCATAGTGTCCACCCTTGGTTATATCCTAAGTGTTCAAGCAAACCAACTATGCTCCCACGTTCCCTCTTATGCGCCCAACTTCTAGGGTTTCATTCCTTTGTGTGCCACATGCTCTCCAACACTTAGTCAACTTCTCACCATAACACCCCCATGCGTTCATTCTCTCTCTCCCTATGCGTCCAACTCTCTTCCTCAACTCCATTCTTCCTTGGTTTTCATCTTCTTCTCATGGCATAGCTTTCTCCTTTGAGCTCATAGCATGGCTATGCATCCACTTGGCCTCTCTTCACTTCAAGATATGCATCCAACTCTCTTCCCTATGCATCCAACCACTCTTGATTGTGCATAGTTCAACGCATGGTTTGTTCAATACTTAACCAATCCTACCTAACCCTAATTCTCCCAAGATAAACCTTCTGTGCGTCCAATCCTTCTAATATGCGTCCAAGTAGGTTTATTTCTACCCTAGTATGCATACAAGCCTCCTTCTCCTCTCACAATGTGTTTAACTTAAGATAATGTATCCAAGATTAGGCTCCTACTATTCATAGAATGATACACATAGCATTGTTCTTTATTCTCATAGAATAATTTCTAGCTCATAGCATAGTTCCTCATGTTTGCAGCATAGTTTCTTATGCTTATAGCATAGCTCCTCATTCTCATAACATAGTTTCCAAGCTGTCTTCTATGCATTCAAGGTAACTTTATTTCCCTTATAATGCATTCAAATTGTCCTTGGAATTCGAGGGTTTACAATATATATATTCTCTATCGAAGTCTTTGATTGTATCCCATAAATGTATCAATATTCTACATGTACAAGTAACACACACTGAACGTCAAATCCTAAGAAAGAAAACCTATCTTGGGTAGCCAATTTACTAGAGAGGGATGAAACACTCAGTCCTTGGAATGATATTCAGCTGCCTAGAACATGGAATTCAAGGAAAGGATTTCTTCGATTGTTACTTTGTTCCTGCTCATAAGCATCTAAACTAGCTTACAAAGTACAAAATTACATAGTACTGTAGGCTAAATCAAGAACCTTTGTAAGTATAGAAAACAACTTTAAGATATTAGTATTCTAAGTAACCATCAGAGACTTTGAGTTCTAATATGCAATTAGGTTACCAGATATCGTTTACATTACTAGTAAATTCAGAGTGGTTATCTCCTTCATTTACCAATTCACCACATTTAGAAAAGAGGAAACAAATGTAAAAGTCCCTCTTTGAAACTGCAAATGGGTTGACGAAAAATCGAACTTACAGATGAAAATTGAGATGAAGTACCAATTCACCACATTTAACATAGAATATTCACAAAAAAGTGGATGCTGAGTGACGTGTATATTAGAGAACTAAAAACCACACTCAACGGCATCTCTATGTCGCCCATCGGTGAGTTAAGCTACAATATCAAGCATCTGTAACTAAAGACTTAACTCCACTTTTCTTAACAGAATTGCAAATGGTCACCTAATAAACAAAACCAAAAAAAATCCAACCTTAGCAAACTCTGCTGGAGGAACCTTGTCCCCATTGCTAAGCCAACCGTCCTGCAACTTCTTGTACACTTCATTGATTTTACCCTGCTTCTCGGACAGTATATGCCTCGCTAAACAACAAATTGAAGAAAAAGAAAACTAAGAATCATCGACCCAAATCCCTAAACGTCCAGAAATTGAGCGTAAACGTAATTTCTACCCCTGTAAATAGGATTGAAGAAAAAGAAATAGAAAAGAGAGAAAGAGGGAAACCTTTGACATAAGTGCAAGTTCCGAGGCCATCGGAAGCAGCTTTTCCTGATTTTCCCTTTCCTTTGGAAGCACTTTCATCGGCTCCAGAAGATGCTTGCTTTCCCTTCCCCTTCCCTTTACCACCCGCGTCCTTTGGCTTCGAGTCTTTCCCCATCTATTCGCTATAAAATACCTACAAGCTTTAGATTCAATTGCAGAGAGACTCCAACTGATATCATCGAGTGTTACTCATCACATATGACTAAAATAAATATCGAAACAAACAAAATGAATCTTACCAAAAATAAAGCTCAAAACAAAATATATACCCTAAACTTTGCTAGTTGCTGTTTTTTTTTTTTTTCTTTGTTTTTCCTTTTTTTTTTTTAATAATGTTTGTGACAACCGAGATTTCAAGAAAATTTAAATCCAATCGTCTCGAATTACTGGATTTTGTATTTATTAATTAAATATGTATTCTCGTTACAATGTGGGATATGGAAATCGAACCTCTTCTTCAAGTTGATAGTATTCGCAATTTAGCTATGCTCATATTGGTCATTTTAATTTTTTAAAAATGAGATTAATCAAGGTTCTGTAGTTGAGTTATGTTCATTTTGGTAATTCTATTTTTTTTTTAAGAAAAAAAATAAGATCAATCGGATGGGATTGAATCTTGTAGTAGAAGCGATTTATGGCTTTTATTTTGATTTTGAAATATTAAAACTACAAAATTAATACTAAACATATAAAGAGTACATGTTGTACATCTCCTCTTAACTGCAACGAAACACCTCCAAAAAGTTTTCCCGATAATTCTCTGGCAAGGAATGTGGGAGCAACGAGTTTTGCATAGAACTAGTTCTTGGAGAAAATAATTGCAGGAGGAAGATTTTTGAGAGAAATAGGTAGTTTTTCTTTTCTTCGAGAAAATTAACAACCTCCTCCAAAATTCAGGAGAATATTTAACGTGAAAAGGGAGTTGTGATTCCCCTCCTCCACTCCCTCACTTCTCTTTGTTAAGGGAAATAGTTTTATTTAATTAAATTAAATTAGATAATGATAATAATAATAAATAATTTATTAAATATCTAAGATTTAATTAAATATTTGAATCATATTCAAATATACATATTTCTCATGACTTATAGTTTTAAGAAAATTTATACCAAATAGTACAATCAGGGAAACAATCTGAAAATATAGTACATTTTTAAAATATTTGCAAATATGGAAAATATTGACCGACCAACCTGTAATTTTTTTAAAAATTCCAAGCCTGCCTTTAGTTTTACACGTCTGCCATTATTCACTTTCCTTTTTTTTAATTTTTTTAAAAATTCCACGGATCATCTTTCGTCTTCTTTTCCCACTTTTCTTTCTCCTTGTTTGCGTCTGCTCTCCGTTTTCTTTGTCTTTCTTTCCTTTTTCGTTGCTTCTCCCTCTTCGATTTAGTATCTCTATCTCCCTTGCATCTTTAATTTTGTATCTCCGTCTCCCTGCATCTTTGATTGTGAGTTCGTTTTCCTTTCCTCACTTGCATCTTTGATTGTCAGTTCATTTTCCTTTTCACCATTGCATTTTTGTGTTTCTTTTTTCAATTTGGTTTTTCGTTTTTTCTTCTGTTCATCGCCTTATTTTCTCTTTTTCTTGTTTTCTTGAAGTTCACTATGAACGGAGTAAATTGTGAGGGGAGCTTGTTATGTTTTCATGAAGTTTTGCTTTCTTCATCATGTTCTTCACTCTTTGATTTGATATTTTGAGGTTCAATTTGAATAGGTAATCATATAATATATGTAGAAACAATGTATTTTGAGGTTTGATATTACCGTAGTTTGTTTCGATTTTCTATCAATGGTTTTTATTTGTCATTTATGATTTTTTGCAATTTTCTCTGTATTAGACTTGGGGTTTAGAAGTTGTTGTCGTTGATAGGAACACATCAGTGATAGTCATATATTGGGTATCACTAATAGAATATATGCTATTACTATCAGTTTTTGTGTGCTCATTGTTTCTTATTGATATCCATTGAAAGACACGTCTAGTTATAGATTGATGTCAGTCATAATGATGGTTATTACAATAGTTTTTTTTCATAGTGAAATATGGAATGAAAATTATTGTTATGTCAATTACAAGACTAATGAGATTCTTGTAGATGATATAATGGTTTTTTAAGACTTTGTGAGTTTAATAAAAAATAGAAAAAGAAAATGAAGTGATTTTTTTCCACCTCTTAGCTTTTTATTGTGACTCTGAACATGAATGAAAGATGATAATAATTTATTTATACCAAAAGATTTTAGAGACGATGAGGATTTTGAATGGTTGGGAAAGATAGTGAAGAGTTAAAGAGATGAGGAAATGTATATAGATGTGAGATGGAAGGTAGAGAAAGATGTGAACAAATGAATGGGAGAGAGAGAGAGAAATAATGAGAGGATTAATTAGATGGAAATGGAATTTGTGGGTGAGTAGGGTAGTGGAAGAAAAGAGAGAAATGAACGAACCATAATAAAAAATTTCAAATAAATCATAAAAAATAATTTATATTTAAATGACAAAATTGTCACCGAACTAATAGTGAAAAGACTTTGAAAGGGTAAAATGGACCAAAAAAACTTCTCCACATAGTGGCTTTATATATGTGGGGATTTATATCCTAAATCTCGTGGTTTGTAATTTATAAACAAATTATTTATTTAATAAAATAAAGAGTTGTTTTACTTGACATTTAGACTTGCATAACAAAATCCAATAAGCTAAGATCCAAGATTATTTCATGTAACTTGAACAATATATGGTTGACATACAAGTAGATCATGTTCAAATGATAACTAAATGGTCTATAATTGATAAAGTTGAGTACCTTATTCTGGTAACACTCTGAATACTACCTACTTTATAATCGTTACAATGATTTGATCCAAATCGTTCATGTTGAGACATGAAAGTAGGAGTATCCTATATAAAGAGTTTGTATAAAACTGGACTGAGAAATAGTTAATCTCTCATTGTAACACCGTTGATTGAAGAGATTAATATTTCATAGGATGACCATATGTAACTCAATCTCAATCCTAAATGAGTTATGGATTCCTGCCTATAAGGGTCTGTCTTTTGATTTATATGGGTGAGAGTGACATGTGCTGCCAACTTAAAAAGCCTACCATTTTGGCAACAAGATCAAGTAGGGAGTTGGGAACACAACTATACAAGATGGAATTTACTATTTCCAGACATTAAGGTAAAGTAAAAGAGTTGTTCCCTTAAGTGCTGACTCCAGGTCTTGAACAATGGGATCCCTCCCTCTAATTGGCCCATAAACAGGTTATTCTTTAGAGGATCAGTGGAACATAAGGAGCAAGAAGTAATTATAGGAGTAAAACAGTAATTTGATCCAGGTGTAATTACGAACAACTCAAGAAGGATCGACTTACTTGTAATTGTTATATCCATGGACACAAAATCTTTTACAGTGCGAAGAGTGCAACTATGGGTCTTTAATGGAGTGACCCTTAATTAATAAATGTTGATCAATTAACTAGATGATATATAATTAAATTTAGCTTCACCCAGTAGCTTAAACTTTTGGGTCAAATGGTGATTTAAAATGATATCACAGCAAGTGGTCTAAGGAGGTCCTGTGTTCAAGCCCCTAATATTGATTTCCACTTGTTAGACATTTTTCATATTTCAAGAAATTTATCTTCACCCACAAGCTTAAGCTTTTAGGTCAATTGGTTATTTAAGAAAGAGGAACACAATTAATTTAATTAAAGGGTTTAATTAATTAGTCTTGGATCATTAGAGTTTCACTAGCTCACTAATGGGTAAAAACAAGGATCAAAGATTTTTGAAAGAATTTGAATTGTTCAAAATAAAGGAAATGTGCATTAGTTGTATAAGATAATATGAGAGAGTAATATATTTGAATAAGATATTGCGGGGAAGAGGTTCCTACACAAACAATTCCTAGCAAAGAGATATTGCGGGGAAGCCCTTGTGGTGGTGTCCTATTCGAGATCCAGAGGGAGGTTTAGTTCGTGATTCAAAGAGTAAATTTGATATTGCGGGGAAGCCCTTGTGGTGGTGTCCTATTCGAGATCCAGAGAGAGGTTTAGTTCGTGATTCATAGAGTAAATTTGATGAGGAAAAGATTTGAAGAGAGTCTTCAAAGGTAATCATCTTTTCCTTTTGTATGCCTTCTACAATAGAAAAAACATGATGCCTTTGATAGCTTGTAGAAATACAAGCTATTGTAGCATTTTACTTAGAATTATAAGAATTGATGAACAGAACATGCATTAATATTACTAAGAATTAATGTGGAATAATGAACTTGCGTTGATCAGCACTAAAAATCCCCACTAACCCTATATTATGCGTTATCTTGCGTCAAAATATCTATTTTGTAGTTGTCGCAAGAGTCGAGCGTATTCGTTGATCCCAAACCATCGCAAAGTTGATCGCATATGTTGATCTTAATGAAGACAAGTTGGTCGCATGAAATGCCGCAACTATAGAGTGATAGCCATGATAGAAGGTATGATCGCAAAGAGTAGGTAGGATGCGTTGATCCTGCAGAAGAAGTAAGTATGAATGCATACCTTAGGAGTATCAAAGAGATAAGATCATGATGACATTCTCACCTATCGCGTCAGAAATGGCAGTGACTCAAAGTGGGATTATCAAAGTTGTCAGCGTTTGAGCTCTATAAATAGAGTTTTGAAGCCCAAATTCAAGCATCCAGAACTTCTGCCTTGAGCAGATTCCTGTAATCATAGATAAGAGCATGAGCAAGAAATTCTTTGAGAGTTCTTCACTTCCACAACTTCCTTCAATTGACGGTGTCGGAGATAGAGCTTGAGAGGGACTACTCCACCGCCCATCCATTGCACCACCGATAGCCTTGACACACATCTGATGGAAGCAAGAGATTGCCTACATCTAGCCACCCATCTCTCGTCTCACCTCTATATTTAATTACATTTTGGCTTAAGACATTAATACATTTTGTAATCAATGCATCTCTTTAATTCCTTCAACACCTTTTTCATCATCTTCTTCTACTTTATCATCTTTTTCTTTCACCACAATGAGTTAAGTGCAGATTGTAAGATTTATCACGTACTCAATCATGTGACATAGATATATGACGCATGTAGCAAACCACTGAGAGGTGTGCATTGCGTGAGTGTAGTGAGTCAATCCTGTTTGTTTAGTGCGAGGTGATAACGGGCAGAAATGCACGTTATCATAGTGCTAAGTTCTTAAACAATGTTGGATTGCGTTGATGAAATATATTACTTTGCGTCCATTAAGCATCAATTTCGTAATATTGCGGTCGCATGCGTTCAGCGCATTAGAACAGTTGATATTTGTATTTTTGTATTTTTGTGCAGAATATGCGTTAACACAATGCAAAGATTGCGATAATAGGAATTCATTGGTCGAGCGCAACTTCAGTGCAAGGCTTTGTGTTGATCGTGCTCGCAAACATTTGCCCGAGAAGGATCGCCCCAACTTAGTCAACGCAACATGGTAGGCGCATCTGGGTGAAAGGATAATTAAGAGCGATGGGACGAAAGTTGATGATAGTCGAATCTAAATTAAGTTGACAGCCGATAACGGTCACAAAGTACATTCAGCTTATCGGTAACAATTATCCGACGCATCAGTCAAGAATTAAAGCTGTCCCATCTGTACAACCAGGAGAGAGAAGCCACCCTTCACTATGGATGTTCTATAAATACCAAGGGCATTCTTCAGAGAAAGGGTTGATGAGTTAATCAGTTGCTTCTATTCATAATTTCCATTCCATTTTAAGGCGGAGCAATAAGAGTGGTGGCGCCGAAGATCGTTCAGGGCAACTCGAGAGAGAACCTTGGGGCATAAGAGCAGAGAGCGAGATTATATTTAGAGCACGAGTAGAAACAGTGTAAACGTCTGGTAGCAAGAAATTGCTACTAGGCTCTTTATTATACTTGCATTGTTATTTTGTACTTCATCTTCATATCTATTCAATGGAAGTTCTATTTCTACATCTGCTCACTCTCTTAATACACATGAGTAGTTAAATTAGTTGAATGGGTTGAGAAAAACTAAGCTAACATGACCTAGGAAGTTCATTGCTTGCGTTTGTCTTATTTTATGCTATGCAAAATACCCTTTAGAGTTACTCGAGAGAGAGCCTAAAGAAAGAACCTAATGTCTCGAGAGAGCTAGGTTAGAATCTGGACTCAAAGAGCAAGATTAGGCTTGCATAGATAGGGGCTTAGATATAAACTTTGTTAGTCAACTTGCATCGCATGCATCCTAGAGATGGGAATGATATTATGTGGTCACATATTTGTGTGAACGTCATGTTGTTAGCGCATAAAAAGAAATAGAGGTTTATGTGTAAACCCTGTAGACTTATCGCATATATCCCATGCGTTCTAGCCTTAGAAGCCGTGGTATTTTCACCGAGAGGTGGTTTACTGTTGTATGTATGTTGCATGATCGCAAGTATGAATGCATTCTAGGGAGTGTTAGCCGAAACCTTTCTCAACCTGTTCACCGCATATTCATCGCATTTCCCATTTACCAACTCTTTTCAAACTCTTCCGCATTTGTTATTTATTTTTCATCAATGCAAACAACAAACCCAACAATTTATTTATTTAACTGGTTACCGCAAAGTCTTCAGAAAAATCACCAACGCAATCTATTTTCACAAGTCCCTGTGTTCGACCCTAGACTTATTAGGAAACTCAGAGGAATTTTCATCAATGCAAACAACAAACCTAACAATTTGAGTGCACAACGCAATTCCATCAATGCATATCATCCATATTTCCACTTCATAAATACGAGCATTAAGTTTTTGGCGTCGTTGCTGGGGACTTCGGCAAAATAGTTTGTTAACGGTAATTTTTTTATTTCTTTGCAGAACTCTCAATCTCTGGCGAATTACGACCCAGAGATTAAGAGGACATTTAGAAGAAGATTGAGAGACCGCCAACAGCAACCACAATCAGACAAAAAAGAGATGGCGGAGCAGCCTGGAAATGGAGCACCAAATGATAATAATGTCATGGCAAATCCAATTCTGTTGGCAAACGATCGTAATAGGCCCATCAGGAACTATGCATCGCCAAACCTCTATGATTTCTCTTTGGGAATCATGAGGCCTGCCCTCAACGGAAACAGATTTGAAATGAAACCAGTGATGCTGCAGATGATCCAGATTGCAGTCAATTCGGAGGAAGGTATGGCGAGGACCCGCACCCTCACCTCCGAAGTTTTACTGAAATCTGCAATACTTTTGTGTTCTCGAACATCTCTACTGAAGAAGTTCGACTAATGTTATTCCCATTTTCTCTCTCTGATCAGGCTAGGAAATGGGCATATTCTCTCGAACCAGGAGAGATCACTTCTTGGGAGTAGGTAGTGGAGAAATTTATGAAGAAGAATTTTCCACCTATCGAGAACGCAAGACGAAGGAAACTTATTACAAATTTTGAACAAGACATAGACGAATAGCTTAGCAATGCTTGGGCGAGGTTTAAAAGGTTGGTCTGGGATTGTCCACTTAATGGGTTACCAGATTGCCTTCAAATAGAGATTTTCTATCATGGTTTGAATCCCGCTTTGCAGACCGCTGCCAATGCGACAGCCGCTGATGGTCTGCTTGACAAAACATACGATTAGGTGAAGAATATCCTGGATCGCATCTCTAAGAACCATGAAGACTGGAGAGAGAATGACCAGAGATTGAGACTTAAAGACTCTGACGTAAACAGTAGTGCTATTGTTTCATTACAAAACTAAATGACCGCAATGATGAATTTGATCCAAGGAATGGCGATCAGCAGCCCAACACCGCAAGGTGGGCAAATCAACACAATAATTCAAAACACTGCAAGGTGTGCGACTTGCGGTGATGGGCATGCGATGGAAGATTACCTGCAAAATCCATAATCTGTCTACTTTGTGAAAAATAATCCCTTTCAAACACCTACAACCCCAGTGGAGAAACCACCCCAATTTTGCTTGGAAGAATCAACAATAATTTTTTCAACTTGTGGAGCAAAAAGAAGGGCCACCAGGATTCTTTCAATGCAACAATGGTCAACCGAGCAATCAAGCAAGTAGCTCATAACAACCACCGCAATCCTCTTCTTTGGAGAGCCTATTAAAGCAATATATAGAGAAAAATGAGATGGTGCCTCATAGTCAGGCCACGTCCATCCACAATCTTGAATTACAGATGGGCTAGATTGCGAGTGAGCTGAAAAGTAGATCGTAAAGGGCACTGCCAAGTTCAACTAAACTTCCAACAACTTGAGGGGATCAGGTAAGGAGCAATGTCAGGTTGTGACATTGCACAGTGGGAAGACTATGGATGGAGAAAAGAAGGAGCTTAGTAGAACATCTTCCATTGTAGCTGAACCTGAGATTGCAGTAATGCAAGAAGAAGAAAGAGAAAATGAAGCAGAAGAACCTCGAAGCCAACTGAAATGGGAACCGTGAAAGTTTAGTTACCACCTTTTCCTTAGAGACTAAGGAAGAAGAAAAACGAAAAGGTATAGTACCAACTCTTTTTATCTATGTTAAAACAATTACATGTTAACATTCTTTTCAGTGAAGTGATTGAGGAAATGCCTGCCTATGCGAAGTTTCTGAAGGACATGGTAACTAAGAAGAGGGGCACTGGAAAATTTGCCACGGTGGCATTAACGCAAAGTTCCAAATCTATAATCTCACCGAAGATGAGCGATCTTGGGAGCTTTACTATTCCTTGCTCCATAGGAGGACTCTATATTGGGCAAGCCTTATGTGACTTGGGGGCCAACACAAAATTTGATGCTGCTGTCAATTTTTAGAAAATTAAATGTGGGGAAACTTGTGCCCACATTAGTGACTCTCCAATTGGCCGATAGATCTCTGGTCCATTCAGAAGGTAAGGTGAAGGATGTGCTGATAACAATTGACAAATTTATCCTACCAGCTGACTTCATCATTTTAGACTATGAGGCCAACAAAGATGTGCCTATCATTTTGGGGCG
Source organism: Benincasa hispida (assembly GCF_027475165.1). Classification (NCBI taxonomy): domain Eukaryota; kingdom Viridiplantae; phylum Streptophyta; class Magnoliopsida; order Cucurbitales; family Cucurbitaceae; genus Benincasa; species Benincasa hispida. The sequence goes on from NC_143483.1 coordinate 23,019,686, forward strand.
ACCTTTCCTATCAACGGGTTGTGCTCAAATTGATGTGCATAAAGGAGAAATCACTTTGAGTATTAACGGACAGAAGCTCAAATTTAATATAATTCATGCCATGAAGTTTCCGAATGAAGAAGACCTGCAGATTCTAATGATGACCTGAATTTGATTGAAAAAGAAAGTCTGATGAAGAGTATGAAGAGGAGGATGCCAGCGCATCCATTGCTGCCTACAATACGATCACAACAAAAACAAACAAGGAAGAAGAAATGATCATAAAGCAAGAAGTAGAGCCAACAAAGAACGAAAAACAACGCAACCTTCTCTAGTGGAGCCACCAAGACTTGAATTGAAGACCTTACCAACCCATCTGAAGTACACATTTTTGGGGCAGAATGAGAAGTTGCCAGTGATCATTTCCTCTGCGCTCAACAAAGATTAGAAGAATGCGTTGATGAGCGTTCTCAAGAAACATGTGCGAGCAATTGGCTGGACGCTCGCTGACATCAGAGGAATTAGCCCCGCGTACTACATGCACCACATTCGTCTTGAAGACGACCACAAAACAACAATTGAACATCAACACAGACTCAACCCTACAATAAAAGAGGTCGTCAAGAAGGAGATTATCAAACGGCTAGATGATGGCATTATCTATCCCATAGCAGATAGCAGGTGGGTTAGCCCCATGTAATGTATGCCGAAGAAGGGCAGAATGATGGTTGTCCCAAATGAGAATAACAAATTAATACCGCAAAGGACCATCACTAGATGGCGCATATGCTTGGACTATCGCAAGTTAAATGTGCCACAAAGAAAGATCATTTCCCTCTGCCATTCGTCGATCAAATGCTAGACAGACTAATAGGGAATGATTTTTACTGCTTCCTGGATGGGTATGTCGGATACAATCAAATCATGATAGCTCCTGAAGATCAAGACAAAACCACATTCACCTGCCCATATGGGACGTTTGCTTTTCGCCGCATGCCGTTTGGCCTCTGCAATGCGCTAAGCACGTTCTAAAGGTGCATGATGGCGATCTTTTTAGATTATCTCGAGGACTCTATGGAAATATTTATGGATGACTTCTTCGTTTATGGGAACACTTATGAAGTCTGCTTAGCCAACTTGGAGAAGATTCTAAAAAGATGTGAAGAGACAAATCTGGTGCTCAATTGGGAAAAGTGTCATTTCATGGTTAAGGAGGGCATAGTGTTGGGACATAAGGTCTCTGGGGATGGATTGGAGGTGGACAAAGCAAAGATTGAAGCAATCAAAAAACTTCCAACTCCAACCAGCGTGAAGGCTGTGCGAAGCTTCTTGGGGCACAACGGATTTTACAAACGATTCGTCAAGGACTTTTCTAGGATAGCATGACCATTGAGTACGTTAGAGGCGGACAGAAAATTTGAGTTTGACAACAACTGCCTCAACGCATTCAGAGTTTTAAAAGATGCGCTGATTACCGTACCTGTCTTGATTGCGTCAGACTGGACACTGCTGTTTGAAATCATGTGCGACACAAGCGGGTATGCGATGGGAGCAGCTTTAGTGCAAAATAGAAAAACAATTTTGTATCCCATCGCATATGCGAGTAAAACTTTAAACCCTACTCAAAAAAATTATACCACTACAAAGAAAGAAATCCTGGCTGTGATTTTTGCGTTGGAAAAATTTCGGGCATATCTGTTGGGAACTAAGGTACTCATCCTCACTGATCACTCGACGATCAAATACTTAATGACAAAGAAGGACACAAAGTCGAGGTTGATCAGATGGGTTCTTCTCCTTCAAGAATTTGATATCAAAATAATTGACTGGAAAGGGATAGAGAATCAGGTTACAGATCATTTATCTAGACTGGAAAATCCTAAAGTTGACCACAATGAGACTGAGGTGAGTGCCGTGTTCCCAGATGAGCAGCTATTCCACATAGAAGAATTGACCTGGTATGTGGACATCGTCAATTATTTGGTTTGTGAACAATTCCCTGAAGATTACACTTATCATCAACAGAAGAAGCTCAAGAATGAATGCAGACATTATTATTGGGATAAGCCGAATCTGTATAGGAGAGGTGCAGACCAGATTATTTGATTATGCGTACCAAATGTTGCTCAACAACGCATATTGTCACAATGCCACGACTCACCATATGGTGGGCACTTTGGAGGGCAGCGCACTGTAGCCAAATTTTTGCAAAGTGGATTCTTTTGGCCTACATTATTTAAGGATGCGGCTGACTATGCAATGAAATGTGATTGGTGACAACACACAAGCAACATTTTATGGAAGAACACAATGCCAATGAACACTATCTTGGAGCTAGAATTGTTCGACGTATGGGGGATTGATTTCTGGGACCATTCCCCCCTTCGAATGGTAAACACTATATTTTATTAGCCGTCGATTATGTCTCCAAGTGGGTAGAGGCAATAGCATGTGCCGCAAGTGATGTGGCGATAGTCTCCCAGTTCCTGAAGAAAAATATTTTCACTCGATTTGGTACTCCTCGTGCCATCATAAGTGATGAAGGATCCCACTTTATCAATCACAATATCAAGGAGCTGCTACGCAAGTACAATATCCTCCACAAAGTGGCCACCGCATACCATCCACAAACGAATGGTCAAGCTGAAGTGTCCAATCGAGAAATTTAGTTGACACTTGAGAAGAGCTTTCACGGAAAGACTGGGCAACAAAGCTTGATGATGCATTGTGGGCATACCGGACCACATTTAAAACACCCATAGGTATGTCCCCTTATGCGCTGGTATTTGGTAAGGCGTGTCACTTGCCTTTGGAGCTGGAATATAAGGCACTGTGGGTGGTAAAGAAGCTGAATTTTGATTTGAAGAAGGCAGGGGACGCGCGAAAAATGCAACTGGTCGAGCTAGAAGAATGGAGGAACAACGTATATGAAAATGCGAAGATTTATAAAAAGCGCACCAAGCGCTAGCATGATCAATGCATATGCGGTAAGAACCTCCAAGTCGGGCAAAAAGTCTTGCTCTTCAACTCACGTATACGACACTTCCCAGGAAAGCTAAAGTCATGTTGGTCCGGACCGTTCATAATCAGACAAGTATTTCTGCATAGCGCGGTTGAATTATCAAATGATGACGGAACCAACATATTCAAAGATAATGGGCAATGAGTAAAGGCATATCATGGAGAAGGCTGGCATCACCAAGTCGACTCCGTGGAACTAAAAGAACTTTGAATAAAGAAGGAAGTAGGTGGTCTCAGCGTTATCAAATGATCGTAATCTCTCAGGGACATAAGTTTTGGGAAACATTGATTCTTCAACTCTTCTCCATTATTCGGAATTTTTACTATATCTTTTCAATCCTGATCTATCCTTACTTTACTATCACTATCTTTTATTTAAAAAAAAAATGCGATAACAAGTTTTATTTTATTTAAAATAATTTGACCCTCTCTTTATTTTTCTTGCAACGATTGAGGCACTGGATTGCGACGATGTTATGTGACAAAGTATTTATCTTACTCCATCACCACAACCCAAAGAAGAGAGATCGCCGCAAAGATGGATGCGCCAATACAATGCAGGCGACGACGCAAAATTTGGGGGTGTACTCTTCCTTATCTTTATTTCCAATTTTGCGTTATCACATTGCATTTAAGTCTTCAAAGTTTTATCACCGTATCCTTTTTGATCACCGCAATCATTTGACATAGATAAATTTTGTGAGTTACCACATTCTGTTTCTTTGCAACGTATGATTTCATTGATGAAAAATATGCTTCTATTTTTCTTGTATATATTAGAGTCAACTTAATCTTAAGATAATCACCTCATGAAATATTTCTAGAAGTTAAGGGTTTGCTAGCTTTCTTTCAAACTCTCTTTACAACGCATTCCATGACCATTGCATGACTTCTTTTAATCTTTTGGCAATGAGGACATTGCCGCATTTTAAATTTGGGGGTGGGGATTTGTTTCCGACCTTGCTATTTCAAAAAAAATATATATATATTTTGAGAATAACAACTCCACTGTCAACACAATGGGAAACCCATGTTGATAAGAGTTAAGTTGTGAAAGGCACTTACCCGTAGTTGGATGTCCACATGACACACGTGGGGGCAAGCCAAAACGAAAGTAAGTCACCAGGATCAACGCATAAATCAATGACCGCAACTCCATTGCCAAATCGGTATGAGTTTAGTCTGAGAAAGAATGCATTACTCGTAGTTGGATGTCTGCATGACACACGTGGGGGTAAGCCAAAACGAAGGTAAGGCACTTGGATCAGCGCAAGGTCAGAAAAAAATAAGCAATAAAGAAAATTTTTGTGCAAGGATAAAATCATTTGACACCCCGGTAGAAAATTTTCTTTTTGAAATAAAGTATGCGATGTCCCGGAATTTAGTAAAGTCCTTTTGAAAGTTAAGCTTGCAATCCCTAGGTCTTAGAAATATTTTAAGAAGAGACTTGAATAAGACATAAGGAAATTCAGGTATATAGGATTTGAATGAAGTATCCTTGAGAAATCTAGGAATAGAACTTTGTGGTGGACTGCTAAAGGAATCTTTAGCTTATGCTTGAGGACAAGCATTGTTTAAATTTGGGGGTGTGATAACGGGCAGAAATGCACGTTATCATAGTACTAAGTTCTTAAATAATGTTGGATTGCGTTGATGAAATATATTACTTTGCGTCCATTAAGCATCAATTTCGTAATATTGCGGTCGCATGTGTTTAGCGTATTAGAACAGTTGATTTTTGTATTTTTGTGTAGAATATGTGTTAACGCAATGCAAAGATTGCGATCATAGGAATTCATTAGTCGAGCGTAACTTCACCGCAAGGCTTTGCATTGATTGTGCTCGCAAACATCCACTCGAGAAGGATCGCCGCAACTTGGTCAGTGTAACATGGTGGGCTCATCCGGGTGAAAGGATATTTAAGAGCGATGAGACAGAAAGCTGATGACAGTCGAATCCAAATTAAGTTAACAGCCGATAATAGTCACAAAGTACATTCAGCTTTATCGGTAACAATTATCCAGCACATCAGTTAGGAATTAAAGCTGTCCCATTTGTACAACCAGGAGAGAGAAGCCGCCCTTCACCATGGATGTTCTATAAATACCAAGGGCATTCTTCAGAGAAAGGGGTTGACGAGTTAACCAGTTGCTTCTGTTCATAATTTCCTTTCCATTTTAAGGCAGAGCAAGAGAAGAGTGGTGGCACTGGAGATCGCTCAAGGCAACTCGAGAGAGAACCTTGGGGCGTAAGAGTAGAGAGCGGGCTGACTCTCGTGAGAGCGAGATTATCTTTGGAGCACGAGTAGAAACAGTGTAAACGTCTGGCAGCAAGAAATTGCTACCAGGCTCTTTATTATACTTGCATTGTTATTTTGTACTTCATCTTCATATCTATTCAATGGAAGTTCTATTTCTACATTTGCTCACTCTCTTAATACACATGAGTAGCTAAACTAGTCTAATGGGTTGAGAAGAACTAAGCTAACATGACCTAGGAAGTTCATTGCTTGCGTTTATCTTATTTTATGCTGTGCAAAATACCCTTTAGAGTTACTCGAGAGAGAGTCTAAAGAAAGAACCTAATGTCTCGAGAGAGTTAAGTTAGAATCTTGGCTCGAAAGAGCATGATTAGGCTTGCATAAACAAGAGATAGGGACTTAGAGATAAGCTCTGTTTGTCAACTTGCATTGCATGCATCCTAGAGATGGGAATGATATTATGTGGTCGCATATTTGTGTGGACGTCATGTTGTCATCGCATAAATAGAAATAGAGGTTTATGTGTAAACCCTATAGACTTATCGCATATATTGCATGCGTTCTAGCCTTAGAAGCCGTAGTATTCACACCGAGAGGTGGTTTATTATTGTATGCATGTTGCATGATCGCAAGCATGAATGCATTCTTGGGATTGTTAGCCGAAGCCTTTCTCAACCCGTTCACCGCATATTCATTGCATTTCCCATTTACCAACTCTTTTTAAACTCCACCGCATTTGTTATTTATTTTTCATCAATACAAACAACAAACCCAACAATTTATTTATTTAACCGGTTACCGCAAAGTCTTCATAAAAATCACCAACGCAATCTATTTTCACAAGTCCCTGTGTTCGACCCTAGACTTACCAGGAAACTCAGAGGAATTTACACTTGAATTTCGTTGGGGAAACTTGAGTGCACAACGCAATTCCATCAACGCATATCATCCATATTTCCACTTCATAAATACGAGCATCACGAGGCTATCACAATGCTTGTCTATGAGCGGAGTAACTATAGCCAACTGCCCGAGAGGGTAAGTAGTGAAACTCACTAAGCAAAGTAAGTAGTGTTCCTAGAGATAAGAGTAACCTTATACTCAACGCTATCATGCGTAATAGAGATATAAAGCATGTGGCTTACCACCGAGAGGTGTTGAATGCGTTAGTGTGGCGAGCTGGGATTACCCTTGCCATCAAACTTAAGTATTTAGTGATATCTCCTCCACAACTCTACTTCTCCATGCATCTCATTACGCATTAACAGTTGTCGCATCTCTACCGATTCTCATAGTCAAACTTCAATTGTTCAGTCTGTTTAGCTAGGAGTAAGAGTAGTGCATAGTTAATCAGCTTCTTTCTTTCTACTTTTATTCTCCACCTCAAACATATTACTTTACAATCATCTTTTAGTTACAAGTCCCCGTGTTCGACCTCGGATCATCTCGAGAAACTTGTGATCTCGTATACTTGGCGAGAGAGCAAGAAAACTTGTGACAAGAACAAATGAACATCATATACACGATTAATGCATTATGCATATTCATCAGACCAATGCATGATCATCAATGCATATCGATTAACGCAAACAAATTATTTTCTCCCAACAAGTTTTTGTCGTCGTTGCCGGGGACTTGGCATCTAATAGTTTGTTTAAGTTTTGTGTTTTTGTAGGCCCTCTTTTAAGTTGCAAACGATATTTGAGTGAAGGTGCTACACCCAAATACAATATTGACCCTTAGATTGAAAGGTTATTTGTCGCATGAGTTGGAAGCAGTCCTAGGAGCATGGTAATCGTCATGTGGCCAATGATTGCTGGAGGCTCTAGTGGTCAAGACAATGAGTCCCTTGACCTAAGCAGGCGAGTTCGATCCCCTGCATGGAAGAGTCCTTGCGGTGACTTCACTCCAATTCCTCCAGGGACGTCTTCTACTCTATCTTTACTTTGCTTTTTGATGCGTGGCTTTATGATGTGGAATTATGGATGAAATGCATTGAGCACTCAAGTTTTCTCAGCAGGATCCAAGTGTAAACCCCACTGAGTTTCCTGGTAAGTCCAGGGTTGAACTCAGGGACTTGGGAAAAAAGGTTACGGTGGTAATTTTTAGGAAAACTTTGTGGTAACCAAATAAATCAATAGTTATTGAGGTTGATGTTTGCGATAATGAAAAATAAACAAATGCGGTGAAGTTTGAAAATATTTGAATAAATAGAAGATGCGATGAGTATGCGGTGAACGGGTTGAGAAAAGTTTTGGCAAACACTTCCTAGGATGCGTTCATGCTATGTGATCATGCGACATGCATACAACAGTAAACCACCTCTCGGTGCGAATGCCACGGCTTCTAAGGCTAGAATGCATGCGATATATGCGATAAGTCTATAGGACCTACACATAAGCCTTTATTCTTATTTATGCGATGAAAAAATGACACACACACAAATAAAGCAACCACATAATATCGTTTCTATCTCTAGGATGCATGCGATGCAGGTTGGTAAACAGAGCTTATCTCTAAGTCCTTATCTCTTGTTTATACAGTTCTAATCTTGCTCTCTCGATTCTAATCTTGCTCTTTCGAGTCTTAGGTTCTTTCTTCAGACTCTCTCTCAAGTAGCTCTAAAGGGATATTTGGCACAACATAGATAATCGCGAGCAATGAATTTCTTAGGTCATGTTAGCTTAGTTCTTCTCAACCCATTCGACTAGTTTAGCTACTCATGCGTACTAAGAGAATGAACAGATGTAGAATAAGAACTTCCATTGTATAAATATAAAGATGAAGTTCAAAACAACAATGCAAGAATATAATAAAGAGCCTGGTAGCAATCTCTTACTTCCAAGGCTTTTGCACTGTCTTTCTACTCGTGTTCAAAAAATAATCTCGCTCTTGTGAGAGTCGGCCCACTCTTTGTTTCTACGCCTCAAGGTTCTCTCTCGAGTTGGCCTGAGCGATCTCGAGCATCTCTACTCTTCTCTTGCTCTGCCTTAAAATAAAAAGGAAAACTATGGACAAAGACGTGCTGAGCTAACTGATCCGAACTTATGAATTTTCGAACCCCTTTTCTAAAGGATGTTGATGACATGCAGAAATGCATGCCATCTTAGTCCTTTTACTTAGAATTATGAAGGTTGTTAGGCAGAAATTGCGTCGATCATGATAGGAATTCATGAGAAAAGAAGTTTGCGTCGATCAGCATGGCGAATCTCAGCCAACCCATTACTTTGCGTTAATTGTGCGTTCAATGTTCTATTATTGTAGCCAATGTAGGAAATGAACGCAAACGCGGAAACCGAGCCATCGCATGCGGAGAAACACTCCATCGAAAAGGCAAACGCATCGATCAACACATGGATGTTGCGATAATCAGCCGTATGCGCCCATCGCATGGGTGTTGCGCTCGTCAAGCGATTGCGGTCATCATGTAGAGTTGTGGTGTTAAGCGAATGCGACCATTGAATGATTGCGGTTACGTGACAACGCATTCTAATGGGATCAACGCAAGGTTGGTGGAATGAATGCATCAACGCGCATCTACCTCAAGAAAATCCAAAGCTGATGCTGACATTTCACCTACCGCGTCGTTGCTGGCAGAGGTTCAGAAAGGACTGACGCGCCAAACGTCAGACTTAGAGCAGTCCAAGTAATGCTGTCAATGGTCCAAAGTCTATAAATAGAAGTCGATAAGCAAAATTCCAAATCATCCAGAGATTATCCCTCAATCGGGGATTTTCCCCACGATCCAGACAAACTGTGTGAGAAGATGGCTTAAAGTTCTTCACCTCTTTCATCCATTTCGAGTGACGGAGCTAGATCTCGAAAGAGTAAGCTCCTCCGCCCATCCATGGCACCACCGACAACCTTGACGCACATCCGCTAGAAGCAAAGTTTTGCTTCCAGCTGGTCATTTCTTTTTCCTTTCTTTTCCTATATTGTATTGTATGACATTTTGAATTAAGAAATTAATACAACACATATCTTAGGAACATGCATCACATAATGCATCCATGGGATTATATTGTATTAATTTATTTTTATTTTTATTCTTTGCCTCAAACACATTACTTTACAATCATCTTTTAGTTGCAAGTCCCCGTGTTTGACCTCGGATCATTCCAAGAAAGTTATGATCTCATTATACTTGGTGAGAGAGCAAGAAAACTTGTGACACGAACGCATGATCATCACATACACAATTAACACATTCCGCATATTCGTCAGACCAATGCATGATCATCGCATGACCATCAACACATATTGATTATTAACAAATAAATTATTTTCTCTGAACAAGTTTTTGATAGTAAAAAAAAACATGCTTAGTTTATGTTTATCCTTCTCTGTATTTTATGTAAATTCTAAATCATAAATAAAGGCAAGGCGATCAATCGCTTCTATTGGGGATTCAATTACTTCAATTGGTATCAGAGCCAAATCATGCTATTAATTTGGATTAGATTGAAAAATGAAGAAGAAGGTGGGTAACTTTATTGTATAATGTATGTGGGTTTGCAAAATAGGCAATTTTGAAATTTGGCATCTAGAGTACAGTTTTTCATTGATATAATTGATGTAAGAGCCCATTGTTTTGGGTCTTCTAATCTTGTAATCGAGTCTGTAAGTCCATGTCGAATGAAACCAAGTGTTGCTGAGAAGAATGTCCAACAAAGAAGCAGAAATGACAAAGAACAAAAGCAGAATAAAAAATGTCTTATAAATAACATCGTGGCACAATAATGTTTTGGCAACAACACCGCAGTGCTGTAGAACAGTGTTATGGCCCCTATGGTGTTTTTGTTTGGCGTTATACCGTCGTGTGCCCAACGCTGCAACTTCAAGGGACAAAGTGCTACAACACTGCAACATTGTCTTTAGCGTCGTGATGCTACGACAATGGTGCCCCCCAATGCGCGTGTGATCATGGGTTTGTGATAGAGATAATTTTTGTTTAGTTTTCTTTTGAAATTAATGTAGCTTTATTTTTAAATTAAATTAATATAATTAGAATTATATTAATTTACATAATTTTAATAAGATACCAAAATTCGATCTATTTTTGTTATTTAATTTATTATGCATTAGATGTATGTATAAATTAATGTTTTTAATTATATGTTGCATAATGTATTTCATATAGTTTAAAATCTTATCTTAGGTTAAACATAATCATGCATCATATTTAAATGCAAATGTTATATTATATGATAACGTGTTAATTAAGCATGTTCATGTATCATATTTGAATATTATTATCATTAGTAATAATATAAATGTTATATTATTAAATGAAAATGAATGATGCATGAAGTATGACATTACTTAGATTAAATATAAAAGTTATATTTGTAATATCACTAAATGCATGTTATAGGTTTTTCATAACTTGTAGAAATATGTTGACATCACCAATGCCTTCACAACCCCATTACTTCATAACCAGGTCATTGGATAGGCATTGGTGAGACAAGTAGGCATCTACCAAACGTCCACAGTGAGCCTTAACGTAGCAATCTGATGCTTGATGAGCCTATCAATCTTGACCCTAATGAGTAATTGATAGCACCGGAAATGTGCTATCTTCTTCCACTTAACTCAGGGTTGTTTAGCTACTTAATTTGGTTAAATTAATCATTTTGTAGGATTTGAGGTACAAGCAGTCACATTAAGCATTTGGGACAAAAGGGTGCTAAAATGACGAAGTTATGAGCTAAATTCATCAAATGACGAAGGAATGAAGACTGCTGCCTTGCCAAGCATTGCAACGCTTCCAATAAGCTTAAGTTCAAAGCTAACTCAATGCTAAAAGGTAGAATGCTCGAATGTAGGGTAGCATTGCAATGCTCTGGAGATGGCCCAATGCCACCGTCACATTGCTCCCCAACGTTGCCCTCTAACACTCTAAGACAGAATAGGCAGCGTTACAACGCTCCCGCTGAGCGTTGCAATGTTACGTGGTTTAACGAACGCATAGCCCCAGCATGCGTGCAACGCAACATTAGGTTAGCACTGCAATGCCTACCTGACGCTCGGCCATTAAATGTCGCAACGTTGCAACGCTCTTCCTAGTATTGTGACACTGCGACAATTTTATAAAAGAATAATTTGGGTCAATCGATTAGATCATCCCGGAGTACACCGATTCTTGAACGCAACTGCTCTATCCAGCATAGTTTTAGCTTCGTTTTTAGACCAAAATTCTTTAAAAAAGTCTTTCCCTTTTCTAATTGTATTGAATTCCAGCATGATCAGAGGCTAAAGGGTAAGAACTTAGCTTGGGCTTGTTAGTTTAGTTTGGTTCCAATTCAATTCTTGAGACTCGTATTGTAGTTCTATGAGTTTTTATTATGAATTTATGAGAATTTATCTTGAGCTTATTCTTCAATTTTCGTGTATGGAATAATCTGAAAAATTAGTTGTGCATGTTTAATCGATTTCTTTGATTGACCCTAATTTGTAATCGTTAGGTAGTCATCACCTAGAAGCATGAGTTAAGTTAGTTTGTTGTGTTAATTTAGGATTCCAATTAGCAAGCATTTACTTTCTACCTGATAAATCTCGCCCAATTAATTGGTTAGACGATGGAAATCAATTAATTGGCTTAGCTTTGCCTTTAATCTTAATACCTGTTGATTGATTGATTGGTTGAGGATCCTCACTTTTCTGTTAATTAACTTGATTTTATGATCTACCGGTTAGGATTCTAATTGAGTAGGCTAAGTTTTAATTCGAATATTCTCACGCATCTTTTGAATAGTCTGTGATAGAATTGATGAGGAATGAACTAAATTATAATTACCCAAGCTAAGTATTTATTTGATTGATAAATTATCACATTCATTTACTTGCGCACTTTTGTTCTCTAGCAATTTTATTTCAGAGTTTCTCACAAAAAACCCCTTTTTGGTTACTTCCTACAAGTTCCAATCCTTGAAGAATTGATAACTTGTAGAAATACAAGTTATTTATACCGTTTTATTTAGATTATGCGGCAAAAAGAAGGAAAAGTTGCATCGACCGTATAGAAATTGGCTTAGAATCGCGAAAATTGTGAAGTGTCGTAAGCACACCCGCTAACACCATTGCGATGGCAAAATGGAATGTCCAAGTCTTTGTTTTGTAGGAAACAGGTCACCGCATGCGACAACCGCTTGAGGACAAAAAGAACAACGCAATTGCAACGCATGCGACGATCGATCATGGACTCAAATGATCAACGCATTTCCACTGCATGCGGCAATCGATAAAAGATCAAAACAATACACCGCATGCGGTGGTCGATCGTAGATGTAAAGAGTGACACATTTGCAAGGACTTCTGAAATTGTACAGCTTTTTTGTTGTACGATTCTGACAAATTGAACGTGGAATTTCCACCAAGCCATGGCAGGAAAAATCAGCTTTTCAGAGTGGGACCATTGATGCAGAAGAAGCCAAGGTCTATAAATAGCTACATCAAATTCAAAGAAGGGAGGTTGGTCTGAAGAGACAATTTATAGAAATCCAAGGAGAAAGACAAGACAAGACCGAGAGGTAAGTCTCTGGGGCAAGCAATTATTTCCATTCCCGAAGAAGAAGCTTTATGCAAAGATCACTTCTACCTGGAAAACAAGCCTAAGAGGGAAGTTTTCCACAACATTCCTCCCACACGCCTGCAAGCAAATTGTCTCTGATCGGGATCCGTGTCAAGACATTGACACTTTTTTCACATTTGTTCTCATTTTCTATTCATCTACTGTGTTCATCTCTAATCTTTCATTCACTATCTGTAACAAACGCTTATCTCTAGATTTAAATATCATTACCATATTCATCGTCATCTCCCTGTTCTTTTCCATACATTCATCATCCATTTTCTTCATCATATGTAACTAATCCCCAGGGTAAGAGGAAGGATTAAGTGAGTCAGTTAATCTTTGTTGAAGAAATCGACTGAGTTTAGATAAAGCATGCTCAACGACATCTTCCCTGTGAGAGCAGAAGTAAAGATGTTATTCCGCCTCTCAAAAAAAGGTTGGAAGAATGTGTTAACTAAAGGTGTACACTAAGGGAAAGTAGATGTTGGTGATACGTAATAACGTTAGGTATGCATTGCGACGACGGGTGTATCTTGTGTTAATAGATATACTTTGCACCCGTCTTCCAAAAATGCATTGCGTTGACGGATGAGTGCGCTCGTATGTATATTGCACCCGTCCTCCGCAAATATGCACTATGTCGACGAATGTGTTGCGTTGGTAGAAATACCGTGCACCCATCTTCTAGAAATGCGTTGCGTTGATGGTTGTGTTGTGCTAATACATACGTTGTGCCCGTCCTCCGCAAATATGCATTTACGGTAATGGATGCATTACGTTAACAAATAAACATTGCGCCCGTCCTATAAAAATAAAAGAAAAAATGATAAAATATTCGCGGAAAGGGTAGTCGAATTGCTTCAGCTTCTGAGGGAATTATTACTCAGCAGATGAAAGGACGTTCTTTCTGCTAAGTCATAATGGGAAGGGCACGCAATAGGTTTTCTGGAATACCGAAGCTTGCCACGTAGCGATCATGTTGGGCCCATCAAGGCCCAACCTATAAAATGCACATTTTTAAGCCCGAGAAGTTCACTTTCATCTCTTTGTGAAAAAGAACCCTAAGCAAAAAAAAAAAAAAAAAAAAATTCTCTTTGCATACCCATCCCCTTCCGAATTTTCTTCCAAAGAAAACAAAGAAATTTCCATTCTCTCACTTCACTGAACTAATGGCGGGACAATCATCCCACTCTTCTTCCCAGCCATTGTCCCCTTCCCATGCCCCCATCACCGCGCGGGAGGTGGCCTTCCTCGCTGCCAGCCGCTGCCTCGCCGGCCAGCCAAACCCATCCCCTAGACTCGCTAGAAAACCCAGGCGAAGAACCTCTGTAGCCGAAAAACCACCCACCTACCATGAAGGGCCGAGCACGGAGAGTTCCCCTGCCACTAGACCTGAGGTGGTGCTCCCAGTACCTTCAACCGAGAGTGAACTGAAACGAAAGGACAACAAGAAGGTATTCGGGAGCATTTTGAGCCATTTGGAGAAGGATGGGGGGTTACCAGAGGCTGGAGTATTGAACCAGCCCCTGCCGTCAGAGGAGGAGTTGGCAGTGGCTTCGCGGAGAATGGCCCTGGCCGTTTCGGATCCTAAGGAGACTACTTCACAAACTCCAATGAGGGATCCATCAGGGCTGTTTTAGAGGATATGGAGGCAAAGAAGTAGATGGGGAGGTCTGAAGAGAAGGAGAAGAGAGAAGTTGAAGAAAACGGACGGAAGACGATGAAGTCCCCCGACTGAAGAAGGAGAAGAAAGAAAATAAGAGAAGTGAAAGAAAACAACGCAGGTGAGAAGAGAAGCACCTGAAGAAAGAGGAAGAAAGAAGGAAGAGGGCAGAAAGTTTAGATATTGACAGAGAATCAACCACCATAAGGGTGGAAAAGGGGGTATCAGGGTAACTACCAGCTTCATCACCACATACCAGATTAGTTACATCTGAAGACAAAGAAGATCCTGACATCTCCCCTCTAATGCGGCATCGCAAGGAGAATGCGCTGCAAGGATCCACAAGTGACCCAACTTTTGTTCAACGCCTAGCAAAGTAGAAGGAGGAAAGAAAAAGAGAATTAGAGGAGAAGAAAGAGAAGATGTCACATGTGTGCCAAATCATCGCATCAGACGATTTGGCCAAAAAATTTCACGATGAGGAGGTTCATCATAACAACGCAAGGGCGTAAGAAGAGGAAAGAAGAAGGCTCGAGGATGAGCAGCGCATTGTGCTTGCCTCGGAGCAATTTGAAAAAGAAATGAGAAAAGAAGAAGAAGTGAAGAAGAAGGAAAAGGATGAAAAGGGAAGACGTCGCAAAGCAAATGTTCAGCGCGTCAGAGAAAGGAAGAGAAAAGAAGTGGAAGAATGGGAAAAGGAAAAGGAAGAGCAACGCAAGGCGAGGGAACGCATCCAAAGACAGAAGTCCCGCCTTGCGTCTGCGCAGGAAAAAGGCAAAACTAAAGTGGAGAGCAGCGAGCTTGCATCGACCAGGAGGCACCCAACAACCAAGAAAGAAAATGATGACTTATGGATGGAAATGGTCTTTTTTCCTGCATCAGTACCACTACCAGATCTCATTACCAACATTGTAGTGGAACATGGGTGGGAAACTTTCTGCCAATGTCCATCCATCGTATTTCCATCGGTAGTGAGGGCTTTCTACCACGACCAGCTCCATGACACCGAAGATGCGATGATCGTCGAAGGGAGGGTAGTGCTGTTCAGCGTAAAGGACATCAATTAGCTCTATTAGTTGAAGAATTTCCTGAAAGCATCGGGTAAGAAACTGATTGATGATCCTACAGAAGAGCATATGGAGGATGCACTAAGAGTATTAATGCAACTGGACACAAAGTGGACGATGTCCCTAATAGGCATAAGAACCCTTGCCTCCAACCGGCTGCTACCAGAAGTGCACCTTTGGGTCTATTTGGTGAAAAGGCGACTCATCCCAACAATGCATGACAAGACCATTTCAAGGGATCGAGTTATGGCCGCATATTGCATAGCGCATGACATTCCAATTAATGTGGGCCAGCTTTTTGTGAAACAAATCCGAGGCTTTGTTTCCCATGTGAGAGGTCAGTATTTCTTCCCATGGAAAATTTCAAGCCTATGCCTATCTGTGGGCACGGGCATTGAAGAAGAACCCATGACAGAAGTGCACGACATCATCAACACGAAGATCCTGAGAATGCTTCTCAAGGATTCATCGCATTGCCCAGAGCTTCCACCAAAATGGCCCTTCATTGATTTAAATGTGCCGCAACCACCAAGACCAAAGAAGCAGTGCCACAATGACAAAGGGAAGGAAATCATCCAAGGAAGTTCATTGCAGAAGCAAACCAGTTTACCCTTGGACCCTTTGCCTTTTGTCATTCGCCCACCAAACGAACCCCTTTCCCCTCTTCTCGAACAATTCACAAATCTCCTCCTTGCCCCTGACTCAAACCCTGCATCTCCAGCAGCATCCACCTGCCATCCATCTGTTGAATTTTATGTCCTAAAACTAGTAGTTTGTAAATTAATAAACATATTCTGTTTTGTTTTTCGATAAAGTTGTTATTGAAATTGTAATCTTGAATCCAATAAATTAAGGTCCTGAGGCTATTTAATGTAGTTTGAACTTTATGTAGTGACATAAATGTGGATCAAGTTCAAATATATAGCCAAAATGGTCTATAGTATATGAATAAGGTTGGTCGCCTTATTTTGGGGACACTATGGATGCGACCCACTTTGTAGTTAGTACAAACGATGTGACCCTGAATCATTCATATAGAGATATGTGAGTGGGGGCATCCTATGCAATGAGTTTGCATAAGACTGAACCACGAAATAGTCACTTTTTAGGTTCTAAATGTCGTTTTATGTATAAAACTGACTATTTCGTTAATTGATGACCTAGGTAACTTAATCTTAATCTTGAGCTAACTATGAACTCCTATTCACTCGGAATTATCCTTAGATTTGCATAGGTGAGGGCAACTAGATATCGCTTTCCCAATAAGCCTCCTATTTCAGGGGTAAGATCGGGTGGATAGTTGGGAATATAGGGTGCAAGACAGAATTCACTCCTACCCGTTATAGGGATAGTAGATAGGTTGTTCCCTTTAGTACTGAATCCAAGTCTTGAACAAGGGGCCCCACCCTCTCCTTGGCCCGAGAGGGATTCGGTTTATAGGTTGGACATTAAACCAATTGTTCATTAGAGGATCAGTGGAACTTAAGGAACAAAATGTAGTCTTGAGGGTAAAATGGTTTTTATGACCCAGCCAAGATTACGAACAACCTGTGAAAGATTAGCTTACTAATCATGGTTATATCAAATGGACACAAATATATCTATAGTGAGGGGAGTGCAACTACGGGACTATAGTGGAATTACCCATTAGTTAACGAATGTTGATTAGCTCAATCTAAAGAGTTTAGCTTGCTAATCTTGAATCGTTGGAGCCCATGATCTGTAGGTCCATTAGGTTCCCCCACTAGCTCATATGGAATAAACTTAGAACAGTATGATAGAATAATTCGAATTGTTCGAATTAGGTGAAGAGAGAGAAACTGACAAGTATATGTGATATAGTGGTTGGGTTTTTCAGTTTAGAGATATAGCTTTAATATTTAAATGTGATTTAAATATCAAGAATATGAATACGTTCATATTCAAAAGCTTGGAAATAATGGAAATGGTCAAAGATGTAAAAAGTCAAAGAGTTGAATTCAAATGTGATTTGAATTCCGAGAAAATGAATGCGGATTCATGCTCGAGAGGTCAAAATTAGTCAACACGGAAAAAATCATAAAAAGTCAAAATATTGACTTTTTGGTCAAAGTTAAACTTTGACCAAATGACTATTTTGCCCTTTGACTATAGTTAGTGGGAAAATCCAAACTTTTGTTGGATAATTCCACTAACAAAATAGTAGACTAGGTGTTGGCTTATAGTGGAGACATTAAGCCCAATAAGATAGTGAAATTATAGGTGTTGGGTTTTTATGGATTTGGTTCATGCATTTGTTGCATGGTGTTTTCTATAAATTAGGCTTTTGAATTTGGATTTAAATCTCTTGCAATTTTGTCAAATTTTGTTTTTCAAAATTGGGCTAAGAAACAAAGGGAAAATCCAAAAACCAAAATTCCATCTTATCTTTTCCATCTCTTTCTCTCTCTCTGTTTTCTTCATCCACCAGGCCCCACAACTCGGTTCTGAGTCCAGAGGATAGCAGGTCGACTCTAGTGGTGGTTCGAAAGAGTTCGGGTTGAGATTCAGCAAGGAAAAGCGGTTTTCAGGAGCTTCAAAGGTAAGTTAATTACTGTTTTTTTCCCTTCATATTGCATGTTTTTTCCTTTAAATTAAAAGCAATTAGAGTGTAATTAGGTTCTTTTTCCACTGCATAAGTCTTGAGTTCCATCATGTGGTATCAGAGCATGCTAGAATTACGATCAATTGCTTTTGGTGGGTGTTTTTTTCCTATCTATTCAAGTGTTGAATGAAATGTGGACTAAAGTAGATTTATTATGATTTTGGCATTGTCTTTCTCTAAATTTCTTGTGGAAATTTGTAATCGCTCACATGTTTATGAGCATTAATGTGTGAAAAAGGGTCTGTAAATTTGTTGGAGTCATTAGAGTTGAAATTAGGCTGTAATTTCTTGATTCCGGGAGAGAGAACAACAGTAAAAATGGAGAAAATTTATTCACAGACCCGAGAAGAGCTCCCAGACCCGACCCGCCAGCTCGGATCTGATCCAGTTCGGAGAAGCCCCGCGCGCCAGCTGTCGACAAAGAATCCGACCCGTTACGCAACCCGACCTGGTTCTCCGCACGAAGCTGCCTCGCACGCGCGCCTTGCTTTGCTGCCTGCCCCGCCCGGATCCGACCTGCTGCCTGCGTGCCTCCCGCTTGCTCACGATTCGCACATTCCGTCGACCTGACCCTACCCGTACCTCCGTTGACCAGCCGGTCCAGACGGTCTGGACTGGTCTGTTTGACTTGGTTGAGCCAGTTTGACTGATTCAACTTTGTTTTTGGTGTTTTTGGGTCGATTCGAGAGTTTTTAGGCTGGTTTGAGAGTTTTTTGGCCGGTTCAAGATGGTTCAAAGTGTTTGAAGCCGATTTTAGGAAGCTAGTTGCTGGATTTTGTAATAAATTAGTTATTTGTTTGTTTTTAAAGCCAAAATCGGTCCACTTTAGTGTTGTTTACCTATTATGCATGTGATGTATAATGTTGTTTGATTGTGTGTGCATATAGTATGCCATATAGCTTTAAAACCCCACCATAAGAAAAACATGTGACATGCATTTGTTATATCTTATAAGTGTTATAAAATATATACTATGCATGCCTAGTTTTAATATAAGTTTTATATTAAAGCATGTTTGTTTGAAGGAAGCATGTTATAGATGAATGCTCTAGGGTTATAATTGTTATAATTTATTTTATAATTGTTATAAAATAACCTAGACTTCTAAAATCTATAACAAAGATAAGATGCATGCTCATTTACGGTTAACCATCGAGCAATTCCAATTTTCAAAGAAAATATGCGATATCTTGTAAAACCGAAGTTACAAGAAAACTCACCTGGCAAGATCTTAGCAAAAAGTCAGATAAGATGACTAAGGTTGAAGGTTTTTAAGTTGATGATTCACGGAACACCTACTACCTGGAGATCGATTCGGTGTCTGAATTAAGTTAAACTAGTTTTATGAGCATGCGTGAGCGGTTTGAGGTAATAAAATTTGTTTATCACCTAGACATTGTAGGTTAAAAATCCAGTATAAAAGTTATACTCAGATGAATCATCTAGACTTAGGATATGTTTAGTTAGTCGAAATGTATCGCTAAGTATTTTATACCCTAATTGTCTAGAACACTTCAGTTGGAGAGAAGTAATGTACTTTTAGCTCTAACATCCCTAAGAGTTCACACTGTGAGATTCATGCTTGGCTTTGGGCCACCCTAGGAGCGGACTCCATTCGGAGAGTGTTTGCATGAGTCAATATCAAGGTGAATAGGGGAAGTTGTTCATAGTAAGTAGGAGAAGGAAGTGTGTTAACACATCCTACGGTCTCTTCCATTAGGTCGCACCGTGAGATTCCTATAATACGCCTGCATGTCTGCCCTGGAGCGACCTTACCAATCGAAGGGCTATATTATAGGATTTGGAACTCCACGAACTCTAGAAATTGATAGGGTGTATTAGGTCCGTTTCCATTCTTGTCTTTCCAACTTCGGGAGCATAATGATTCTGATCTTTGAGGTCTGAAAATGGAGGGTCACACTTAGGAGAATTACTAAGTTAGTAAATTCTTGACCAAAGTAGCGATAACTGAGGTATTATAGGGATAAGAGTTATTTTGGTGATAATATCTAGTCAAGATAGTCTTGGTTCAACGGAGAAATAGTCGATCACCCCTCGGTGGAGGTTATTCTAAACCATTGAAATATCATTGCAAAATATAATACTGAAGGGTACATTATTAGTTTTTTTTTCTAAACTTGATTGGATTTAAAAGATTAATGTTTTTTCACTAAAAAAGATATGTTTTTATTTTCAGCATGACTAGCTCTCTAGATCAACTCTTAGCTTCCGAGAAACTAAACGGTGATAATTACTCAACATGGAAAAACAATATGAATTCAACACTAGTAATAGATGACCTGAGATTTGTCTTAACTGAGGAATGTCCTCAGGCCCTTGCCTTGGAAGAAGCACAAGGTAAATATGATTTACTAGTTGTTGAGACATGTTTAGTGGAGTATGATACCTCAACCTGGATATTGTATTTAGGAGCCACTAATCATATTTGCTTTTCTTTTCAGGAAACTAGTTCCTGGAAAAAGTTTAAAGAAGGCGAGATCACCCTCAAGGTTGGAACAGGAGAGGTTGTCTGAATCGAAGCAGTGGGAGACTTGAAGTTGTTTTTCAACGATAGATATATCATACTTAAAGATGTTTTGTATGCACCTCTTATGAAGATGAATTTAATATTTATCGCTTGTATTATGGAACAAATGTATACAATATCTTTTGAAGTTTATGAAGCGTTCATTTTCAGAAAAGGTATTCAAATTTGTTCTGCTATACTTAAAAACAACTTATATAAGTTAAGACCAACTAAAGCAAAATTTGTCTTAAATACTGAGATGTTTAAAATAGTCGAAACTCAGAATAAAAGACAAAAAGTTTCTTCTAATGCCTATCTATGGCAGTTAAGACTTGGTCACATAAATCTTAATAGGATTGAGAGATTGGTTAAGAATGGACTCCTAAATCAGTTAGAAGAAAATTCTTTACCTCCATGTGAGTCTTGTTTTGAGGGAAAAATAACTAAGAGATCTTTTACTGGAAAAGGTCTTAGAGCCACAATACCCTTAGAGCTCGTACATTCGGACCTATGTGGACCGATGAATGTCAAAGCATGAGGTGGGTATGAATATTTCATCAGTTTTATTGATGATTATTCAAGGTATGGTCGTATTTACCTAATGCATCACAAGTCTGATTCTTTTGAAAAGTTTAAGGTATATAAGACTGAGGTTGAGAACCAGTTAGGTAAAACAATTAAAACACTATGATCAGATCGAGGTGGGGAGTACATGGACTTAAGATTCCAGGACTATATGATAGAACACGGAATCAAGTCACAACTCTTTGCACCTAATATGCCACAGCAGAACAGTGTATCTGAAAGAAGAAACAAAACCTTGTTGGACATGGTTCGCTCAATGATGAGCTTTGCTAAGTTACCTGATTCCTTTTGGGGACATGCATTAGAGACTACTATCTATATTTTGAATAACGTTCCCTCTAAAAGTATTTCAGAAACACCTTATGAGCTATGGAAAGGGCGTAAAGGTAGTTTACGTCACTTTAGGATTTGGGGATGCTCGACACACGTGTTGGTGCAAAATCCTAAAAATTTGGAACATCGTTCAAAACTATGTCTATTTATAGGTTATCCAAAAGAAACCAAAGGTGGTCTATTTTACGATCCTCAAGAGAATAAGGTATTTGTATCGACAAATGCCACATTCTTAGAGGAAGACCACATAAAAAGTCATCAACCTCGTAGTAGACTAGTATTGAATGAAATTTCCAAAAACGTTACAGATAGAGCTAGTTCATCTACTAAAGTAGTAGATAAAACTAGTACATCTGGTCAGTCACATCCTTCTCAAGAGTTGAGAATGCCTCGATGTAGTGGGAGGGTTGTTCATCAGCCTGATCGTTACTTGGGTTTAACAGAAACACAAGTTGTCATACCTGATGACAGCATAGAGGATCCATCAACCTATAAACAAGCGATAAAAGATGTGGACTGTGATTAGTGGGTCAAAGCCGTGGACCTCGAAATGGAGTCTATGTATTTCAATTCTGTCTGGGAACTTGTAGATCAACCAAATGATGTAAAACAAATTGGTTGTAAGTGGATCTACAAGAGGAAATGAGACCAAGTCGATAAAGTACAGACTTTTAAGGCTCGACTTGTGGAAAAGGGTTATACCCAGAGAGAGGGAGTGGACTATGAAAAAATTTCTCTGCCGTTGCCATGCTTAAGTCGATTAGAATATTCTTATCCATTTCCACCTTTTATGACTATGAAATTTGGTAGATGGATGTCAAGACAACCTTTCTAAACGACGATATTGAGGAGAGTATCTATATGGCTCAACCAAAGGAGTTTATTGCACAAGGTCAAGAACAAAAGGTTTGTAAGCTTCAAAAATCTATTTATGGGTTGAAACAAGCTTCTAGATCTTGGAATATAAGTATCAAATCTTATGGCTTTGAACAGAATGTTGATGAGCCATATGTTTATAAGAAAATTATCAATTCTACTATACCGTTCTTAGTTTTATATGTTGAGATATTCTACTCATTGGGAATGGAGTAGGTTACCTAATTGACATCAATAAATGGCTAGCAATGCAGTTCCAAATGAAAGATTTAGGAAATGTGCAGTATGTTCTTGGGATTCAGATTATTCAGAACCGCAAGAACAGAACACTAGCCATGTCTCAAGCAACTTATTAGACAAAATGTTGTCTAGGTATAAGATGCAGAATTCTAAAAGAGGTCTTTTACCTTACAGATATGGAATTCATTTTTCAAAGGATCAATGTCCTAAGACACCTCAAGAGGTTGAGGATATGAGACGCATTCCCTATGCTTTCGCAGTAAGAAGCTTGATGTATGCAATGTTATGTACTAGACCTGACATATGCTATGCGGTAGGGATAGTCGATAGGTATTAGTGCAATCCTGGATATGATCATTGGACTACTGTTAAAAATATCCTCAAGTATCTTAGGAGAACGAGGAATTACATGCTCATGTATGGTACTAAGGATTTGATCCTTACTGGATACACTGACTCTGATTTTCAAACCAATAAAGATGCTAGAAAGTCTACATCTGGATCAGTGTTCACTCTTAACGGAGGAGCAGTGGTGTGGAGAAGTATGAAGTAAAACTGTATTGCAGACTCCACAATGGATGCTGAATACGTAGCTGCTTGTGAATCAGCAAAGGAAGCAGTATGCTTGAGGAAATTCTTGACAGATTTGGAAGTCATTCCAAATATGCATCTTCCTATCACCCTATATTGTGATAATAGTGGCGCAGTTGCAAATTCAAGAGAACTAAGAAGCCACAAGCGCGACAAGCATATCGAGCGTAAATACCATCTGATATAGGACATTGTATATCGTGGAGACATTGTAGTGACCTAGATATTGTCTGAGCAGAATATTGCTGATTCTTTTACAAAGGCCCTCACGGCTAAAGTGTTTGAAGGTCACCTACAGAGTCTAGGTCTACGAAGTTTGTAAACTAGGACAAGTGGGAGAACTTTTGGGTATATGCCTTAGTTTATAGTATTCGTATGTTTATTTTACTCATATGTTTCTCACTTAAATTCAACATTGTGATACTTCACTAGGAGTTTTAGTCCAAGTGGGAGTTTGTTGGATTTTATGTCCTAAAACTCGTAGTTTGTAAATTAATAAACATATTCTGTTTTGTTTTTCGATAAAGTTGTTATTGAAATTGTACTCTTGAATCCAATAAACTAAGGTCCCGAGGCTATTTAATGTAGTTTGAACTTTATGTAGTGACATAAATGTGGATCAAGTTCAAATATATAGCAAAATGGTCTATAGTATATGAATAAGGTTGGGCGCCTTATTTTGGGGACACTATGAATGCGGCCCACTTTGTAGTTAGTACAAACGATGTGATCTTGAATCGTTCATATAGAGATAGGTGAGGGCAACTCAACATCGCTGGCCCAATAAGCCTCCCACTTCAGGGGTAAGATCGGGTGGATAGCTGGGAACATAGAGTGCAAGATAGAATTCACTCCTACCCGTTATAGAGATAGTAGATAGGTTGTTCCCTTTAGTACTGAATCCAGGTCTTGAACAAGAAGCCCCACTCTCTCCTTGGCCCGAGAGGGATTCAGTTTATAGGTTGGACCTTAAACCAATTATTCATTAGAGGATCAGTGAAACTTAAGGAACAAGATGTAGTCTTGAGGGTAAAATGGTTTTTATGACCCAGTCGAGATTACGAACAACCTGTGAAGGATTAGCTTACTAATCATGGTTATATCAAATGGACACAAATATATCTATAGTGAGGGGAGTGCAACTACAAAATTATAGTGAAATGACCCGTTAGTTAATGAATGTTGATTAGCTCCATCTAAAGAGTTTAGCCAGCTAATCTCGAATCATTGGAGCTCATGATCTATAGGTTCATTAGGTTCCCCTACTAGCTCATATGGAATAAACTTAGAACAGTATGATAGAATGATTCGAATTGTTCGAATTAGGTGAAGAGAGAGAAACCGACAAGTATATGTGATATAGTGGTTAGGTTTTTCAGTTTAGAGATACAGCTTTAATATTTAAATATCAAGAATATGAATACGTTCATATTCGGAAGCTTGGAAATAATGTAAATGGTCAAAGATGTAAAAAGTCAAAGAGTTGACTTTTGACTATGAAATGTCAAACTTTGACCGACCTTATATTCAAATGTGATTTGAATTTTGAGAAAATGAATGCAGATTCATGCTCGGGAGGTAAAAATTAGCCAACACAGAAAAAATCATAAAAAGTCAAAATATTGACTTTTTGGTCAAAGTTTGACTTTGACCAAATGACTATTTTGCCCTTTGACTATAGTTAGTGGGAAAATTCAAACTTTTGTTGGATAATTCCACTAATAAAATAGTGGGCTAGGTGTTGGCTTATAGTGGATTATAGATGTTGGGTTTTTATGGATTTGGTTCATGCAATTGTTGCATGGTTTTTTCTATAAATTGGGCTTTTGAATTTGGATTTAAATCTCTTGCAATTTTGTCAATTTTAGTTTTTCAAAATTGGGCTAAAAAACAAAGGGAAAACCCAAAAACCAAAATTCCATCTTATTTTTTCCTTCTATTTCTCTCTCTCTCTGTTTTCTTCATCCACCAGGTCCCACAACTCGATTCTGAGTCCAGAGGATAGTAGGTCAACTCTAGTGGTGGTTTGAAAGAGTTCGGGTTGAGATTCAGCAAGGAAAAGTGGTTTCCAGGAGCGTCAAAGGTAAGTTAATTATTTTTTTTTTCCCTTCGAATTGCAAGTTTTTTCCTTTAAATTAAAATCAATTAGAGTGTAATTAGGTCCTTTTCCGCTGCGTATGTCTCGAGTTCCATCACCATCTCCACCCCACTTCTCACGGCCAACATCACCGTATGTTGATGACCCACACGGTTTAGGAGTAGGCCCTTCCGCTCAACCCCAAACCGATGTTGGTGAAACATTTGATAAAACAAGTGTTTTTATTTTATTTCATAAATTCCCTTTCCTTTTTATATTTTTCTTCTCTTTTCCTTTTTCTTTCCTTTTTCTTCTTTCCTTTTTTTTTTCCTTTTTCCTTTCTCTTTTTCTTTCCTCTTCCCTTCTCCTTCGTGCGCCGAAACCCTTGTCTCTCCTTTTTTTTTTCCTCGCCCTAGCACCGCCAGCTGTCCCACGTGTCGCTCGTTTCGTCGGCCTCCTCTGCCGCTTGTCCTTCGCGAGCTAGTTGCCTCACCAGCAGAAGCTGCGCCCCCTCAATTTCTATTCGTGAGCGCCAACCTCCGTTCTCTGTCCTCCATTCACTGCCGCACCACCCAACCGAGGGTGCCGCCTTATTCTCCCAGTCGCAGGACTTCGTGTGCCGATCTCCTAGCCTTGCCGCCCAGCCTCAGACCCGTCTACACTGTTGTGGGTCGTCTTCATCTTGGTCTTCGTTGGATCTATGCTGGGTATGGTTGTGACAGTCGGTTTGATTTCATAGCCAGTAATGTTGGTTTCATTATTTTAATGTGCCTTGTTGGTTATGGTTTAAAGATTTAACTGTGAAGTAGTTGGGAGTCAAAGGAAGTGCCCAAGAAGAAGAGTTGGAAGTGATTTTCATTCTTGGGTAAGTTTTTGATATTTTGGATTTGGGTCTGAAGTCTTGCCATTATGATTTGAGTTGTGATTGTTTGATTGTGTTCATGATTAGGGACGCTATTTTGAGTTTCCGTTTAGGTGGAGTGTTTATTTTCATCTGTGGGTTGTCGTTTAAGGTAAGTAATCTTGCCATTAAAACTGCCCATTGGCCAGACACTAGGTGTATGCTAATAAGACAAGTTGATAGTATGACTGATTAATAGCATGATTGGTTGATGGTATGATTGATGTTTGTCTTCTTCGATATGAGGACTTGGAGGATTAAGTATATGTTATTCTATGAAATTATGTTTGAACGCTAGCATGAGATGAGTATGTGTTATTCTATGAATTATCTTTGAATGCTAGCATGAGGCAAGTATAGGTTATCCTATGAGATTATGTTTGATCTGAGAATCTGAGGTGTATGTACATGTATGTTATAGAGCCATGCTATGATGTTGCAGTAGCAGTAGCATCCTTACTATCGGTTAGTTACCCACTAGAGGTTGTGATTCCTTCGAGGATCACAAGAGGTGGTGTTATCCTTTGGGATTCACTAGAGGTTGTGTATCCTTTGGGATTCATTAGAGGTGGTGTTATCCTTCAAGATTCACCAGAGATTGTGTTTTCTTTAGGATTGGGAGGTGGTGTTATCCTTTGGGATTCACCAGAGGTTGTATTGCCTTCTGGATTCACTAGAGGTGGTGTTATCCTTCTGGATTCACCAGGGGCTGTGTTTCCTTCGGGCACTAGAGGTTGTGTCTTCTTCAGAATCACCAGAGGTTGTGGGTCTTACGAGACTTACTAGAGGTAAGTGGGTACACTTAACTACGTAGGATGAGAGGTCAGTTTTTCATGTTGATATGTGTCCCATGGGGACTAGAGGGGGCATTTATGCCCCAGCAGAGGAAAGCATCTAAAGGACATAGATTCCTAGTCTGACCCTAGTAGTGGCGTTACTTGCTGAGTATTTTATACTCACCCTTTCTCATGTTTATGTTTCAGGTAAGGATAGGGACGTGCGGAAAATGACAAGAGGAATCCTTGAACAAGTCATCGGGGACGCGCGACAATTGTTGGGCGCATGTGGCCGTCATATGCTTAGAATTACTTTTAGCTCTTTTGCGACTGATTTCCCTCCTACTTTGGGGTCAATACTGACTTTCAGCGTATTGCCTACACTTCAATATTGTTTGCAACCTGGTCGCACAAGTGGTAATACACCCAAGATTAAAAGTTTGCTCGCAGAGACATAAAACTTAACAAACATTTAGTTGCCAAGTCCCCGACAACGGCGCCAAAAACTGGATGCACGGAAATTGGAAGTCGATTTTACTCGACAACTAACTTCCCTTCGATGCATTATGCAATGCATGTTCCTAAGATATGCATTGATAGTCATGCGTTGATGGTCATGCGTTGGAATGAAAATTGCGTTAACGAATGTATGCGATGACCATACGTCCTGCCACAAGTTTTCTTGCATTTACGCCAAGTATAACATGAACGCAAGTTTCTCGGGTAATCCGAGGTCGAACACAAGGACTTATAACTATATGTTTGCAGTGATGTGCATGCGGCGGTTGAATAAAAGAATGGAGGGGATGTTGCTAAGTTAATCCTACTCCTACTCATATCTATCAGACAACGCATTGAGAATATGCATGAAAGGTAGAGATGCGACAAACATTGACATGAAATAAATGTATGGGAAAATGGATAAAATGTGGAGATGTTTTCATTGCAACCCTTAAGAGTGTCCGCAAGGGCAACCCTAGTCAACGTAAACTATTGTGATCATGAAATGCTCATACAATAGTAAACCACCTCTCGGTGCGAATGCTTCGGCTTCTAATGCTAGAACGCATGCGATGTATATGCAAAGGTGTCTATAGGGCCTACACATAAGCCTCTAATTCTTTTCTATGCGATGATACACAAACAAGGCGACCACATATCATCATTCCTATTCCTAGTGTGCATGCATGCAGTGTTGACAAACAAAGCTTATCTCTAAGTCCCTATCTCTTGCTTATGCCGATCTAATCTCGCTCTCTCGAGTCTAGATTCTAACCTAGCTCTCTCAAGTCATTAGGTTCTTTCTTTAGACTCTCTCTCGAGTAGCTCTAAAGGGGTGTTGGGCACAACATAAGACAAGACAAATGCATGAACTTGGTGGACGCAAGGTTGTTACTATCCTTAGTGAACAACGCAAACATTGCTTAATGTGACCAATCACTTACCCTCCCAGGCAGTTGGTTGTTGCTAACTTTACTTATAGACAAGGATTGCGTTAGACTATAGACAGGCGTTGCCGCAGCTTCACACTAAGCAAATAAGGTTTCTCACACACTCACGTAAGCATACCTCTCGGTAGGTTGCTACATGCTTCATATCCCTAATCCACATGACTAAGTATGCAATACCCAAGCAATCTCACTAAGTGTTGCAATGAAAGTAAAGATGCTAAGCAAGAAGATGGAGATGAAGTCGAAGGAATAGAGAAATGCATTGAAAACACATTATATTAATTTCTTAATTCAAAATGTCTTACAATACAATATAGGAAAAGAAATGACTGGCTGGAAGCAAAACTTTGCTTCCAGCGGATGTGCGTCAAGGCTGTTGGTGGTGCCATGGATGGGTGGAGGAGCTAACTCTCTCGAGATCTAGCTCCGGTCGAAGGCTTCGGTCGTCACTCGGAATGGATGAAGGAGGTGAAGAACTCTTAGGCGTCTTCTCACGCATTTTGTCTGGATCGCGGGGAAAATCCCCGGTTGAGGGATAATCTCTGGATCCTTGGAATTTTGCTCATCGACTTCTATTTATAGAGTTTAGACCGTCGACAATATTAATTGGACTGCTCTGAGTCTGACGTTCGGCGCATCAGTTCTTTATGAACCTTTGCCTGACGGAACACGAGACATATGCAGCGGAATTAGGACTTAATTACAATCTAATTGCTTCTAAACAAAAGGAAATTAGCATGCAAAATGAAGGAAAAAGAAACAGTAAATTAAAATTACCTTTGAAGCTCTCAAAAACCGCTTTTCCTTGTTGAATCTCGACTCGAACTCTTCCGGACCACCATTAGAGTTGACCTACTATCATTTAGACTCTGAACCGGGTTGTGGGACCCGATGGATGAAGAAACTGAGAAAGAGAAAGAGATGGAAAAGAAGATGGAATTTTGGGTTAGGGTTTTTTAATTTTTCAGCCCAATTTTGAAAACTAACTTTTTGCAAAAATGGCAAAAGTCTTTTATCCAAATTGAAAAGCCCATTTTATAGAAAAAAATCATGCAACAATTGCATGAACCAAATCCATAAAAACCCAACACCTAGAATCCACTATCTAAGTGAGCTTAATATCTCCACTATAAGCCAACACCTAGCCCACTATTTTGTTAATGGAATTATCCAACAAAAGTTTGGATTTTCCCACTAACTTTAGTCAAAGGGCAAAATAGTCATTTGGTCAAAGTCAAACTTTGACAAAAAAGTCAATATTTTGACTTTTTATGATTTTTCCCGTGTTGATTAATTTTGACCTCCCGAGCATGAATCCACATTCATTTTCTCGAAATTCAAATCACATTTGAATACAAGTTCGGTCAAAGTTTGACTTTTCAAAGTCAAAAGTCAACTCTTTGACTTTTTACATCTTTGACCATTTCCATTATTTTCGAGCTTCTGAATATGAACGTATTCATATTCTTGATATTTAAATCATATTTAAATATTAAAGCTATATCTCTAAACTGTAAAACCGACCACTATATCACATATACTTGTCGGTTTCTCTCTCTTCATTTAATTCGAACAATTCGAATTATTCTATCATACTGTTCTAAGTTTATTCCACATGAGCTAGTAAGGGAACCTAATGGACCTATAGATCAGGGGCTCCAACGATCCAAGGAGCTAATCAACATTCGTTAACTAACGGATCATTCCATTATAGTCCCGTAGTTGCACTCCCCTCACTATAGATATATTTTTGTCCATTTGATATAACCATGATTAGTAAGCTAATCCTTCACAGGTTGTTCGTAATCTCGGCTGGGTCATAAAAACCGTTTTACCCCCAAGACTATATCTTATTCCTTAAGTTCTACTGATTCTCTAATGAACAATTGGTTTAAGATCCAACCTATAAACCGAACCTTTCTCAGGCCAAGGAGAGGGTGAGGCCCTTTGTTCAAGACCTGGATTCAGTACTAAAGGGAACAACCTATCTACTATCCCTATAACGAGTAGGAGTGAATTCCATCTTGTACCCTATGTTCCCAGCTATCCACCTGATCTTACCCCTGAAATGGGAGGCTTATTAGGCCAACGATGATGAGCTACCTTCACCAATGCAGATCTAAGGATAATTTCGAGTGAACAGAAGTTCATAGTTAGCTCAGGATTAAGATTAAGTTACCTAGGTCATCAATTAACGAAATAGTCAGTTTTATACATAAAATGACATTTAGAAAGTAAAAAGTGACTATTTCATGGTTTAGTCTTACGTAAATTCTTTACATAGGATGCCCCCACTCACATATCTCTATATGAACGATTCAGGATCACATCGTTTGTACTAACTACAAAGTGAGCCGCATCCATAGTGTCCCCAGAATAAGGCGCCCAACCTTATTCATATACTATAAACCATTTTGGCTATATATTTGAACTTGATCCACATTTATGTCACTACATAAATTTCAAACTACATTAAATACCCTCAGGACCTTAGTTTATTGGATTCAAGATTACAATTCCAAAAAACAAAATAGAATATGTTTATTAATTTACAAAGTACGAGTTTTAGGACATAAAATCCAACACTGCCACCAACGATGCTGTAGGTGAAATGTCAGCATCAGCTTTGGATTTTCTCGAGGTAGATGCGTTGATGCGTTCATTCCACTAACCTTGCATTGATCCCATTAGAATGCGTTGTTGCGTAGCCACAATCATTTAATGGTCGCATTTGCTTAACGCCGCAACTCTACATGATGACCTTAATCGCTTGACGAGCGCAACTCCCATGCGATGGACGCATACGGCTGATTACCGCAACATCGATGCGTTGATCGATGAGTTTGTCTTGCGATGGAGTGTTTCTCCGCATGCGGTCGTCTATGCGATGGTCTGGTTTCCACGTTTGCGTTCATTTCCTGCATTGGCTTAAAAAATAGAACATTGAACGCATAATTAACGCAAAGTAATGGGTTAGCTGAGATTCACCATGTTGATTGATGCAAACTCCTTTTCTCATGAATTCCTATCATGATCGACATAATTTCTGCCTAACAACCTTCATAATTCTAAGTAAAAGGACTAAGATGGCATGCATTTCTACATGTCCCCAAACTTAAAATCATTCTTGTCCTTAAGCATGCGTTATACTCAAGAAATTCTAACTCACTTTCATGCTTTCCTTTGCGATGACCAGCTTCTCAGAATATAATTCACACACACCTTTGACCATCACCGCAATGCTCTCCTCAACTTTGGTTGCTTCTTCAAAAAGATCCTTTCTAAGTTTAGATCCGACAAGCCTTTGCTCAAAAACTTTTATTCATTCACCGCAATTTTGTGTTTAGCTTTTGAGATTGTGTTCATTCAAAAAAAGTACTTCAAAACTTTGCGATGATTTATTCAAATGCGGCGTTGAACCTAGTTACGCCCTTCATTTTGGCTTACCCCCACGTGTGTCATGCAGGCATCCAACTTCGATTGCGTTCCATATTCAACTCAACTCTTGTCTCGTTTGTTTTGGCTTGCGCCAGACAAAGAAGTTGCACTAATGCGTTGATCCTGGTGACTTGCTTTCGTTTTGGCTTGCCCCCACGTGTGTCATGCGAACATCCAACTACGAGCAAGTTCCTTTCACAAATTAACTCTTATCAACATGGGTTTCCCCATTGCGTTGACAGTGGAGTTATTATTCCCAAAATCTCACTTCAACATTTTTTTTTCAAATGATCGCAATATAATGAATGCAATTCTCCGAGACCACTGCCATCCCTAAATTTAGAGGTTGGCAGCATTTTCACCGCAAAGCTAAAAACAAAATTACAAGAATGCGATAATAAATGTTTGGATACAGGTTTGCGCAAAATAAAACTTAAGACTTTCAAAATTCGAAGAAGCTAATAAAAGTAAAGAATGCCTTGCATTGATTAATTAGAAAATGCGGTGAATTATACGTACCATCATAGAAACATCGCAAAACAATGCAATCAAGAAAGAAAGGATTTCAAAAGGATAAGGCATACAAGATAACAAAAGAAAACCTTTAGACGAAACAACGCATGCGCTCATGCATTGGAATCCACGCGATTGAAGCCTTGCGTTGAAGGGTGAAAGGAATTCTTCCGTTGAACTACGAACCGAGGAGACTTATTGTTGCATTTAGAAGAGCGAATGTATCCAAAACCAAGGAAGCAGCCATATATCCAAAATAACAATAAAATAAAAATAACCTATACTAAGAAAGCAAAGTAAAGATAGAGTAGAAGATGTCCCTGAAAAAAATAAGAGTGTTGTCACCGTAAGGAGTCTTCCATGTAGGAGATGGCTCTCAATTGCTTGGGTCAAGTTGCCTTGACCATTGGAACTTCCGACAATTGTTGGGCGCATGCGGCCGTCATGTGTTTATAATTACCTTAAGCTCTTTTGTGACTGATTGCCCTCTTACCTTGGGGTCAATACTGACTTTCAGCGCATCGCCTACACTTCAATATTATTTTCAACCTGGTCGCACAAGCTGCAATTACCCAAGATAAAAAGTTTGTTCGCAGAGACACAAAACTTAACAAATATTTAGTTGCCAAGTCCCATACAATGGCACCAAAAACTTGATGCACGAAAATTGGAAGTCGATTTTACTTGACAACCAACTTCCTTT
Source organism: Benincasa hispida (assembly GCF_027475165.1). Taxonomy (NCBI): domain Eukaryota; kingdom Viridiplantae; phylum Streptophyta; class Magnoliopsida; order Cucurbitales; family Cucurbitaceae; genus Benincasa; species Benincasa hispida. Next base: position 23,052,886 of record NC_143483.1, read on the forward strand.
GGACGCATTATGCGATGCATATTCCTAAGATATGCGTTGATAGTCATGCGTCGATGGTCATGCATTGGAATGAAAATTGCGTTAATGAATGTATGTGATGACCATGCATCCTGCCACAAGTTTTCTTACGTTCACACCAAGTATAACATGAACGCAAGTTTCTCGGGTAATCCGAGGTCGAAAAATAGGGACTTGTAACTATAGGTTTGCGGTGATGTGCATGCGGTGGTTGAATAAAAGGGGATGTTGCTAAGTTAATCCTACTCCTACTTCTATCTATTAGACAACGCAATGAGAATATGCATGAAAGGTAAAAATGCGACAAACCTTGACATGAAATAAATGTATGGGAAAATGGATAAAATGCGGAGATGTTTTCATTGCAACCCTTAAGAGTGACCGTAAAGGCAACCCCAGTCAATGCAAACTAATGCGATCATGCAACACTCATACAATAGTAAACCACCTCTCGGTGCCAATGCTACGGCTTTTAATGCTAGAACGTATGCGATGTATGTGCAGAGGTGTCTATAGGGTCTACACATAAGCCTCTAATTCTTGTCTATGCGATGATACACAAACAAGGTGACCACATATCCTCATTCCTATTCCTAGGGTGCATGCGATGCAGTGTTGACTAATAAAGCTTATCTCTAATTCCCTATCTCTTGCTTATGCCGATCTAATCTCGCTCTCTCGAGTCTAGATTCTAACTTAGCTCTCTTGAGTCATTAGGTTATTTCTTTAGACTCTCTCTCGAGTAGCTCTAAAGGGGTGTTGGGCACAACATAAGACAAGACAAACGCATGAACTTGGTTGACGCAAGGTTGTTACTATCCCTAGTGAACAACGCAAACATTGCTTAATGCGACCAATCACTTACCCTCCCAGGCAGTTGGTTGTTGCTGACTTTACTTATAGACAAGCATTGCGTTAGCCTATAAACAGGCATTGCCGTAACTTCGCACTAAGCAAATAAGGTTACTCACACACTCACGCAAGCATACTTCTCGGTAGGTTGCTACATGCTTCATATCCCTAGTCCACATGACTAAATATGCAATACCCAAGCAATCTCACTAAGTGTTGCAATGAAAGTAAAGATACTAAGCAAGAAGATGGAGATGGAGTCGAAGGAATAGAGAAATGCATTGAAAACACATTGTATTAATTTCTTAATTCAAAATATCATACAATACAATATAGGAAAAAAAAGGAAAAAGAAATGACGGGTTAGAAGCAAAACTTTGCTTCCAACGGATGTGCGTCAAGGTTGTTTGTGGTGCCATGGATGGGTGGAGGAGCTGACTCTCTCAAGATCTAGCTCCGGTAGAAGGCTCCAGTCGTCACTCGGAATGGATGAAGGAGGTCAAGAATTCTTAGGCGTCTTCTCACGCATTTTGTCTGGATTGCGGGGAAAATCCCTAATTGAGGGATAATCTCCGGATCGTTGGAATTTTGCTCATTGACTTCTATTTATAGAGTTTAGACCGCCGACAGGATTAATTGGACTACTCTGAGTCTGACGTTTGGCGTGTCAGTCCTTTCTGAACCTCTACCACCAACGGCGCGGTAGGTGAAATGTCAGCATCAACTTTGGATTTTCTCGAGGTAGATGCGTTGATGCGTTCATTCCACCAACCTTGCATTGATCCCATTAGAATGCATTGTCACATAGCCGTAATCATTTAATGGCCACATTCGCTTAACACTGCAACTCTACATGATGACCACAATCGCTTGAAGAATGCAACTCCCATGTGATGGATGCATACGGTTGGTTACCACAACATCCATGCGTTGATTGATGCATTTGCCTTGCGATGGAGTGTTTCTCCACATGCGGTCGTCTATGCGATGGTCCGGTTTCTGCATTTGCATTCATTTCCTACATTGGCTACAAAAATAGAACATTGAATGCATAATTAACGCAAAGTAAATGGGTTAGCTGAGATTTACCATGTTGATTGACGCAAATTCCTTTTCTCATGAATTCCTATCATGATCGACGCAATTTCTGCCTAACAACCTTCATAATTCTAAGTAAAAAGACTAAGATGGCATGCATTTTTGCATGTCATCAGGGACAAGTTTTAAGCTTCCACTCATGTTTTAAGACTTTTTTTTTTTTTTTATGTTTTATTCACTTACAGTTTTGGTATTTAGAACGTATTGTTGAAATTTGTTTTTTTTGTCACACTTATTTATTTCTCTTTATGACTTTTGGGTTCCCTATCTCTTGATTTTAAATATTTGAATTTAATGAAAATCTTTAGTTATTTTATTTATTTAGCATTTATTGCACTATAAAAAGAACGTCGATTTAACTTCCATGCATGCATGCGTTTAGTAACGACCTAGCTTGAGTCCTAAGGAGTTGGGTTGTTACACAAGAAGTGCAATTGGGACTTAGAGGCAGTTAGGGAGGCTAGACTTCTACATCTTCAGGAGCTAGAAGAGCCAAGGTTAGAATGTTTTGATAATTCTATGATTTATAAGAAAAGAGTGAAGGACCTTCATGACAAAATGCTTGCACCTAAGGAGTTTTAGGTAGGGAAAAAGTTACTTCTTTATAACTCTCGATGGAAATTTATGCCTAGTAAACTCCGGTCCAAGTGGATTGGACCATTTGGTGTTTCTCACGTTTATCCTTACGATGCAATAGACATTGTTAATCTTGAGACATGGAAGATTATTAAGGTCAATGGGCACAGGTTGAAGGTCTTCCATGATGGCGAGTTGTTGGACTGCTTTGACATCGCCTACTGACTAGACTCGTCGATCTACATCAGAGATTGAGCCATCACGGTCGAGCAACCGACCATAAACATTTGTGCTACTTGGAGGCAGCCAGGATTCAAATTTACTTGTTTTTTAGGATTAGATTTCAATTAAGTATTTTTCTCTTTTTATTTTTCACTTATTTTGTTGAGCCTGATTCTTTCTATTATTCTTGTTTACTAGGATTTTTGGAGAAAAGGAGCTGAGCTGAGTGTCCTACATCCTCCCTTCATTCCATTGTTCAGGGAAGTATTATGATCCCTCGTACTTCATTTTAATCACATTGGGGACAATATGCGTTTTAAAAGTTGGGGGTGGGATGTTTGGATTTTTGGGCTGAATGTCACATCCCCTCCCAGACTACTCTCTGAGCCTAGGAAAGGACATGATGCAGCAGTTATCAACCCGTTTGCTGACACTTACTGCCTAATAACACTAGTGAAATAACTCTGATACTAACATGCAATTTCATACACAACGGATGCCTCTATGGCAAAAAACATTAAGTGTTAAACACAAAACATTTACAGAGATTACGTTATTAGTTTCATAAGTCCCGATACCCAAAACCTTATGTCCCTACATGAACAATTGTAACATGTGTACAATATTTACAATAACCACCTAGCAGACGGGTTACGATAATTTTGTCCTTAAGTGGCAGAGCAGATGCAGAGATACCTTATGAGGATTTGACCGTTACCTGGGGGAAAGAAAAACATATGAAAATGGGGTGAGCTTGCTAGACTAGTGAGTGACTTAAGAAAGAAAATTGATTCTCATGCAAAAGTCTCAATAAAGAGATTAAGCTGAAATATAAATTTCTATAGTAACCATGTACTGCAATATAAACATTTTCCAAGCATAAAGCATATAAAGCTGTTTTCATCATAAAACATTAAACCGTTCCTTACTTGAGAATAACCCTGTTGTGGTTTAATCCCAACGTCAACTGTTTAGTCAAGAGAGAACAATTTTGTTCAATCTCTGACTTTAACTACCTACGTGCATGTGGCCATAACTAAGTACTGTCATGCCTTAGGTACTTTTGCTCATATACCTTCTTAAAATGTCCCTCAGTATCGAGCTACTCAGATACCTTCTCAAATATCCCTTGGTATTAAGTTTCAAGTAAAACTAGTCATACAATGACTTTCTCTTTAAAGCATGTAAAGCATAACGCATAGAAAACATGTCTTTAAAGATACAAATGCATGCTTGGTGTAATTAAACACATATAAATAGTTTTTCAATAAACTTTTATACATAGCATGCATATAAAACATAACTCATGGTTTGCTTGGAATTTACTTTGTAAAACTAGCTAGCATGAGAATAATCTTTCTTTAAAACATGGTTTCTTTAAAACATTGTAAATATTTAGTCACTCACAACTTTTAGAACAATTTCTCAAGGGTCGATATGCGTCTATCACTGGTGTCAATCCTATGGACACAAAAACATATATTAGTTACTAGCATAAGTCTCCCTTTTGAGACTAACCCTTAAGTAAGCTTTGCGTTTAGCCTTCCCTTTTGAAGACTTTCACTCAACGCACCTTGTTGTATACCTTAATACTTAGGAATTTCTTTGAGATTGGGCTCATCAAAGCTTCCAACTGCTTTTCACAAACTTAACACCACTTATGCAATCAATATTTTTCTTTCTAAGTGTTCTTACAATTGCATATGGTCGTCCTCAAGGCTGCTTATGCATTCAAGACTCCACTGCAAACTCTCCTCAGCCTACACAATAGGTTCAATGCACAGAAAAGCTCAACCCTTAGTCTGTCTAAGCGTTTCCTTCGAGATGTCTGCTTATTCAACTCAAGCAGCTGCCTGCTTGTTCATGAAATTCTAGATTCAACTTACAAAATTAATAACTCGAATTCTAGAGTCATCTCAAGACATTTCCTTTTACAAACTTGTTAAGAATTGTCTCAGGAATCTTACCACAAAATTTTAGCTTCAAAATTCTCGTGGTCTGCCCTAGAGATTCAATTATTTAACAATGGTTCGGATTCATTCGAGAATAGAACCTTTGGTACTTTTTCTCCTTCTCTGGCCTTAATCCGATGAGGACTTCTTCGGAAGTGTCACCTCTAAAAGTAGACTCTCAGAGCTTTCCAACAACACTAAGAACTCTAAATTTTCACGGAGGAAATGATCAAACTGATCGTTTGAAGTTCAACCTTCCCTTTTTATACTGATTTCCACCGCTTCCCATTAAATCTTAGCTCGACACCTTCAAATTTCATGGAGTTAAATCCGGTGCTAAGGACATTTGGTGATTTTAATCGGTGATTAATACTGATCAACACAAGTCCAATCGTTTAGCTCACTGCCCCATCGTTTAGCTCATCATTCAGTGACCTCATGCTGATGCGTGTCACCCAATGATCTCACTCTCGCCCAATGCATAGCACACAACCTATCGCACGACTCTCGTGCATCGTGTAGATCCCTCTGATACCCATCGTGTAGCACTGACGCCATCATCTAGCATAACACAGCTATCATCTAGTGTCCACGCCCATCGCGTAGCACCATCGCCCTGCATCATCGTCTAGCGGTGATGCCGATCGTGTAGTGCCAACGCCCCACCGCTTAACGCTATCATCCATTGCATAGCGCTATCATTTAGCGTGACCCTTCACATTTTCTAGTGCTACATATTGCTACACGATCGTCTATCGTATTGCTGAACATTGCTCAATTGCTACACGATCGCCTATCGCATCGCTTAGCTCCGCACATTTGTTACACAATCGTCCAACGTGCGAAACTCCAACGTCCAACACCTATGCTCGCGCACACTTGAGGCTGCCGCATGCTTTGCTAACCTTTTAAGACTTAGCTGCCACATGGTGTCCATGCATAGATTTTCTCTCGGCCACACTTCGGCTTCCTTCAACGCCCAAATAATCTCTCAAATGAGCATGGCCAATGCATAACACAATACTTGGCCAATTTCCTAGCCCCCAACACATGGATTACACTTAGCCAATTTTTCTTTCAAGCTTTACCCAAGCGTCAAGCTTTTAAACTCAATCTTTTCTTCTAACTTTTCACCCTTTTCTCTATAATTACACATTAATTCTCACATCAACCTACTGATGCGCGAAAATTGGAAATCGATTTTACTCGATAACCAACTTCCCTTTGATACATTATGCGATGCATGTTCCTAAGATATGCGTTGATAGTCATGTGTCGATGGTCATGCATTGGAATGAAAATTGCGCTAATGAATGTATGCGATGACCATGTGTCCTGCCATAAGTTTTCTTGTGTTCATGCCAAGTATATCATGAACACAAGTTTCTCGGGTAATTCGAGGTCGAACATAAGGACTTGTAACTATATGTTTGCCAGATGTGCATGCGGCGGTATAAATAAAATAATGGAGGGGTTGTTGTTAAATTAATCCTACTCCTACTCCTATCTAACAGACAACGCAATGAGAATATGCATGAAAGGTAGAGATGCGACAAACCTTGACATGAAATAAATGAATGGGAAAATGGATAAAAATGCGGAGATGTTTTCATTGCAACTCTTAAGAGTGACCGCAAGGGAACCTTAGTTAGTGTCAGACTATGCGATCATGTTACAACCATACACGACAAGTCATTTTTCAATGGAAATGCGGTGCTCCTAATTCTAGGACGCATGTGTTGAACGCAAAGTGTCCATAGATGCATGCAATGTGTTAATAACAAATAGTGCTCATTCCTAAGCGCCTATCTCTGGTATTATGTGTTCTAATCTGGCTCTCCCAAGCCTAGATTCTGACCTGACCTTCCCAAGCCTAGATCTTGTCCTTAGACTACCCTCCCGAGTATCCCTAATGGATGAATGAAGCATACATAATACAAGACAATCGCATAAACTTCGCTGACCTATGGTTGTTACTATCCCTAGTGAACAACGCATACCTTGCTTAATACGTCCAACCACTTACCCTCTTGGGCAGTTGATTGTTGTTGACTTCACTCATAGAAAAGCAATGCGTTAGCCCATAGACAGGTGTTGCAGCAGCTTCACACTAAGCAAATAAAATTACTCACATACTCGCACAACGCACACCTCTCTATGCTTTATATCCCTAATCCACATGACTAAGTATGCAATACCCAAGCAATCTCACTAAGTGTTGCAATGAAAGTAAAGATGCTAAGCAAGAAGATGGAGATGGAGTCGAAGGAATAGAGAAATTCATTGAAAAACACATTGTATTAATTTCTTAATTCAAAATGTTATACAATACAATATGAGAAAAGAAAGGAAAAGAAATGACCGGCTGGAAGCAAAGATTTTCTTCCAGCGGATGTGTGCCAAGGCTGCCGGTGGTGTCATGGATGGGTGGAGAAGCTGACTCTCTCGAGATCTAGCTCCGGTTAAAGGCTCCTGTCGTCACTCGGAATAGATGAAAGAGGTGAAGAACTCTCAGGCGTCTTCTCACGCAGTTTGTTTGGATCACAAGGATCAGCCATAGGCGAACCTTAGGTGAAAACCTTGGATAAAATGAATTTGAGCTCATCGGCTTCTATTTATAGAGCTTGGCCGTCGACAGCATTAATTGGACTGCTCTGGTTTGATGTTCGACGCATTTGTCCTTTCCTAACCTCTGCCACCAACGGCGCGGTAGGTGAAATGTCAGCATCAACTTTAGATTTTCTCGAGGTAGATGCATTGATGTGTTTATTCCACTAACCTTGTGTTGATCCCATTAGAATGCATTGTCGCATAGCCGCAATCATTTAATGGCCGCATTCGCTTAACACCGCAACTCTACATGATGACCGCAATCGCTTGACGAGCGCAACTCCCATGCGATGGACGCATACGGCTAATTACTGCAACATCCATGCGTTGATCGATGTGTTTGCCTTGCAATGGCTTATTTCTCTGCATGAAGTCGTTTATGCAATGGTCCGGTTTCTACGTTTGCATTTATTTCCTACATTGGCTACAAAAATAGAACATTGAACGCATAATTAATGCAAAGTAATGGGTTAGTTGAGATTCGACATGCTGATCGACGCAAGCTTGAATTCCTATCATGATCGACGCATATTCTGCCTAACAACCTTCATAATTCTAAGTAAAAGGGCTAAGATGACATGTATTTCTGCATGTCATCACCTACTCACCACACTGGTCTCAGTAGGGAACATACCCAAGTAGAGAAATTAGGGCTCAGGGTTCACATTTACCTACTCACCACACGCAAGCTCAATACTTGTTTCTCATTTGCTCTTCAGCTTCCCATGTAGCTTCTTCAGTGCTATGGTTTCTGCATAGTACCTTTACCTATGGTATTGTCTTATTCCTTAAGACTTGCTTTTTTTTTTTTTATCAAGAATCTCCACTAGTTCCTCTTCATAGGACAAATTCTCTTTCAACTACACTGGTTGCCCAGGCAACACATGGGTAGGATCTGGCACATACTTTCTTAGCATTGCCACATGACACACATCATGGATACGAGATAACTCTGAAGGTAATTCCAACATATAAGCCATTGGGCCAACTCTTTCTATTATCTCGTAAGGTCCAATGTATCTTGGGCTTAACTTCCCTTTCCTACCAAACCTGAGTATTCCTTTCCATAGAGACAACTTAAGAAATACTTTATCACCAACTTCGAATTCTAATTCTCTTCTCTGCTTATTTGCATAACTATTTTGTTTGTCTCGAGCTGTTTTAAGATTTTCTCTTATAATCTTAACACTGTCTGACGTCTGCTGAACAAGTTTCGGGCCTAATAATTTCCTTTCACCCACTTCATTCCAACATACCAGAGTTCTACATGGTCTTCTATATAAAGCCTCATATGGTGCCATTCCAATACTCGAATGGTAACTGTTGTTATACGCAAATCCGATCAATGATAGATGCGTATCCCAACTGTCCTTGAACTATAATACACATGCCCTCAGCATGTCCTCTAGTGTCTGAATCGTTCGCTCAGGCTAACCATCCTTCTGTGGATGAAAAGCTGTACTAAAATATAGCTTGGTACCCATAGCTTTTTGCAAGCTAGGCCAAAACTTCGATGTAAACCTGGAATCTTGGTCTGATACAATGAAAACTAGAGCCCAAATGACTCACAATTCTATCAACATACAACTTAGCTAACTGGTTTAGGGTAAAAGTAACTTTAACAGGTAAAAACTTAGCTGTCTTTGTCAATCTATCCACAATTACTCATATACCATTATAGCTCGCTGGTGTCCTAGATAAATGATGCGTTATTTTATGTGATGAAATAATGGTAGGGATTGTATTGATGGAAAATGCATTGTGCAAACAAGTTTTCTCAGCAGGACCCAAGTACAAACCCTACTGAGTTTCCTGGTAAGCCTAGGGTCGAACTTAGGGACTACGAAAACAATATGTGGTAGTTATTTTTAGATCACTTTGCGGTAACAATAAATCAAGAGTTGGTTGGTTTGTTGTTTATAGTATAAAAAGTATGCGGCGGATTTGAGAAAACAGTAATATGCGGCAGATACACTGAGTATGCGGAGGAACGGGTTGAGAAGGTCTTTAGTTAGCGTTTCCCAAGAACGCGTTCAAGCTATGCGATCATGCTACACTCATGTGACCGCAACTCATTTTCCAATGCGAATGCGATGACTCCTAATTTTAGGATGCATACGATGAATGTGATAATGTCTATAGAGCTTATTCCTAAGTCTATACTTCTTGCCTATGCGATGATGCAAGATGCACACAAGGACAAGGTGACCGCATACAATCATAACCTATCTCTAGGGTGCATGCGATGCGTTAATAGCAAACAGAACTTATTCTTAAGCTTCTATCTCTTGATTATGCGTTTCTAATCTCACTCTCCGGAGCCTAGATTCTAACCTGACTTTTCCAAGCCTAGATTCTATCCTTAGAATACCCTCCCGAGTATCTCTAATGGACGAATGACGCATACATAATACAAGATAATCACATAGAATGAAGATCCCAGGTTATTCTAGCTAAGTGCTTCTCAACCCATTTGACAGATTTAGCTACTCATGCATAATGTATAGAGAGTGAACAGATATAAAGATGCAATTTCCATTTCTATAAATAAGTTCAGAGTACAAAATGACAATGGAAATAAGGGTAGAGAGCTTGATAGCAATTCCTTGCTTCCCAAGGCTTTTACACTGTATTATCTTTATTCCGCCCAAAAGATGTTCTTGCTTCTGCAAGAGTCAACCCTCTCTCCGATCTCGACGCTTTCAGCACTCTTCCAAGTTCACCAGAACGATCTCTCAGTATAATCTCCTTCGCTCACTTCCGCCTTCTAAGTAAAAGAAAACTATGAACAAGGCTACTTCTATCTAAGGGGAAAACTATCTAGCTGAACGAACTCCTTCACTGAAGGTGGCCTTCGGTATTTATAGATCTTCGGGGTGACAGGCTTCTTCTCTCTTATGATTGCACTGATGGGATAACATTAATTCTCTGTCTGATGCGCCGAATATTTGTCACCAAAAAGTTGAGTGTATTTGCTACAATAGGTCGTTAACGGCTTGTCAACTTAATTCAGAATCGACTGTCATCAGCTTTTTGTCCCATTGTGATTTACGCTTTTCACCCAGATGCGCCCACCATGATGCGTCGACTTTATGCAGTAACCTTCTTGAGCAGATATTCACGAGCGCAAATGATCGTATAGCCTTGCGTTACGCATTCTCTTAATGCGCTCAGACGTTAATTTCTTTGGATCGCATTTCTGCCTTGCGTCAATGCATTTTCTACACAAAAATACGTAAGTTAGCTGTTTTAATGTGATGGACGCATGTGATCGCAATGTTGTGAACTTGATGCTTTTGGATGTAATATTGTATATTTTTATCATCGCAATCCTGCATTGTTTTATAACTTTGTGCTATAATAACGTGCATTTCTGCCAGTTATCAGTAAACCAAACAGGAAATCCGTCGTAACATGCTGCCACTTCCACTCTAGTACTAGGAGTGTATTAAGCAATCCTGCTGGCCTCTATCGTTCAGGCTAAACTTGTTGACATACTAAACATCTGTCAACATACTCTGCTATTTCTCTTTTCATACTAGGCCACCAGTACAACTTCTTTAATGTTCTCTACATCTTCGTACTGCCTAGATGCATAGCATAAGCCGAACTATGTGCCTCTTCCAGAATAGCCTGTTTAAGTGTAAGGTATTAGGTACACGTACCCTACCTTCTTTCAATAGCACTCTGTTTGCTCTTAACTGGTAGTCCATTCTCAGACCTTTACTTACTTCTTCAGCTAACTTTTGAAGATCAGAATCTCTTAACTGTTTGCGTAGAATATCATCTATGAGAGTAGGATGTATGGAAACCCCAAACTCTAAGTTTCCTAGATAAGCATGTTAGCCAAAGAAATGTTATATTAAATATTTAACCAATGGAAATCCATGTTATTTATAGGAGTTATAGAGGAAGAGAAGGAAAAACACATTAAATGAAAAGGTTCACTAATTGGCTTTGGCTGGAGGCACTAAATGTGGGGGTAACGTGGCGGTTTAATCCTTGAACTCGGGAGGCGGCAGGAAGATTAAAAGGAAGTAAAACTTCAAAAGCATGGTTTCGACAATTGGCATGAGAAAATTTAGTGAAATCAATGCCATTTGAAAGCTAGGAGAATCTAGTTTTCGAGGTTGTCTTGCTGGAGAAAGATTGCAAGAGGAGAAGAACAAAAAGTGAAGAATTTGCAGAAGAGGCAGAATCTCGTATTAATTGAGGCCTGAGGTGAAGATTGGAAGCTCCAGTCCAAACCATAAGGAATTTTCAGCTTAAATTTTAAGGTAAGAAAGTAATCAATTCTAAACAAGTCTGTAGAAGAAAGTTTCTTGAAAAGAGTTCTGGATTTTGAGTTATGAATTTTTGAATTTGAAATAGAGAATTTGTGCAGAAGCAGACAGCTGCTTGGGAAGAACAAGCAAACAGCTCACCGTGGAGAGCGAGAGCGAGAAGAGAAGGATGAGGATCTCGCTCAGGATGATAATCTCATTGATTTTGTGATGAAGATCTCGCTCAAGAAGGAAATCTCGCTAGAAATGAGGGCTAAATCTCATTGGTGAGGAAGCAAAGCTTGTTAGAGGAGGTGAGTATCGCTAGGATGAAAGTTTTGCTAGGAAAAGCTTGATCTCACTCATGATGAGGATCTCGCTCATAAGGATGAATTCACTCATGATGATTATCTCACTAGTAATGCTGTCTGTGTTGATGAAAGTTCCATTAGTAAATGAACTATTTGAGGTATTTTACTAAGAATTCTAAGTATTTTAACTGGGAATTATGTCCTTTCAGGCTAAGAAGAGCTAGGAGAGGCATATAAACTATTAAGAGCCTCGACGAGCTGTGAATGACTAAGTGAACTTAATGTTTTCAATACTTATGCATATAAGGCCAAGTAAGTTACAAAGATGTTAATGGTGAATTTATACTCCCTCAAGCAACAAATGGTTAATGAATAGCTTAATGTATCTTCCCCAGCTTGAATATGTTTAACACAGGTCAAGGTATGTTGTGAAATCATTACAAAAGTTAGGTTTCTAATGTTGAAATATGCTTCCTAGAGGAAGGCTATGATAGAATGAGTTCTTGTGTAAATAATATGCAATGAAACTTAATTTGATGCTAACCCGATACTGAAGGACATGGAGAAGGTATCTGGGTAATAGTACCTAAGGTATTGACGACTTAGAAAACTCCACATGCACGTAGGTAGTTCTGAATGAGAGGCCGAAGTACGGGTCTCCTAGGCTATACACCACTAAAGGGAGACCGAAGTATGGGTCTTTTGGCTGGTAATAGATGTTGGGAGCTAGAGCATTGTAGGCTCGTTCTCAACTAAGGAACAATGATGTTTAATGATGTACAAGAATGGTTTAAAGCTATATTTAGAGAAAGTTGCTTGAGATACTCATCAGTATACTTACATGTTTATAGTGATGTAATGCATGATGTAATATGATTCTATAGTCACTCACTGGGCTACCAGCTCACAGATTTTGTGTGTTTTTCATTTACAGGTAACGGTCAGATTCCTTAAGGTTGATTCTGTTTTGCTTGCCACTGAAAGGCCCGGCTTATTAAGAAAACTTAGGTTGATGATCTGTTTATGTACACATGTTTTGAGAGGGACTAGAGCCTTGTTAGAGATGTTTGGGCCCAACTGTAAAGATTTTTTTCCGTAGATGTTATGTCATGGCTGAATGCATTTGTTTATATAATCTTATGTAGAACCGTAAGGAGGCATGTTGGATGCATACATTATTAATGTTTAACAGGTTGGCATTTAGATTAGAAGGCTAAGGTGGTGAATGCTGGCGGTAGGGCTAGTAACTACCATGGTCATATCCTCTTTCAGATTAAGAGGGTAATCTGGGAGGGGGTGTGACAATGTACTTGAAATGAAGCTATCAAACCTCCTATTTGATCAACTGATAATGCTGCTTTAGCACTATACAACTCATGTATCAAGACATCTCTTACTGAACAGATAACAGCTCTGGCTGATCTGGTCTTTCAACTTAGAGCATCAGCCACCACATTCTCTTTACTTGGGTGATAATCAATTGTATAGTCATAATCTTTGATCAAATTGATCCATCTTCTTTGTCTCAGGTTTAGCTCTTTCTGATTAAAGATATACTTTAGACTCTTATGATCAGTGAATATACGACAACGTTCACCAAACAAGTAATGTCTCCACAACTTTAAAGCCAACACAACTGTTGCTAACTTTAAATCGTGCATAGGGTAGTCACATTCATGCTTCTATAACTGACGAGAAGCATAGGCCACTACCTTTCCTTCCTACATCAGCACACATCATAATTCTTGTCGGGATGCATCACAATAAACCTCAAACTCTATATCTGGTGCAGGTAAAGTTAACACTGGTGCTGACACTAACCTCTTTTTCAATTCTTGGAAACTGTGCTTGCATTCTGGCGACCACTCAAACATCACATCTTTTCTGGTCAGGTTTATCAATGGTAGAGTTATCTTAGAAAAGCCCTCCACGAACCTCTTGTAATAACCTGCTAAACCAAGAAAACTGCGTACCTCTGTTATAGTCATGGGTCGTTCCCAGTTAACTATCGCTTCTATCTTTTGGGAATCTACACTGACTCCGTCAGCTGAAACTATATGCCCAAGGAATACAATTTGATTTAACCAAAAATCACACTTACTAAACTTGGCATATAACTTCTGTTCTCTTAGCATTTGTAACACTAACCCTAGATGTTCCTTGTGCTTCTCTACACTATTGGAATATACTAGTATATCGTCTATAGAAACTATCACAAACTAATCCAGGTAAGGATGAAATGTCCTATTCATCATGTCCATAAATACCGCAGGAGCATTCTTCAAACCAAACAACATTATTAGGAACTCATAATGTCCATACCTAGTCCTGAAACTAGTCTTTGGAACATCTGTTTCCTTCACCTTCAACTGGTGGTAGCCTGATCTAAAATCTATCTTAGAGAACACTGTGGCTCCCTTTAACTGATCGAAGAGATCATCTATACGAGGCAACAGGTACTTATTCTTAATGGTCACCTTATTCAATTGTCTATAGTCTATACATAATCTGAGAGTACCGTCTTTCTTTTTGACAAACAAGACTGGCGCTCCCCAAGGCAACACACTGGGTCTAATGTACCTCTTATCCAAAAGTTCCTGTAATTGAACTTTCAACTCCTTCAGTTCTGCTGGCGCCATCCTATATGGTGTCTGGGATATAGGTGTTGTACCTGGAACTAACTTAATAGTAAACTCAACTTCCCTGTCAGGTGGTAAGCATGGTAACTCTTCAGGGAACACATCTAAGAATTCTTGTACCACTAGTACATCCTCAGATCTTAGCTTCCTATCTTGTGAAACGGCCACATAGGCTAAATAAGCTTCACATCCCTTACTCGGCAGCTTCCTAGCCTTCACTGCCGATATTAAACTTCCTGGAAGTATTCTTTTACTTCCTACCAGGGTTATTTCTTGTTCACTTGGTTTCCTAAACACTATCTCTTTCTTAAAACAATCCATAGTGACATAGTGTTTACTTAGGAAATCCATGCCTAAGATAACATCAAACTCTAGTAACTCTAATGGAATCAAGTCAACCTATAACCTCTAATTCCCAAGAATTACTTCACAATTCCTGTAATACTCATGTACAACTAGAGTATCTCCTACAGGCGTAGAGATAAACAAATCCTCATTCATATGCAATGCAAATATGCTAGATATGAATGAGTGCGTAGCACCAGGATCAAATAACACATAAGCCGACTGATTACATAAAGTTATCGTACTAGTTACGACATCCGGAGCCTCTTCCGCTTCTTGGTGTGTCACTACATATACTCTACCCTGCTGCTGCTGCTGTCGAGCTACCGCTTTCTGCTTAGCTGTGCTAGATCCCTCACCTCTAGCTCTGATCGCTTTAGGTTGGTTTACAACCTGGGGAACACCTCTCTTTTCACCCTGTGCTCCATGACCTAGCTGGGGACATTCTTTCTTGAAGTGCCCCGCCTTTCCACACTGGAAACTAACATTCCTGTACCCATAACATACTTCTGTATGTGCTTACCATAGTTTGCACACAGTGGTTTCCTTCCTGTACTAGCTACTGATTCGCTAGCACGACCTGTTACCAATCTACCACTCGGTCCAACTACAGGTCTTGACCTCTTTCTACTCTAACCCTACTGGATCGTGCCTCCATAACTCTTCATACCTGATTGTCCAAAGAACGAGGGTCTAAAACTCTTACCTTTCATCTCTCATGTAGTCCTAAACTGCTCTGCACCTGGCTGGAGTATATCTTTCCTCACTACACTCCGTTCAACTTTGATAGCGGTCTCAACTAACTGAGTGAAATTCACCCAATTAGCTATAGAGGTAATGAGTGTATGTATCTTTCTTTTGTAAAGCATAAGCCGAACACATTAATTCTCACATCAACCTACTCACCACATGTAAGACCCTAACATTAAATCTAAAGTGGGAAGTTAAATAGAGAAGAAAAATCCTAATTAAGGATATTGGAACAAAGGGAGGAAAACATCAAAATTATCCAAAAAGGTGACCAAAATCCAAACACCTATGAAGGGCTTAAAACATGTTGGACGTAAGAAGGCATGGAGGATGGAAGCTAGAAGACTTGAAAAATGGCTAAGGGTTGCACACAACCAACACAAAGGCATACATGAGGACACAGACAACAAGCATGCATCAAAGTGAGCATGCTAGGTGCGCCAGCCATGCGTCAAGGCCAAGTGCACAGGCCATGCATTGATGGTAAGCGTGCAGCCCATGTGTCGATGGTGTATGCCAAGCGCGCAACCCATGCATTGATGAGCGCCCTGCCTATGCGTCGAATGGGCAAGGGGGCGAGCCATCCTATGCGTTGCTGAGCAACCATGCGTCGATGTGCCAGGCCAAGTGCACGCTCATGCGATCGAGCATACCTATACGACCAAGCCAGCGTGCAAGCACCTAGGCAGCACACCATGCGTCGATGGTCAGAACCATGCATTCATGCCTAGTAGGCCGAGCAAGTACACTTAGCAAGCCATGCGTCAAGGGTGAGCGGCCACCCTATGCATTGGTGATGACCAACTCATGCGTTGGTTAAGTTGAACTTTGATGAGGGAAAGGTGAGTTGCTATGCGTTAAGGATAAAAGGTGAGGCTAATTGATTTCAAGGGAGAATGCCAAGGGTATACGAATATAAGACTTAAAATAATTTAAGTAGAGAAATATGTGAGGTATTTAAGGGATTTATGTGGCAAAAGAAAGATCACATAAAATTCAAGTAGGAGGTGGCTAAAGGAGATTTCATGCAAATTGAAGTCTTATAACCCAAGCATGAGGTAGGTGAAGGAGATTTCATGCAATAAAAGGGATTTTGGCTGGCAAGCTGGAAGGAGAACAACTCAAGGCTAGGCTAAGGATAGGCTGGGTAGACTGAATGTTGACAGCTCCAAAGTGAGACAAATGGGAGTTGTGTTGTCAACATGGGGTGAGTTTGAAATGGCTATAAATAGGGGAGTTGGGCAAGGGGAAGTCATTCATACCAGCACCTAAATCATATGTTAAGAGCATATTTAGACTGTGACATTTGAATTATTAGGCTGCCAAGTTGATTGGAGATAAAAAAAACAAGGTTGCATTGGCGAGGCATTGAAGCAGCCGAACGCACAGCCAACCCACGCCTTACGCACACGCAGTACTGCGTCCATCCATCCGTCCATGTGTGCATCGCTCGACGCATCTCGTGCGCCAGCCCAATGCAGCTGCCTTCCCCATGCGGCGCATCACGCCCAGTGCACGCCCAGCGTGCAGCGCACGCCAAAACGCCAACCCCTGTGTGGCACAACACGCCCACTCTGCCTATTGCCCAACGCCCAGCTACCTATCTCGGTCCAAATAACCTCTAAAGAGGCTAACTTTGGTATTTTGGCTAATTTTGAGTAGGGTAAGCTGGTGTTTTCAATATAAAATGATATTTTGGCTAAGTTTGACACTATTTATTAATATAATAAGTATTAATTGAAGAATTTCCATTGATATGTGAATGTTTACTTAGCTTTAGTGGAAAAACTTGCTGACGGTGAGTGTTTACTTAGCTTTATGCTTTGATATGTGAATAAATGCATATGTAAGTGCAAAATACATGCTTATGATGTTATGATGATTTCCATGATATTGTTTGTGAAATTTCTATGGAAACTGAGATTATACCCAAATTACATAGTTAGCATGCTTAACAAAAGGTGCTTGATGGGAAAATATAGTTGGCCTCGGTCGGCGGGAAATAATAATCGATGACGACCGGCGAGAAATATAGTCAAGTACCTAAGCATGACTAGCGGGATAAAGAATTGTCGATATGCACATTGGCGGGAAAGTGGGTTATAGGAAAGTTTCCATAAAAAGTTATGATGATTGATAATGTGTCCATGATATGAGCATGCCACGTATAGCATGGGACTGAAGGATGTTGATTGGATGAACATATACATGATCATGCATAAATTATACTGGAATTATGATTATATGATTGATTTCCTAAAAATATGATTTGCAAAGTGATTATTATTTTAAAAAAACCACTCATTGGGCTTAGTAGCTCACACTCTTCCAAATGTTTTCTTATATCCCCCCCCCCCCCCCCCCCCCCCCCCAGGTAGCAAAGCGGAGCTTTCAAGGAGGAGTCTGCTAACCACCATCACACCAAGACTTGGTAAATTCTCGGGGCACGACTCGGATCATGTAATAAAGAATATAGGAAATTAAACTATGTGTATGAAAGATAGATAGAGTGTTGTAAACATGTTGAAATCCTTAATAGATATGGGGGGAATGTTAAATTTAAATGTTGTCTTGGAATACTACTGGTTTACACTCACGCTCCCTTCTCGGTCTTGGGGGTTAAGGCTAGGAAGGGGGTGACAAAATATTAACCTATGTGCACATAGTTCTCCCTTTCATGGGCTCAGAAGCTAGGCCCGTCGACCCTCTGACCATCCCATTCAAGTTTTTTCCGTCCCACAGGCTCAGGAACTAGACTCCTCGGTCCCCTGACCATCCTGTAAGGATTTATTTTGGGCTCAGGCTCTAGGTCCATAGACCCCCTGACCATCCCAATGTCATACACATCCCATAGCATAAACTACAACATATTAATTCACAATATGCTTCAAAGAGAAAAGGAAGAAACCACTCACAGTGATTTGTTGAGAACTTTCTTCCCAGTTCACCCGGTTTCCCTTGTTCCTCCGCTAGACCCTATTTCAGGTTTAATTTTAAGCTTAGATTACTCACTCTTTCGGGCCTTATCTCAAGACATTCCCTTCTTAAAAAATATGTGAAAATGTTGTAACTATAATAACTTAAAGTTTCGCCTTGAAATTCCTTGGCGAATGTTCCGAGTCTCAAGTTTATTCCTCCTGGCCCGACTGTCTCCTCACTGGTGAGCACCTCTCGGTTTTCCTTGAATTTGAAAACCTTAGATTTAGAATTGCGTTAAAGCAACCCTCACACTGAAACTACACTTAATTTAGAAACTTTTGATCTAAAAATCACCTGATTTGCATGAGTAGTTTGGAAAAGCTTCTTGTTTGAAGTTAGCCTATGCATCTGTCCATACAACCCTGTTCCCTTTGGCACCTTTGCTTGTACCTCCGCCCGAACACTACCTTCCCTCCTTCGAATATCTCTTATTCTTTCCTTTTTTTTGTGGTTTTTAAGTATTTAACGGATTGCATTGTGCACTCAAGTTTCCCCAATGGAATTCAAGTATAAATTCCTCTGAGTTTCCTAGTAAGTCCAAGGTTGAACAAAGGGACTTGTGAAAATAGTTTCATTGATAATGTTTATGAAAAATTTGTGGTAACCAAGTAAATAAATAAAGTATGGGTGTGTTGTTGCACTGATAAAAAAAGAGTAAATAAAGGCGGCGGATTTGAGAAAGAGAGTTGCGTTGATAGATGCAATGAGTATGTGATGAACGGGTTGAGAAGATCTTTAGCTAGCGTTACTCGGGAATGCGTCAAACTTTGTGATCATGTTACAACCATGCATAACAAGCCATTTCCCAATGTAAATGCGATGATCCTAAGTCTAGGACGCATGTGTTGAATGCAAAATGTCCATAGAGCTTATCCCTAAGTCTCTACACTTGTCCTATGCGTTGATGCAAAATGCATGAAAGAAAGGTGACCGCATACAATCATATCTTATTGCTAAGATGCATGCGATGCGTTGATAGCAAATAGTGCTCATTCCTAAGTGCCTATCTCTCATTTATATGTTCTAATCTGGTTCTTCCAAACCTAGATTCTGACCTAACCTTCCCAAGTCTAGATCCTGTCCTTAGACTACCCTCCCGAGTATCTCTAATAGACGAATGAAGCATACATAAACAAGATAATCACAAAGAATAAAGATTCCCTAGTTGTGCTAGCTAAATGTTTCTCAACCCATTCAACTGTTTTAGCTACTCATGTGTGAATTACAGAGAATGAAAAAATATAGAGGAAGACGTTCCTTCTTATAACTGAATTGAGTACAAAATGATAATGAAAATTAAAGGTAGAGAGCCTGGTAGCAATTCCTTGCTGACCGAGGCTTTTTACACTGAATCTCTAATCTGATCTACAAATATTCTCGCTTCCATGGGTGTCAGCCCTCTCTCTGTCTTGGAGCTTCCGATGCTTTCCCTAGCTTGCTAGAACGATCTATCGGCACACCTTCTTCCTCGCGTCAAACTTAAAATAAAAGAAGACTATGGACAAAGACACGAACATGTAAAATGATGAAATAATCGACTTCTTAACCCCTTCTCTGAAGAATGCACTTGGTATTTATAGGGCATCAAAGGTGAAAGGTGGCTTCTCTCTTCTGGTTGTATAGATGGGATAGCTTTAATTCCTAACTGATGCGCCGGATAATTGTCACCGATAAAGTTGGATGTACTTTGTGACCGTTATCGGCTGTCAACTTAATTTGGATCCGACTGCCTTCAGCTTTCTGTCCCATCGATCTTAATCGTCCTTTCGTCCAGATGAGTCCACCATGTTGCGGTGATTCTTCTTGGTTGAAATTTTGCGAGCACGATCAACGCAAAGTCTTGCGATGAAGTTGCGCTTGACCAATGTATTCCTATGACGCATTCTTTGCATTGTGTTTAAACATTATTCTACACAAAAATATAAAGATCAATTGATCTAATGCGTTGGACGCATGCGACTGCAATATTATAGAATTTATGCTTAATGGACACAATTTAACATATTTCATCAATGAAATTCGACATTGTTAAGGATTCAACACTATGATAATGTGCATTTCTGCCCATTATCACCCTCCGATAGGCCTTGGTGATAGACATTAGTCTTTTTGCAATTCAATTTAGTAATGCATACTTGAGAAGAAGTCAATTGATATCACCGTCGCCTAGTAATAAAAAAGGTGGAAGAAAGAATTTTAATTTATGCATGTTCAGGGGTCTACACTTCTTTAAGGGTATGATTAACCTGGGGTGGCCATGACATCCGTGGTTTCCATTTGAGCTAAAATATCTTAGAGGAATGAGTAAGCTTAGGAACTTTTGAAAGGAAATTGGCTCGTAGTTGGATGACTCGCATGACACCCATGTGGGCAAGCCAAAACAAAAGTCAGTTTCCTGGATTAAGTTTCCCCTTTGAGTTTTTTAAAAAAAAAAAAGATAATAATAATAATAAACAAGAAAGAAAAGCACGCAGTAAGGCGATGGATGACTAGACTTTGACCGATCCTATTTTACATCATTACCACTTTGAATTTAGGAAAGCTAGTTTAGGACCATTCGAGCTAGTGTAGGGGGAAATAAATGGGAGATTCATAAGGCCATTCCGGACTTGCTCTTGTTCAAAATAAATAACTTTGAGCTTGAACATGCATTAAAAATTTTAAAACAAATTTTCAAACCGTTCATTTTTCGATGGAATGCTTTTTGATTACCTAATCGATTGTGAAATTAATTCTAGATTGACTGTTGAGGCTTGAGTAAGGAACATTCTAGTTTGACAAACTGATTATTCTTGCATGATTGCTTGCTTTAACTTGCTCGAGGATGATCAAGAATTAAGTTGGGGGTGTTTGATAACACTGAAAATGTGCTATCTTCTTCCACTTAACTCAGGGTTGTTTAGCTACTTAATTTGGTTAAATTATCATTTTGTAAGACTTATGTGTACAAGCAGTCGGATTAAGTGTTCGGGAAAAAGGGCCCTAAAATGACGAAGTTATGAGCTAAATTGATCAAACGACGAAAGAGTGAAGGCCGCTGCCCTGCCAAGCATTGCAACATTCCCAATAAGCTTAAGTTCAATGCTAGCTCAACGCTAGAAGGCAAAATGCTTGAATGCAGGGTAGCCTTGTAATGCTGCCCCAAGCGTTGCGACGCGCCGGAGATGCCCCAACGCCATCATCGCACCACTCCCTAACACTGCCCTCCAACGCTCTAAGATAGAATTGATGGGACACGAGACATACACAGCGGAAAAAAGGATCTAATTACACTCTAATTTATTTTAATTTAAAGGAAAAAAGCATGCAATTGAAGGAAAAAACAGTAAATTAATAATTACCTTTGAAGCTCCCAAAAACCGCTTTTCCCCGCTGAATCTCGACCGAACTCTTCCGGACAACCACTAGAGTTGACCTACTATCCTCTGTACTCAAAACCGGGTTGTGGGACCCAATGAATGAAGAACCCAAGAGAGAGAAAGAGATGGAAAAAGAAATGGAATTTTGGGTTGGGTTTGGGTTGAGATTTTTTCTCCAAAATTGTGATTTTTCCAGCCCAAATTTTAAAACTAAAATTGGCAAAATGGGCAAAAGTTTTTAATCCAAATTCAAAGCCTATATTTATAGAAAAAAGCCATGCAAAAATTGCATGAAATCAATTCATAAAAACCCAACATCTAGAATCCACTAAGTGGGCTTAATGTCTCCACTATAAGCCAACACCTAGCCCACTATTTTGTTAGTGGAATTATCCAACAAAAGTTTGGATTTTCCCACTAACTAGTCAAAGGGCAAAATAGTTATTTTGTCAAAGTCAAACTTTGACCTAAAAGTCAACATTTTGACATTTTATGATTTTTTTTCGTGTTGACTAATTTTGATCTCTCGAGCATGAATCCGCTTTCATTTTCTCGAAATTCAAATCACATTTGAATATAAGGTCGGTCAAAGTTTGACTTTTCAAAGTCAAAAGTCAACTCTTTGACTTTTTATATCTTTGACCATTTCCATTATTTTCGAGCTTCCGAAATATGAATCCATTCATATTTTTTATATTTAAATCACATTTAAATAATAAAGCTGTATCTCTAAACTGAAAAACCGACTACTAATCACTTATACTTGTTGGTTTCTCTCTCTTCACCTACTTCGAACAATTCGAATCATTCTATCATACTGTTCTAAGTTTATTTCATATGAGCTAGTAGGGGAACCTAATAGACCTATAGATCATGGGCTCCAACGATTCGAGATTAGCTAGCTAAACTCTTTAGATGGAGCTAATCAACATTCGTTAACTAACGGGTCATTCCACTATAGTCCCGTAGTTGCACTCCTTTCACTATATTTGTGTCCATTTGATATAACCATGATTAGAAATCAATCCTTCACAGGTTGTTCGTAATCTTGCTGGGTCATAAAAACCGTTTTACCCCCAAGACTACATCTTATTCCTTAAGTTCCACTGATCCTCAAATGAACAATTGGTTTAAGGTTCAACCTATAAATCGAATACCTCTCGGGCCAAGGAGAGGGTAGGCCCTTTGTTCAAGACCTAGATTCAGTACTAAAGGAAATTTCCTATCTACTATCCCTATAACGGGTAGGAGTGAATTCCGTCTTGCACCCTATGTTCCCAGCTATCCACCTGATCTTACCCCTGAAATGGGAGGCTTATTGGGCCAACGACAATGAGTTGCCCTCACCTATGCAAATCTAAGGATAGTTCCGAGTGAACAGGAGTTCATAGTTAGCTCAGGATTAAGATTAAGTACCTAGGTCATCAATTAACAAAATAGTCAGTTTTATACATAAAACGACATTTAGAACGTAAAAAGTGACTATTTCATGGTTCAGTCTTATGCAAACTCATTGCATAGGATGCCCCCACTCACATATCTCTATATGAATGATTCAGGATCACATCGTTTGTACTAACTACAAAGTGGGCCGCATCCATAGTGTCCCCAGAACAAGGCACCCAACCTTATTCATATACAATAGACCATTTTGGCTATATATGAACTTGATCCACATTTATGTCACTACATAAATTTCAAACTACATTAAATAGCCTCAGGACCTTAGTTTATCGGATTCAAGATTACAATTTTAATAACAATTTTATCGAAAAACAAAACAAAATATGTTTATTAATTTACAAACTACGAGTTTTAGGACATAAAATCCAATAAGAATAGGCAACATTGCAACGCTACGTGGTTTGATGGACGCATAGCCCCTGTGCACGCGCAACGCAGCATCAGGCTAGCACTGTAACACCTTCTTGACGCTCGGCCATTATGTATCGTAGCGTTGCAATGCTCTTCCTAGCATTGTGATGCTGTGACAATTTTATAAAAGGATAATTTGTGTCAGTCGATTAGATCATCTCATAGTATATCGATTCTTAAACGATGCCGCTCTGTCCAACATAGTTTTAGCTTCGTTTTTCCACCAAAATTCTATAAAAAGTCTTTCCCTTTGCCAATTGTATTGAATTCGAGTATCATTAGAGGCTAAAGGGTAAGAACTTAGCTTGAGTTTGTTAGTTTAGTTTGGTTCCAATTCAATTCTTGAGACTCGTATTATAGTTCTGTGAGTTTTTATTAAGAATTTATTAGAATTTATCTTGAGCTTATTCTTCAATTTTTTTGTTTGGGATAATCTGGCAAATTAGTTATGCATGTTTAATTGATTGCTTTGATTGGCCCTAATTTGTAATCATTAGGTAGTCATACCTAGAAGCATGAGTTAAGTTAGTTTGTTGTGTTAATTTGGGATTCCAATTAGCAAGCATTTACTTTCTAACTTAGATAAATCTCGCTCAAATAATTGGTTAGATGATAGAAATCAATTATTTGGCTTAGGTTTGCACTTGATCTTAATGCCTGTTGATTGAGTGATTTGTTGAGGATCCTCACTTTTCTGTTAATTAACTTGATTTTTGGACTATCGGTTAGGATTCTAATTGAGTAGGCTAAGTTTTAATTCGAATATTCTCACGCATCTTTTGAATAGCATGTGATAGAATTGATGAGGAATGAACTAAACTATAATTACCCAAGCTAAGTATTTATTCGATTGATAAATTATCACATTCGTTTACTTGTGCACTTTTGTTCTTTAGCATTTTTATTTCAAATTTTCTCACAAAAAAAGCCCCCTTTTTGGTTACTTCCTACAAGTTCCAATCCTTGAGGAATCCATATTCGGTTCTCTGTGGTTCGACCTCAAACTTACTACTTGTACTACTAATTAGTATAAGAGGTTAGTTCGGTGCATGTAAATTTTTATTTGGGTTCGACGCGGGTTCACGAATGATGGTGAATCAACTGATTGGCCAGTAATAAAACTTCTTTGCATGATGATGTCCGAGAACCAATCTTTGGCTTCTTAGATGGGTTGTCATGCCAACAAACATCAATGATGTGACAACAGGAAGCACTCATGCAACAACAACACAAGTTGCGAGATTTTGTTTAACACTAGACTCAGTAGATTCAGAACCAGTAGGTTGTGACATGGGCATTTTTGTGCCAGCAATCACAGAGGCAACATGAGCAATTTTGCTTCACACTTCAGTACATTCGAGAGTTTCTTACTCAGCTCATCATTAGCCTCGCCATCCACCACATCTTCAACAACTCTTACAATTCACAGATGAAAAAAATCTTCCTTCTATACCCAACAATGATATCAACCCTCGAGAAAAATAAATTTGGGAGTGTTGTTCATTTTTGCTTTTTCATTCAAAGTTTTGTGGTCCTTGAATGCATTGTATGAATAAACTACTTTGAATGAATTATCAAGTTTATTCCTTTCTTCATAACTTTTTCTTGTATATATTTCCTTATGTTTAGGTGTGGGTGAGGTTTGAACTAATGCATTAAAAATTTGAATTTTTCTTTATTACTTATATTTCCTCAAAAAAAAAAGAAAAAAAGAAAAATCAATAACAACTCCGCTATTAGCATAAGAAAATACTGTCTGGAAAGAGTTTAGCTGCGATTGGCACCTATTCATAATTGGATGGTCGCATGACACCTATGGGGGCAAGCCAAAATGAAGGTGGATAACCATGATTAGCGCAAACATCAAAACAAATAAATTACAAATCCAATGTCTAGGCTTAAAGAAAAATCAGACTAAGACAAGAGTTGAGTTGTGAAGGTTACTCACTCGTAGTTAGATGTTTGTATGACACTTGTAAGGGTAAGCCAAAATGAAGATGAATTACCCGAATCAACACATAGATTTTAGAAATAAAAATATAACATACAAACAATAAAAGACATAAGACTGAGCCTTTATTTTTTAAAACATCAGCGCATCGTAGAAAAGAGAGATAAAATTATCTGGAAATGAGTCAGGATGTTTTGAAAATCAGCTTGCTGCATTTAAACTTGAAATTTCGTCCTCGCTAAAATATCACATGAATAGTTGAGGACATCTCCTTCTCATTTGCTCTTGCAATTCCTAGGTTGCTTCCTCAATTTCATGATTACGCCATTACACCTTTACCAAAGGTATCATCTTGTTCCTGAGTACTTGGTCTTTCCTGTCAAAAGTCTAGATAGGCTCTTCTTCATATGATAAATCTTCCTTGAGCTATACTGATTGTTCTGCTAGTATGTGCATAGGATCAGGCTCATACTTCCTCAACATCAACACATGGAATACGTCATGAATACGATTTAGCTCCAGAGGTAACTGCAATCTATAAGCTGTTGATCCAGCTCATTCCACAATCTCATATGGTCCGATGTATCACAGACTTAACTTCCCTTTTCTGCCAAATTGGAGAATTCTTTTCAATGGGGACAATCGAAGAAATATATGATCTCCGACTTCAAATTCTAGTTCTCTTCTTCGCTTATCCTCCACATAAATCTTATGTCTATCGCGAGCCACCTTAAGGTTATCTCTGATAAGCTTCACATTCTCAGTTGTCTGTTGAACTAATTCTGGACCCAATAATTTCCATTCTCCAACTTTGTTCCAACATATTGGGGTCTTGCAAGGTCTACCGTACAATGCTTCATAGGGAGCCATTCCAATACTTGAATGATAACTATTGCTGTATGCAAATTCGACCAATGGTAATTGCGTATCCCAACTTCCTTTGAACTTTAACACGCATGCTCTTAACATATCTTTTAGTGTCTGTATAGTTCTTTTCGACTATCCATCCATTTGTGGATGAAAAGTTGTACTGAAATGCAATTTAGTGCCTATAGCCTTCTGTTGACTAGGCCAGAATTTCGAAGTAAACCTCGAGTCTCGATCTGACACTATGGACACGGGGACTCCATACTGACTGACTATTCTATCTACATAAATCTTAGCTAGACGATCCAACGTAAAGGTAACTTTTATTGGTATAAACTATGCCATCTTGGTTAGTCTATTAACTATCACCCAAATGCCATCATATCTTGAGGGTGTCCTAGGAAATCCAAAAAGAAAGTCCATTGTCACATGCTCCCACTTCCACTCAGGCACTGGGAGTGGGTTTACTAATCCTGCTGGTCTCTGCCTCTTAGGTTTCACCTGTTGACAGACTAAACATTGATCTACATATTCCGCTATGTCTCACTTCATCCCAGGTCACCAGTATGATCCCTTCAAGGTTCTATACATCTTGGTGCTTCCTGGATGTATAGCGTAAACAGAACCGTGTGCCTCTTCCAGAATAGCTTGCTTAAGCTGAAACTTATTAGGCACACACATTCTTCCTTCCTTTACTAGCACACCATCTGTTCTCAGTTGGGAATCAATTCTAATTCCCTTACTTACATCATATAACATCTTCTGAAGATCAGGATCTTTCAACCGATCTTGCTTAAGGTCTTCCATTAAAGTAGGTATTACCTAAAATGTAATTATCAATCCTTCTAAATGTCTTATTGATAGGGCGGTTCTAAAACTCATGTGTTGGATTTATGTCCTAAAACTCGTAGTTTGTAGATTAATAAACATATTCTGTTTTGTTTTACGATAAAGTTATTATTGAAATTATAATCTTGAATCCAATAAAATAAGGTCCTAAGGCTATTTAATGTAGTTTGAACTTTATGTAGTGACATAAATGTGGATCAAGTTCAAATATATAGCCATAATGGTTTATAGGTTATGAATAAGGTTGGGCGCCTTATTCTGGGGACACTATGGATGCGGTCCACTTTGTAGTTAGTACAAACGATGTGATCCTGAATCGTTCATATAGAGATATGTGAGTGGGGGCATCCTATGCAATGAGTTTGCATAAGACTGAACCATGAAATAGTCACATTTTATGTTCTAAATGCCGTTTTATGTATAAATTTGCCATTTCGTTAATTGATGACCTAAGTAACTTAATCTTAATCCTGAGCTAACTATGAACTCTTGTTCACTCGAAATTATCCTTAGATCTGCATAGGTGAGGGTAGCTCATCATCGCTGGCCCAATAAGCCTCCCATTTCAGGGGTAAGATCGGGTGGATAGTTGGGAACATAGGGTGCAAGATGGAATTCACTCCTACCCATTGTAGGGATAATAGATAGGTTGTTCCCTTCAGTACTAAATCCAGGTCTTGAATAAGGGGCCCCACCCTCTCCTTGGCCCGAGAGGGATTCGGTTTATAGGTTAGACCTTAAACCAATTGTTCGTTAGAGGATCAATGGAACTTAAGGAACAAGAGCTTACTAATCATGGTTATATCAAATGGACACAAATATATCTATAGTGAGGGGAGTGCAACTACAGAACTATAGAGGAATGACTCGTTAGTTAACAAAAGCACTGTCTAAAGAGTTTAGCCAGCTAATCTCGGATCGTTGGAGCCCATGATCTATAGGTAAAACTTAGAACAGTATGATAGAATTGTTCGAATTGTTCGAATTAGGTAAAGAGAGAGAAACCGACAAGTATATGTGATATAGTGGTCGGGTTTTTTAGTTTAGAGATACAACTTTAATATTTAAATGTGATTTAAATATCAAGAATATAAATACGTTCATATTCGGAAGCTCGGAAATAATGGATATGGTCAAAGATGTAAAAAGTCAAAGAGTTGACTTTTGACTTCGAAAAGTCAAATTTTGACCAACCTTATATTCAAATATGATTTGAATTTCGAGAAAATGAATGCGGATTCATGCTCGGGAGGTCAAAATTAGTCAACACGGAAAAAATCATAAAAAGTGAAAATGTTAACTTTTTGGTCAAAGTTTGACTTTGACCAAATGACTATTTTGCCCTTTGACTAAAATTAGTGGAAAAATCCGAACTTTTGTTGGATAATTTCACTAACAAAATAGTGGACTAGGTGTTGGCTTATAGTGGAAACATTAAGCCCACTAAGATAGTAGATTATAGGTATTGGGTTTTTATGGATTTGGTTCATGCAATTGTTGCATGGTTTTTTTTTATAAATTGGGATTTTCAATTTAGTTGAAAAACTTTTGCCATTTTGCCAAAAGAGTTTTCTAAATTTAGGCTGGAAAATTCTCTTTTCTTGAGTGAAATAAAAACCCAAACCCAAATTCATTCTTATTTTCCATCTCTTTTCTCTCTCTCAGTTTTCTTCATCCATCGGGTCCCACAACCCGGTTCTGAGTCCAGAGGATAGTAGGTCAACTCTAGTGGTGGTCTGAAAGAGTTCGAGTTGAGATTCAGCAAGGAAGAGCGATTTTCGGGAGCTACAAAGGTAAGCTAATTACTGTTTATTTTTGCTTCAAATTGCATGTATTTTCCTTTAAATTAAAAGCAAATTAGAGTGTAATTAGATCCTAATTCCGCTGCGTATGTCTCAAGTTCCAGCATGTGGTATCAGAGCATGCTAAAATTACGCTCAATTGCTTTTGGTGGGTGTTTTTTTCCTATCTATTCAAGTGTTGAATGAAATGTGGACTAAAGTGGATTTATTATGATTTTGGCATTGTTTTCTCTAAATTTCTTGTGGAAATTTGTAATTGCTCACTTGTTTATGAGCATTAATGTGTGAAAAAGGGTCTATAAATTTGTTGGAGTCAATAGAGTTGAAATTAGGCTGTAATTTCTTGATTCCGGGAGAGAGGACAACAACAAAATTGAAGAAAAATTACTCACAGACCCGGATTCTGCTTCCAGACTCGCGTGAAGCTCCCAGACCTAACCCTCCAGCCCTGATTTGACCTGATTCGGAGTAGCCCTGCGTGCGCCAACTGTCGTTGAAGCATTCGACCGTTCCGTGATCGACCCGGTTTGCCGACCGCTCTGCCCAACCTGGTTCGAAGGTGCCTCGCGCTTCCGCTCCACTTAGCGTGACCCGTGCGCCTGCTCCGTTTCTGTTCAACTCAACTTGCCCCACATTCGATCTCCATTGACTGGGTCAGCGACCATTGACCAGCCAGTCCAGACAGTCTGGACTGGTCTGTTTGACCTAGTTGAGCCAGTTTGATCGGTTCAACTTGGTTTTTGATGTTTGTGGGCCGGTTTGAGAGATTTTTGGCCAGTTCAATATGGTTCAAAGTGTTTGAAGCCTATTTCGGGAAGCTGGTTGCTAAATTTTGTAATAAATTAGTTATTTGTTTATTTTTAATGCCAAAATCGGTCCACTTTAGTGTTGTTTACTTATTATGCATGTGATGTATAATGTTGTTTGATTATGTGTGCATATAGTATGCCATATAGTTTTAAAACCCCACCATAGGAAAAGCATGTGACATGCATTTGTTATATCTTATAAGTATTATAAAATATATACTATGCATGCTTAGTTTTAATATAAGTGTTATATTAAAGCATGTTTGATTGAAGGAAGCATGTTATAGATGAATTTTCTAGGGTTATAATTGTTATAAAATAACCTAGACTATTAAAATCTATAACAAAGATAAGATGCATGCTCATTTAGGGTTAACCATTGAGCAATCCCAATTTTCATAGAAAATAGGTCGATATCTTGTAAAACCAAAGTTACAAGGAAACTCACCCGACAAGATCTTGGCAAAAATTCAGATAAAATGACTTAGGTTGAAGATATTTAAGTTGACGGTTCACGGAACACCTACTACCTAGAGATCGAGCCGGTGTCTGAGTTAGGTTAAACTGATTTTATGAGCATGCGTGAGCGGTGTGAGGTAATAAAATTTGTTTATCACCTAGACATCGTAGGTTAAAAATCCAATATAAAAGTTATACTCGGATGAATCACCTGGACTTAGGATATATTGTTAGCCGAAATATATCACTAAGTATTTTATACTCTAACTGTCTAGAATACTTCAGCTGGAGAGAAGTAATGTACTTTTAGCTCTAACGTCTCTAAGAGTTCACACCGTGAGATTCATGCTTGGCTTTGGGCCACCCTGGGAGCGGACTCCATTCAAAGAGTGTTTTCATGAGTCAATACCAAGGCGAATAGGGGAAGTTGTTCATAGTAAGTGGGAGAAGGAAGTGTGTCAACACATCCTACGGTCTCTTCCAATAGGTCGCACTGTGAGATTCCTATAATATGCCTACATGTCTGCCTTGGAGCGACCTTACCAATCGGATGGCTGTATTATTGGATTTGGAACTCCGTGAACTTTAGAAATTGATAGAGTCTCTCAGTTCAGTTTTCATTCTTGTCTTTCCAACTTCGGGAGCATAATGATTCCGATCTTTGAGGTCTGAAAATGGAGGGTCACACTTACGAGAATTACTAAGTGTTAGTAAATTCTTGACCAAAGTAGCAATAACTGAGTTACTATAGGAATAAGAGTTATTCTGGTGATAGTATCTAGTCAAGATAGTCTTGGTTCAACAGAAGAATAATCGATCACCTCTCGATGAAGGTTATTCAAAACCGTTGAAATATCGTTGCAAAATATAATAATGAAGGGCACATTATTAGTTTTTTTTTTTTTTTTTGCTAAACTTGATTGGATTTAAAAGATTAATGTTTTTTACTAAAAAGGATATGTTTTTCTTTTCAGCATGATTAGCTCTCTAGATCAACTCTTAGCTTTCGAGAAACTAAACGGCGATAATTACTCAACATGGAAAAACAATATGAATTCAACACTAGTAATAGATGACTTGAGATTTGTCTTAACTGAAGAATGTCCTTAGGCCCCTGCCTTAAAAGAAGCACAAGGTAAATATGATTTACTAGTTGCTGAGACATGTTTAGTGGAGGATGATACTTCAACTTGGATATTGGATTCATGAGCCACTAATCATATTTGCTTCTCTTTTCAGGAAACTAGTTCCTAGAAAAAGCTTGAAGAAGGCGAGATCACCCTCAAGGTTGGAACAGGAGAGGTTGTCTTGGCCGAAGCAGTGGGAGACTTGAAGTTGTTTTTCGAAGATAGATATCTAGTATTTAAAAATGTTTTGTATGCACCTCTTATGAAGAGGAATTTAATATGTATCGGTTGTATTATGGAACAAATGTATAAAATATGTTTTGAAGTTAATGAAGCGTTCATTTTCAGAAAAGGTATTCAAATTTGTTCAACTATACTTGAAAACAACTTATATAAGTTAAGACCAACTAAAGCAAAGTTTTTCTTAAATACTGAGATGTTTAGAATAGTCGAAACTCAGAATAAAAGGCAAAAATTTTTTTCTAATGCCTATCTATGGCACTTAAGACTTGGTCACATAAATCTCAATAGGATTGAGAGATTGGTTAAGAATGAACTCTTAAATCAGTTAGAAGAAAATTCTTTACCTCCATGTGAGTCTTTTCTTGAGGGAAAAATGACTAAGAGATCTTTTATTGGAAAAGGTCTTAGAGCCACAAATACCCTTAGAGCTCGTACATTCGGACCTCTGTGGACTGATGAATGTCAAAGCTCGAGGTGGGTATGAATATTTCATCAGTTTTATTGATGATTATTCAAGGTATGGTCATATTTACCTAATGCATCACAAGTCTGATTCTTTTGAAAAGTTCAAAGAATATAAGGCTGAGGTTGAGAACCAATTAGGTAAAACAATTAAGACACTATGATCAGATCGAGGTGGGGAGTACATGGACTTAAGATTCCAGGACTATATGATAGAACATGGAATCAAGTCATAACTCTCTATACTTAATATGCCTCAGCAGAACGGTGTATCTGAAAGAAGAAATAGAACCTTGTTGAACATGGTTCGCTCAATGATGAGCTTTGCTGAGTTACTTGATTCCTTTTGGGGACATACATTAGAGACTGCTGTCAATATTTTGAATAACGTTCCCTCTAAAAGTGTTTCAGAAACACATTATGAGCTATGGAAAGGGCGTAAAGGCAGTTTACATCACTTTAGGATTTGGGGATGCCTGACACATGTGTTGGTGTAAAATCCTAAAAAATTAGAACGTTGTTCAAAACTATGCCTATTTGTAGGTTATCCAAAAGAAACAAAAGGTGGTCTATTTTAAGTTCCTCAAGAGAATAAGGTATTTGTATCGACAAATGGCACATTCTTAGAGGAAGACCACATAAGAAGTCATCAACCTTGCAGTAGACTAGTATTGAATGAAATTTCCAAAAACGCTACAGATAGAGCTAGTTCATCTACTAAAGTAGTAGATAAAACTAGTACATTTGGTTAGTCACATCCTTCTCAAGAGTTGAGAATGTCTCGACGTAGTGGGATGGTTGTTCATCAGCCTGACCATTACTTGGGTTTAACAGAAACACAAGTCGTCATACCTGATGACGGCATAGAGGATCCATCGACCTATAAATAGGCGATAAAAGATGTGGACCGTGATCAGTGAGTTAAAGCCATGGACCTGGAAATGGAGTCTATGTACTTCAATTCTGTCTGGAAACTTGTAGATCAACCAAATGATGTAAAATCAATTGGTTGCAAGTGGATCTACATGAGAAAACGAGACCAAGCCAGTAAAGTACAAACTTTTAAGGCTCGACTTGTGGCAAAGGGTTATACCCAGAGAGAGGGAGCGGACTATGAAGAAACTTTCTCTACTGTTGCCATTCTTAAGTCGATTAGAATACTCTAATCCATTGCCACCTTTTATGACTATGAAATTTGGCAGATGGATGTCAAGATAGCCTTTCTAAATGACGATCTTGAGGAGAGTATCTATATGGCTCAACCAGAGGGGTTTATTGCACAAAGTCAAGAACAAAAGGTTTGTAAGCTTCAAAAATCCATTTATGGGTTGAAACTAGCTTCTAGATCTTGGAATATAAGATTTGATACTGCGATCAAATCTTATGGCTTTGAACAGAATGTTGACAAGCCTTGTGTTTACAAGAAGATCGTCAATTCTACTATAGCGTTCTTAGTTTTATATGTTGACGATATTCTACTCATTGGGAATGAAGTAGGTTACCTAACTGACATCAAGAAATGGCTAGCAACACAGTTCGAAATGAAAGATTTAGGAAATGTGCAGTATGTTCTAGGGATTTAGATTATTCGGAACCGCAAGAACAAAACATTAGCCATGTCTCAAGCAACTTATATAGACAAAATGTTGTCTAGGTATAAGATGCAGAATTCCAAAAGAGGTTTGTTACCTTACAGATATGGAATTCATTTGTCAAAGGATCAATGTCCTAAGACACCTCAAGAGGTTGAGGATATGAGACGCATTCCCTATGCTTCCGTAGTAGGGAGCCTGATGTATGCAATGTTATGTACTAGACCTGACATATGCTACGTGGTAGGGATAGTCAGTAGGTATCAGTCCAATCCTGGATAATATCCTCAAGTATCTTAGGAAAACGAGGAACTACATGCTCGTGTATGGTACTAAGGATTTGATCCTTACTGGATACACTGACTCTGATTTTCAAACCGAAAAAGATGTTAGAAAGTCTACATCTGGATTAGTGTTCACTCTTAAACGAGGAGCAGTAATGTGGAGAAGTGTGAAGCAAAACTATATTGCGAACTCCACAATGGAAGCTGAATACGTAGCTGCTTGTGAAGCAGCAAAGGAAGCAGTATGGTTGAGGAAATTCTTTACAGATTTGGAAGTCATTCAAAATATGCATCTGTCTATCACCCTATATTGTAATAATAGTGGTGTAGTTGCAAATTCAAGAGAACCAAGAAGCCACAAGAGTGGCAAGCATATTGAACGCAAATACCATCTGATCCGGGAGATTGTACATTGTGGAGACATTGTAGTAACCCAGATATCTTCTGAGCAAAAAATTGTTGATCCTTTTACAAAGGCCCTCACGGCTAAAGTGTTTAAAGGTCACCTACAGAGTTTAGGTCTACAAAGTTTGTAAACTAGGACAAGTGGGAGAATTTTTGGGTATATGCCCTAGTTTATTGTATTCATATGTTTATTGTACTCATATGTTTCTCACTTAAATTCAACATTGTGATACTCCACTAGGAGTTTTAGTCCAAGTGGGAGTTTGTTAAATTTTATGTCCTAAAACTCGTAGTTTGTAAATTAATAAACAAATTCTGTTTTGTTTTTCGATAAAGTTATTATTGAAATTATAATCTTGAATCCAATAAACTAAGGTCCTAAGGCTATTTAATGTATTTGAACTTTATGTAGTGACATAAATGTGGATCAAGTTCAAATATGTAGCCATAATGGTCTATAGGATATGAACAAGGTTGGGCGCCTTATTCTGGGGACACTATGGATGCGGCCCACTTTGTAGTTAGTACAAACGATGTGATCCTGAATCGTTCATATAGAGATATGTGAGTGGGGGCATCCTCTGTAATGAGTTTTCATAAGATTGAACCATGAAATAGTCACTTTTTATGTTCTAAATGCCGTTTTATGTATAAAACTGACTATTTTGTTAATTGATGACCTAAGTAACTTAATCTTAATCATGAGCTAACTATGAACTCTTGTTCACTCGAAATTATCCTTAGATCTGCATAGGTGAGGGCAACTCATCATTGTTGGCCTAATAAGCCTCCCATTTCAGGGGTAAGATCGGGTGGATAGTTGGGAACATAGGGTGCAAGACAAAATTCACTCCCACCCGTTATAGAGATAGTAGATAGGTTGTTCCCTTTAGTACTGAATCCAAGTCTTGAATAAGGGGCCCCACCCTCTCCTTGGCCTGAGAGGGATTAGGTTTATAGGTTGGACCTTAAACTAATTGTTCATTAGGGGATCAGTGGAACTTAAGGAACAAGAGCTTACTAATCATGGTTATATCAAATGGACACAAATATATCTATGTGAGGGGAGTGTAAACTATAGTGGAATGACCCGTTAGTTAACAAATGTTGATTAGCCCCGTCTAAAGAGTTTAGTCAGCTAATCTCAGATCGTTGGAGCCCATGATCTATAGGTCCATTAGGTTCCCCTACTAGCTCATATGGAATAAACTTAGAACAGTATGATAGAATAATTCGAATTGTTCGAATTAGGTAAAGAGAGAGAAATCGACAAGTATATGTGATATAATGGTCGGGTTTTTCAGTTTAGAGATACAACTTTAATATTTAATTGTGATTTAAATATCAAGAATATGAATACGTTCATATTCGGAAGCTCGGAAATAATGGAAATGGTCCAAGATGTAAAAAGTCAAAGAGTTGTCTTTTGACTTTGAAAAGTCAAACTTTGATCAACCTTATATTCAAATGTGATTTGAATTTTGAGAAAATGAATGCGGATTCATGCTCGAGAGGTCAAATTAGTCAACACGAAAAAAATCATAAAAAGTCAAAATGTTGACTTTTTGTCAAAGTTTTACTTTGACCAAATGACTATTTTGCTCTTTGACTAAAGTTAGTGGAAAAATCCAAACTTTTGTTGGATAATTCCACTAACAAAATAGTGGGCTAGTTGTTAGCTTATAGTGGAAACATTAATCCCACTAAGATAGTAGATTATAGGTGTTGGGTTGTTATGGATTTGGTTCATGCAATTGTTGCATGGTTTTTTTTATAAATTGGGCTTTTCAATTTAGTTGAAAAAACTTTTGCCATTTTGCCAAAAGAGTTTTCTAAATTTGGGCTGGAAAATTCTCTTTTCTTTGAGTGAAATAAAAACCCAAACCCAAACCCAAATTCATTCTTATTTTCCATCTCTTTTCTTTCTCTCGATTTTCTTCATCCATCGGGTCCCACAACCCGGTTCTGAGTCTAGAGGATAGTAGGTCAACTTTAGTGGTGGTCCGAAAGAGTTCGAGTTGAGATTTAGCGAGGAAGAGCGATTTTCGAGAGCTATAAAGGTAAGCTAATTACTGTTTATTTTTCCTTCAAATTGCATGTTTTTTCCTTTAAATTAAAAGCAATTAGAGTGTAATTAGATCCTAATTCTGCTGCGTATGTCTCGAGTTCCATCATCCTGAACTCCTGGAGTAACATTTCGAATATCGTTCCCAAGGATTACTTTGGATCCCAAGGATTTCCTACTCAATGCATCAACTACAATATTTGCCTTACCAGGGTGGTACTAAATTGAGTAGTCATAGTCTTTGATCATCTCTATCCATCTTCCCTGCCTCAGGTTCAACTCCTTTTGATAGAAAAAAAATATACTTTAGGGTCTTTTGATCTGTGAATATTCTGCAATACTCTCCAAATAAATAATGTCTCCACAGCTTTAGAGCTAATACAACTACCGCCAGCTCCAGATCATGCGTAGGATAATTGCTCTCGTGCTTCTTAAGCTGACGAGATGCATATGCAATCACTTTCCCATCCTACATCCAACACACATCCTAGTCCCTGTCGAGATGCATCATAATAAATCTCAAATTATTTACTTAGGATTGTTAAAGTAAGTATAGAAGCCGATACTAGTCTTCGTTTTAACTCTTGAAAGATCTGCTCACATTCTGAAGTCCACACAAACTTCACATCCTTCCTGGTCAAATTCGTCACTGGAAGGGCTATCTTCGAGAAACCCTCTACAAATTGTCTGTAGTAGCCCGCTAAACCCAGAAAACTTATACTTCAGAGGCATTTTAGTCTTCTGAGGATCCATATTTACTCCTGCTGCTAAAACCACAAGACCAAGAAATACATCCCGATCTAACCAGAAATCACATTTGTTGAACTTTGCATACAATTGTTTTTCTCGCAACGTCTGTAATACTATCCTTAGGTGGATCATATAATCCTCCCTACTACTAGAGTATACTAATATATCATCAATAAATACTATCACAAATTGATAACTTGTAGAAATACAAGTTATTTATACTACTTTATTTAGATATTGCGGTTAAAAGAGAGAAAAGTTGCGTCAATTGTATGGAAATTGGCTAAGAAATACAAGAACTATAAGTATCATTAATACATCCACTGAAACCATTGCGATGGTAGAAAAGAATATTTCAAGTCTGTTTTACAGGAAATCAAGTCATCGTATGCGTTCATGGCTCAAGAGAAAAAGATTAACGCATCTACATCGCATTGCGCCCATCATTCAGGAATGAATAGACGATCAACGCAATGACGGCACATGCGACAATCGATCAAGAGCTTTGCAATCGACGCAACTTCAATCGCATGCAGTAATAAAAAACAACACTGCATGCGGACAAAAGGTCGAAGATGCAAATGAGCAACACAATCACAGAGGATATTATCACATGTACAACTAACCGTTGTGCATTTTCAACGGATTGATTGCATAATAGAAGGAATATTTATTCCACCATTCTCGAAATTTCCATAACAATAAAGTGAGGACCACACGGCAAGAGTCAAAGCATTCATCTATAAATACCTTCAAAGAATTCACCAAAAAATATACTTGATACGGGATAATTGATACGAGGCTATTCAGAGAAAGGCTGATTTGAGTGCTGATCAAGAAGATCCAGGAAGAAAAGAGAAAGGCCGAGAGGTGAGACTAGATCATCTCTACCGGTTGAGCAAGCCTGAGAGGGAAGCTCATCCTTCCATTCACTCTATCTACGCCGACAAGCAATCTCTCCATCCAGATCGGTGTCAAGACATTGGCACTCTTTTGTATCTATTTCTAACTCTTATTCATAAATTGTACTTCATCTTCTTAGTCTAAATCATTCACAACCATGTATCAGACGCTTGATTTTATAATTAATTGTCATGATCATTTTCATTTCCACATTTCTATCTATTTCCGTTCCTCCATAAATCACTTTCTCCACGATGTTTTCTTAATCCCTAGGTGATTAATATAAATTAAGCAAGTAATTTAATCTGTGCTAAAGAAATAAGGATGTTAGCTAAAGCATGTTAGACGACATCTTCACCTGTGAGAGCAGAAGTAAAGATGCCATTCTGATCTATCAAGAGAAGGTTAGAAGAATACGTTAACTAAAGCAAGAAGTACTTCTAGAGATGGAAGCAACCTTGCGTTCACTACGTTCATCCCTATTTCACCCC
The DNA here is from genome assembly GCF_027475165.1 of Benincasa hispida. Lineage (NCBI taxonomy): Eukaryota > Viridiplantae > Streptophyta > Magnoliopsida > Cucurbitales > Cucurbitaceae > Benincasa > Benincasa hispida. The sequence continues at coordinate 23,091,793 of NC_143483.1, forward strand.
AGAGATGTGGGAAAACACAGCCGATCACCAAGAGGTGTACGCCAAGGGAAAGCGGAACCGTACTTATATCTTTAACGCAATTAAGGAACTTGTGATGTTTATATTAATTATCCTTTCTCTTTCTACTTCGCACATATGCCTTGCCACCGCATAACACGATCTTTGTATAATCTTCACAGTGAGTCTCAACCTCGATATCTTGTATCATGTAACCTGTATCTTGTTTCATCATAGCTTAGGTTTATTTTATCGCACTTTACTTTTATCGCAATTTACTTTATTATCGCATTTTTATCGCTTATCTTTACTTTACTGCACAATTTACTTTATTGCATGTACAAACCACACTTTTATTGAACTGAAAAACCCCCGGTCGCATATATCAAGAACGTAACACAATCAACCTAAAACAATCCATGTGTTCAACCTCGAATCACTCTGAGAAACTTACGGTGAAATTATACTTGGTTTCAATGCAAGGAAACTTGTGACAATGCATAGCATACTATAAGCATATCATTAATAACGCATACATCTAGAAGTAGTATCGCATATCATCGCAATCATCCATGCGTTGTATGACATAAGAAGATAAATTTTATGCGTTACAAGTTTATGGACTAATTTTATGTCAACAAGTTTATGGCGCCGTTGCCAGGGAGTGGTTAACGGTTATTGTTGAATATGTTTGTGATATTTTGCAGGATAGATCTCTTTGTACTTGTTGTTCATCGCGAAGAGCAGTCTGACGACTTATGAGCTCTGGAGTGATCCAGATATTTTAAGCGAACCCAGAGATCAGGTGTATTATTCGCGCGGAAGCACATCAGGGCCGAATTAAGTGGTGAAGAAGCATGGCTAATAATAACGAGGCACCCGCAGGGAATCAAAAGAAGAATTGGCCAGTGTAAGATTCTATATTTCTTGCCACTGACCGCAACGTTCCAATGAGAGATTATGCGGCGCTGGATTTCTATAACTTCTCACCAGGAATTTCAAGACCAACGATTGAGGAAAATGCACGCTTTGAAATAAGACCGATTATGCTGCAGATGATTCAGAATGTGGGTCAATTCGAAGGATTACAAGGAGAAGACCCACATATGCATTTGACGAATTTTGTAGACATGTGCAGCATATTCCCCATGCCTGTGTGACTCCAGAAGAACTTAGGTTGTATCTTTTCCTATATACATTGCGGGATGAAGCAAAAAGGTGGGCTCAGTCGTTAGAGCCAGATGAGATTAATGCGTGGGAACAGTTAGTTGACAGGTTCATGAACAGATTCTTCCCTCCAGCTGTCAACGCAAGGAGACGGAAGGATATCTTGAATTTTGAGCAAAAGGGTTATGAAACTTTGAGCACCGCCTGGGTGCATTTCAAACAATTAGTGAAGAATTGTCTGCATATCAAGATTCCCGATAGCATTCTGATGGAGACATTTTACAATGGCTTAGATCAATCAACGCAAGCAGTTGCCGATGCCTCCGCAGCAGGAGGATTAATGGACAGATCATATATGGAAGCCAAGAGCATATTAGATCCCATTTCGTGACATTCTGATGAGTGAATTGATACCGAGTTTGAGGAAAGTGGTTTGAAGCAAGGAAGAGTAGAAAGTGTCGATGTGTCAACTAATACAATGAGCACACTGGTTGATCAAATGACCATGATGACCTTGCTCCTTCAGACGATGGCTAATCAACAGAGAAATCTCTTTCAAGGTTCAGTGCAAGTTAATGCGTTGACGCATGTGGCCACAATGAACTGTGTTCAATGTGGGGAGGAACATCTAGCAGAAGTCTGCCCGTGGAATCAATAGGCCGAATATTATGTCTATAATGAGTCATTTGGCAACATCTACAACCCTGGTTGGTGGGATCACCCAATTTTAAGTTGGGACAAGAATCACAACCAAGGGAACCATAGTTTCCAGCAGAACAATTATCAAGGGGATTGAGGCAACCCTCCAGTCTTCATTAATCCAGGTAACTCTCAAAGTATACCACCCTATGACCAACCGTTCTTATATGATACCTCTTGCAGTACCTCGCATCTGGAGACTTCACTGAAGCATTATATCAAAAAGAGCGAGGCAATTAGACAATTGCAAGCTGACTCCCTTAGAGGTTTGAAAGAGCAGATTGAACAGCTTGCAATTGAGTTGAAAAATAAAGTTCCTGGTACGTTGCCTAGCAGTTCAAGAGCATTGGGGCCACGAGGTAAAGAGCAATGTCACGCAGTGACATCGAGGAGTGGTAAAACAACAGCCCCTATGCTACCAGTACCAGATCAAACAACATGGCCAGTAGATCTAACTGTTGATGATGACCAATCAATCAGTAGTGGAAAAATTATCAGTTCAGAAGTAAGTACACCTACAAGAGATGAAGCTCCTCAAGACTTGAATTTTAAATCAATGCAACCTCCAGGTAACGAAACATAGCAAGAACAGGACCTCAAAAAAGAACCAATTAAATAAGAAGTAAGGCGGGATCCTCCACCTTTCCCCTCCAGGCTGTAGAAGAAAGATGATAGCAAGCAATTCCAGAGGTTCTTGGTCGTTCTCAGACAATTACACATCAATATTCCCTTAATAGAAGCTTTGGAATACATGCCGAGCTATGTAAAATTTCTCAAGGATACACTTGCTAACAAAAGAAAGATCGGGGAGAATGAAACAGTTGCATTAACATATGAATGTAGTGCACTGTTTCAAAACAACATCCCCACCAAAATGAAAGACCCTGAGAGTTTTACATTGCCCTACTCAATAGGAGGGAAGAAGGTCGGGTACGCGCTATGCGATTTAGGGGTGAGCATAAATCTGATGCCCTTATTGATCTTTAAGCAGTTGGATATCGACAATGCAAGACCAACCACGATCACACTATAGTTGGCCTATAGATCGATAACGCATCCTAAGGGCAAGATAGAGGATGTACTCGTGCAAGTGGACAAGTTCATCTTCCCGGCAGACTTTATCATATTGGATTATGAAGTTGATAGAGAAGTACCTATCATCTTGGGTCGCCCATTTCTTGCAACAGGGCGAGCGCTGATCAATGTGCAAAAAGGAGAACTCACCATCAGAGTTGACAATCAGGAAGTGAAGTTCAATGTTTTCAATGCATTGAAGTACCCAAGTGATATGGAGAATTGCCAATATATTGTGGAATTACGGGAAGAACCTTGGCACGAACCCCTGAAAGAATTGGAGGAAGAAGAATTTGGAATCGGCGCAATATGGAAGGAGGATTGTGCCACAATTCAAGTTGAATTAAATTTTGAACCACTCAAGTTATCTGAACGAACCTCACAATGCACTAAGCCATCTTTGGAAGAACCACCCGTGCTAGAGTTGAAGCCGTTGCCTGTGCATCTTAAGTATGCTTACTTAGGAGGTAACAACATGTTACTGGTTATCATTTCTGCCTCGCTGAGTAAGGAGAAAGAAGATGCACTTATATAGATCCTGAGAAATAATGCAAAGTCTTTAGGATGGACCTTGGTAGACATTCGAGGAATCAGTCCCTTGTACTGCATGCATAAGATTCGTCTGGAAGAAGGAAAGACGGGATCGATAGAAAGGCAACTACTCTTGAACCCTACTATGAGGGAAGTAGTGAAGAAGGAAATAGTGAAGTGGATGGACATAGGTGTCATCTACCCAATATCTGATAGTAGCTGGGTGAGCCCAATGCAGTGTGTTCTAAAGAAAGGGGGGATGACAATCGTCACTAATGACAAGAATGAATTAATTCCCATAAGAACGACCACGGGGTGGAGAATCTGCATGGATTATCGCAAGTTAAATTTTTCCACTAAAAAGGACCACTTCCTACTCCCGTTCATTGATCAGATGTTAGACAGACTTTCTGGGAATTGAATTCTTCTGTTTTCTTGACGGCTATTCAGTGTACAACCAAATAGAAATTGAGCCAGAGGATCAAGACAAGACAACCTTCACGTGCCCATTTGGTACGTTTGCATTCCTACGTATGCCATTTGGACTCTGCAATGTGCCAGGCACTTTCGAACAATGTATGATGGTGATCTTTTCAGATTACTTGGAGGAGTCAGTCGAAGTATTCATGGATGATTTTTCAGTTTTCGGCAATAATTATGACTCCTGTTTAGCTAACCTTTAGAAAGTTTTGAAGAGATGTGTGGCAACGAATCTTGTTTTGAACTGGGAAAAATGCCAATTTATGGTTGTAGAAGGAATTGTACTGGGTCATAAAATCTTGAAGGCAGGATTGGAAGTTGATCAGACGAAAATCGACGCAATTTCCAAGCTACCTTCACTAGTAAACGTGAAAAAACTTAGGAGCTTTCTGGGACATGCTGGGTTCTATCGAAGATTTATTCGCAACTTCTCCCAGATCGCAAGGACCCTAAGTGCGCTCCTTAAAGCTGACCGTGAATATAATTTTGATGATGCGTGTACTAAAGCATTAAACACATTGAAAGATGCGCTCATCACCGCACCCATTTTGATTGCACCGCATTGGACGCAACCATTTGCGTTGATGTGTGATGCGAGTGGACGCAAGGACAAGGTATTGCATCCTATCTATTATGCGAGCAAAATGTTGAATGATGCGAAGGAGAATTATACAACCACGGAGAAGGAAATGCTCGCAATGGTGTTTGCACTGGAGAAATTCCGTCAGTACTTAATCGGAACAAATGTTGTGGTGTATACCGATCACTCTGGGATCAAATATCTGATGAGAAAGGAGGATGCGAAACCAAGGCTTATACGGTGGGTGTTGCTCCTGCAAGAATTTGACCTAGAAATCAAAGACCGGAAGGGCATTAAGAACCAAGTCGCTGATCATTTGTCAAGAATGGAGAATTACGAGGTTCAAGGGAAAGAAAAATATATTGAAGAAAGATTCCCCGATGAGCTGCTAATGTCAGTAGACATTAATGTTCCCTGGTATGCGGACATTGTGAACTTCATCGTTTGTAGTCAAATACCAGATGACTATACTTACCAGCAGAAGATGAAGCTAAGACACGACGTCAAATTTTATTTCTGGGACGACCTATTCCTATATCGACTTGGACTTGATCACATTCTACGTCGATGCATTCCTAAGCACGAAGTCAAGCACATTCTAGAGCTTTGTCATGAGTCCTCTTATGGAGGACATTTTGGGGGGCAGCGGACTGCCGCAAAGGTTTTACAGTGTAGCTATTTCTGGCCAACACTGTTTAAGGATGCCCATGCCCATGTTGTGCAATGCGACAAATGTCAGAGAACGGGGAATATGTCTAAAAGAAATGAAATGACGTTGACGTCAATCTTAGAGGTTGAGTTATTCGATGTTTGGGGAATCGACTTTATGGGCCCGTTTCCACCATCAGAAGGTCATCATTATATCCTGGTTGTGATTGATTACGTATCAAAATGGGTTGAGGCCATCGCATGTGCCAAGAATGACTTGGCCACAGTGGCGAAGTTTCTTAAGAAGAATATTTTTGCTCGATATGGCATGCCATGGGCCTTAATCAGCGATGGGGGCTCTCACTTTATCAACCGCATAATCACCAACGTGTTGACTAAATTTAATGACAGCCATAGAGTTGCAACCGTTTACCACCCACAGACTAATGGGCAGGCAGAGATTTCTAACCAAGAGATCAAAACTATCTTGGAGAAGGTAGTCAATACCTCCAGGAAGGACTGGTCGCGCAAGCTTGATGAGGCACTGTGGGCATACAGGACTGCCTATAAAACACCAATTGGCATGTCCCCGTATGCCTTGGTCTTTGGAAAATCTTGTCATCTGCCACTCGAGTTGGAACATAAGGCGATGTGGGCATGCAAGAAACTGAAGTTTGATTTAGCAAGTGCAGGGAAAGTCTGGAAGCTACAACTGAACCAGTTGGTCGAATGACGAAGGGACGCCTATGAAAATGCCAAGATCTATAAGGAGAAAATCAAGAAGTTGCATGATGACCGCATAAATGATCGGACATTCGTCGAAGGTCAACAGGTATTACTCTTTAACGCACGATTGCGATTGTTTCCAAGGAAATTGAAGTCTCACTGGTCTAGGTCGTTCAAAATCAAGACTATCTTTCCCCACAGCGTAGTGGAACTAACAACTTTAGATGGGAATAACGCATTTAAAGTCAATGGTCAATGAATTAAGACTAAGTAGCAATTCTCTCTTTGTGTCTGTGCCTCTTCTTTATCATCCTTTGTCAACTTTACGATATTCTTAATCTTTCTTTTTGCGTTATTCATTGCACTTCCATGATGTATAATATGCATTCACTTAGAAACATTTCCCATACTTTGTAATTTCTAACTAACACTTAGTTAATTCGTAGCTTAGCAGTACTTTACCTTTTACCCATCAAAATTCTGCTCAAACCTTCTTTTTGAGATTTTGTCTAAGTGTTTGTCTATTCTGTCCAAACAACGCAATGAGGACCTTGCGCATCTCTAAGTTTGGGGGTGGGGAAGGTCTGAGCAGATGTTTATATTAATTATCCTTTCTCTTTTCGTACATAAGCCTTGTCACCACGTAACGCGATCTTTGTATAATCTTCACAGTCAGTCTCAACCTTGATATCTAGTATCATGTAACCTGTATCTTGTATCATCATAGCTTAGGTTTATTTTATTGCACTTTACTTTTATCGCAATTTACTTTATTATTGCATTTTTATTGCTTATCTTTACTTTACTGCACAATTTACTTTATCGCATGTACAAACCACACTTTTATTGAATTGAAAAACCCCCGGTCACATATATCACGAACGTAACACAATCAACCTAAAACAATCCCTGCGTTCAACCTTGGATCACTCCGAGAAACTTACGGTGAAATTATACTTGGTTTCAACGCAAGGAAACTTGTGACAACGCATAGCATACTACAAGCATATTGTTAATAACGCATACATCTAGAAGTAGTATTGCATATCATCGCAATCATCCATGCGTTGTATGACATAAGAAGATAAATTTTATGCGTTTCTAGTTTATGGACTAATTTTATGTCAACACAAACTGGTCCAAATAGGGATGAAATATCTTGTTCGGGACATTCATTAGTCTGAATGGAATTACTAGGAACTCGTAATGTCCATATCTTGTTCTGAGTGCGGTTTTGGGAACGTCAGCCTCCTTCACCTTCAACTAATGATAACCTGATCTCAGTCTATCTTTGAGAACACCATGGCTCCTCTTAGCTGATCGAATAAATCATCAATACGTGGTAGCGAATATTTATTCCTGATCGTTACCTTATTCAACTGCCTATAGTCGATACACAGTCTAAGTGTATCGTCTTTCTTCTTCACGAACAACATTGGAGCTCCCCAAGGCGAAACACTAGGTTGAATGTATCCCTTGTCAATTAATTCCTGTAATTACACCTTCAACTCCTTTAACTCAGTTGGTGCCATTCTATATGGTGCTTGCAATATGGGAGCAGTTCCTAGAATTAGGTCAATAGTGAACTCCACTTCTCTATTGGGTGTAAATCTCGATAATTCCTCAAGAAATACATCTAGGAAGTCATTTACCACTGGAACATTTTTTGGTTTTAGCTTCCGCTCTTGAGCGATCACAACATGAGCCAAATAGGCCCTACATCCCTTTCTCAGTAGCTTCCTAGCTTTCACTACTAGTATCAGACTTCCTGTAGTTAATCTCTTGCTTTCTACCAGGATTACGTCCTGACTATTTGATTTCCTGAACACTACTTCTTTCTTATAGAAGTCCATTGAGGCACGATGTTTACTTAGGAAATCTATTCCTAAGATGGCATCAAACTCTAACAAATCCAAGGGAAACAAATCAACATAAAAATCCTGACAATTTATCAGCACATCACAATGTTTATAACATTCCTCTACTATTATCACATCTCCCATAAGGGTAGAGATATATAACTCTTCAGACATGGGCTCAGACAACCTATCTATACTAGATGTAAACATGCTGGATATAAATGAATATGTGGCACCAGGGTCAAATAAAACATAAGCAGACTATCTACATAACATTACATTACCGGTCACAACATCTAGAGACTCTACTACCTTCTAGTGCATCACGGTATACACTCGACCCTGCTGTTGGGGTCGACTTACGACATCCTTCTGCTTGGCACCACTTGATTCTTCACCTCAATTTCCAGTGCCCCTTGGTTGATTAACTATCTGGGAAGTGGGGGACAATCTCTCTTGAAATGTCTTGCTTGACCGCATTGGAAACATACCCCGCTTCCACTATAGCACACTCCAAGATGCCTGTTCCACAACTAAGGCATATTGGTTTCCTGTCCGTACTGGCTACAGACTCAATAGCTTGTGGCATCTCTAGCCGGCTGACTGCACTGGCCGTGGGTCTCGATTTCGTCTTTCTGGATCCCTGCCAACTCATACCCCTGAATCGGCTTCCACTAGACTAACCTGCAACTGGGGGTCTGGATCCCCTATCTCTCGGCCCTACTACAGCCTCACCACCTCTTTGCAACTGCTCAACATCTGCTAAACTCTGTTTCACCCATATCGCCATTTCTACTAACTGGTTAAAGTATAACCAATTAGTCTATGATGTCACCGAAGTTCTAGTCTCTTTCCTCAGTCCTTGCTCAAACTTCCTGCATCTATCTATTTCCTCAGCAATAATCGACAGAGCATATTGTGATAATTTTGTAAATTTCTGCTTGTACTCTGCCACTGACATGCTTCCCTGTGTCAATCTAAGGAACTCACTAGCTTGGGTTAATACTTGACTTCAAAGGCCTTCCTGAACTTAGGCCATAATATCACATCCGTACTAACTTGTCTGGCGGATACTACCTTCCACCATTTCTCTACTCCTTTACAGTAGGAATGTAGCTAACCCTACCTTTCTGTCCTCAAGGCAACCCATAGCATTAAAACATTTTCAATTACATCCAACCATACCTCGATTTCAGTTGGGTCTACTGTACCCTCGAATGTCATAGCCCCTAGGGCTTTAAGCCTCTCAATTCTATACTTCTTCTCTTGGTCGGCCTGTATTGAGCCTACACTGGCTGCCAACCTCTGTGCTATTATGTCAAAAACTATATCTTCTAAGGATCTTCCCTCACCTGAGGAGTACAAGACTCTCCCTCAAATGTCATTTCCTGACTCACTGGATCTCTTACCTTCCTCTTTCTTCCTGGTGGGTTCTTCCTAACCTTAGGGCCTCTAGTGGTAGGGTCAGTATTCCTATCTCATGTCTGCTTGCTCTTTCTGCCACTTTGCCTCGACATTTTCACCTATTAAAATGTACATATGTTAGGGACTCACACTTTAGGGACTTAGACTTATGCATAAATTCTCCCTCTCATTCCCAAAATCTTATACTCTGTTACCAACTTGTCACACCCTCTTCTAGATTACCCTCTCAACCTAGAAGAAGATGTGATGGTAGCAGTTACTAGCCTTATCGCTAACACTTACTCCCTTTACTTACTTACTTAACTCCTTTAGTGCCAACCTGATAAACATTATTAACTTATACAATTAGCCTATATCAGGAAGGTTCACCATTAACTTCCATACAATCACATAACAAACCATAACACAATATCTACAGATAAAATATTTACAGCTGGGCCCAAAATGATATTAACAAGTCCCTGACATTCCTCACTAACATGTCCCTAACACTTCTCACAACATGTGTACATATATACAATAGTTAACCTAGTTTCTCTTCAATTAGTCGGGTCTTGTGTGGCAAGCAGCAACAGGATCAATCTTGAGGAATCTGACTACTACCTGGGGAAAGAAAAAACATTTGAAAATTGTGAGCTATTTGCCCAGTGAGTGACTACTAGAAACCAGGAGATACCATGCTTTTCATTAATATAAAACATGTAAACATTCTGGAAAACATTTCAAGTAACTTCCTTAAAACATGACGTAGTCATAACATCAAGCTTTTTGAGAATTAAACATCAATAAACATCATTAAACCTTAGTTGAGAACAAGCGTACATCGCTCTAGCTTCTAACGTCTGTATCCGTCCAAGAGGCCCATACTTTGGTCTCATGTTGCTGGTATATGGCCTAGGAGACCCTTACTTTGGCCTCACATTCAGAACTACCTACGTGCACATGGAGTTACTAAGTACTGTCAACACCTTAGGTACTTCCTGGATACCTTCCATACCTTCAGTATCCGACTTACTAAAAACATATCCTGCTTTAAATCAGACACATTAAGAATCTTTCAGAACATAGCTTTTAGCTTAGCATTTTGTAGAAACTTAGCTATAGTCTTCAAAATGCATGCTTCAACATAAAATACTTAATTTGAAATAAAACTAACATATCACCTTGGCATGCGATAGAATAAGCACATACTTGAGGAAAATGCTAAGCAACCTCATGAAACTTAGTTGCTTGAAAACATATAAACTTATCATCAAATAACATTGAAATCGCATGGTTTATCATTTTTAAAAACATTGAAAATATTTGAGAATATTTAGTCACTCACTGGACCTTTAAGTTTGGTTTCTTAGGGCTTGGTAAGCTTCACCAATTGGGGTTGCACCTACACACATAAAGGTACCTTTTAGCTTTCTCATTAGCCTCCCTTTTGAGACTTATTATATAAATAAGGCCCTTATGCCAAACCATCACATGGTGCATCCTACACTCACCTTGAGAGTCGGACACTTAACCAAACTTTGGAGGATTAGCTCTTAGGCAATCACATCTCATTGCCAAACTTTCAAGCACTTAGCCAATTTTCAAAGTGTCCTTTAGCCTGCGACATCACTTCCCATCTTGCAGTTGTTCTCGCACAATGCTGATCGCTTAGCTTGCCTTGCTTAGCAGCTGATAACGGGCAGAAATGCACGTTATTACAGTGCAAAGTTATAAAACAATGTAGGATTGCGATGGTAAAAATATACAATATTGCGTCCAAAAGCATTAAGTTCACAACATTGCGATCGCATCCGTCCATCACATTAAAAAAACTAACTTATGTATTTTATGTAGGAAAATGCGTTGATGTAAGGTGGAAATGCGATCCAAAGAAATTAACGTCCAAGCGCATTAAGAGATTATGACCGCAAGGCTATGCGATCATTTGCGCATTAAGAGATTGTGACCGCAAGGCTATGCAATCATTTGCGCATTAAGAGATTGTGACCGCAAGGCTATGCGATCATTTGCGCTCGTGAAAATCTGCTAAAGAAGGTGGCCGCATAGAGCTGGCGCATCAAGGTGGGTGCATTTGGGTGAAAGCTTAATAAATCACGATGGGACAAAAAGCTGATGACGGTCGATTCCGAATTAAGTTGACAAGCCATTAACGACCTACTGTAGCAAGTACACTCAACTTTTGGTGACAAATATTTGGTGCATCAGAAAGAGAATTAATGCCATCCTATCAGTGCAATCATATGAGAGAAAAAGCTCTTCACCGTGAAGCTCTATAAATACCGGAGGCCATCTTCATTGAAGGAGTTCGCTCAGTTTACAGAATTCTCCATATAGATAGAAGTTAGCCTTGTTCATAGTTTTTCTTTTACTTAGAAGGCGGAAGCGAGTGAAGGGAGATTACATCGAGATATCATCCTCGTGAACTCGGAAGAGTGTCGAGGAGCGTCGAAATCAGAGAGAGGGTCAACTCTTGCGGAAGCAAGAACATCTTTTGGGCAAAATAGAGATAACATAGTGTAACAGCCTTGGGAAGCAAGATATTGCTACCAGACTCTCTACCCTTATTTTCCATTGTCATTTTGTACTCTAAACCTATTTTAGAAAATGAAAATTGCATCTTTATATCTGTCCACTCTCCTTTACAATACGCATGAGTAGCTAAATCTGTCGAATGGGTTGAAAAGTACTTAGCTAGCATAACCTGAGATCTTCATTCTATGCGATTATCTTGTATTATGTATGCGTAGGGATACTCGGGAGGGTAGTCTAAGGATATGAACTAGGCTTGTAAAAGTCATATTAGAATCTAGGCTTGGAAGAGTCAGATTAGAACCGCATAATCAAGAGATAGAAGCTTTGTAATAAGCTCTGTTTGCTATTAATGCATCGCATGCACCCTGGAGATAGGAAATGATTGTATGCGATCGCCTTGTCCTTGTGTGCATCTTTCATCATCGCATAGGCAAGAAGTAGAGACTTAGGAATAAGCTCTATAGACATTATTGCATTCATCGCATGCGTCCTAAAATTAGGAGCTATCGCATTTGCATTGGAAAATGAACTATTGTCGCATGAATGTAGCATGATTGCATAGCTTGGACGCATTCTCAGGAAACACTAGCTAAAGACCTTCTCAACCCGTTCCTCTGCATAATCATTGTATTTTTCGCATAATTACTCTTTTTTCAAATCCACCACATACTTTTTATACCTTCAACAACAAACCAACCAACACTTGATTTATTTGTTACCGCAAAGTGATCTAAAACTACCATCGCATACTGTTTTCCATAGTCCCTGTGTTCGACCCTGGGTTTACCAGGCAACTCAGTAGGATTTATACTTGGGTCTTTCTGAGAAAACTTACATGCACAACGCATTTTACACCATCGCATTCCTTACCATTATTTAATCTGCATGAAGTTTTTGGTGTCGTTGCCGGGGACTACAGCAATACATTGTGCTAATGGTAATTTTTTGATTTTCTTTGCAGCTTTCAATCTCTGGCGAATTACGACCTGAAGATTGAAAGAATGTTCCGACGAAGATTGAGAACCAACCATCAACAATAACAAGACAAAACTCCAAGAATGGCGGAACAACCAGAAGAGAGGGCCACAAATGCAAATAATATAATGGCCAACCCCATCCTCCTGGCGAATGACCGCAATAGACCCATTTAGGACTATGTGTTGCCCAACCTATATGATTTCTCCCCAGGAATCATGAGGCCAACTTTGGGCGGATCGAGGTTTGAAATGAAATCGGTTATGTTACAGATGATTCAAACTACCTGACAGTTTGGTGGTAGGCGTGGCGAGGATCCGCACGCCCACCTCCGAAGTTTCATTTAGATCTGCAACACCTTTGTGTTCCCAAAGATCTCTACCGAGGAGGTTCGACTAACATTGTTCCCATTTTCCTTAAGCGATCAAGCAAGAAAATGGGCTTATTCTCTAAAACTAGAGGAGATAACATCGTGGGAACAAGTAGTGGAAAAGTCCATGAAGAAATACTTCCCTCCAATAGAGAACGCAAGAAGGAGGAAGTTAATTACAAATTTTGAATAGGAAATTGACGAATCGCTCAATGATGCCTGGGCGAGGTTTAAGAGGCTGGTAAGAGATTGCCGGCATAATAGCTTACCAGATTGTTTACAGATGGAGATTTTCTACCATAGATTAAACCTTGCATCGCAGACGGCTGCCAATGCGGCAGCAGCTGGAGGTCTGCTTGTAAAACTTACGATCAGGCGAAAAATATACTTGATCGCATTGAAAAAATCACGAGGACTAGAGAGAAAGCGATCAAAGATTAATAATTATAGACAGTGATGTGAACAACGGGGCCATCGCATCCCTACAAACCCAAATGAACACGATGATGAGTTTGATACAAGGCATCACAATTAATAGCATGAGAACGCAAAAAGGGCTGGTCAACGCAATTGCTTTAACGACCATAAGTTGTGCCATCTGTGGAGAAGCATATCCGATGGAAGAATGCCCAAGAAATCCACAGTCAGTATGCTTCATAAAGAATAACCCTTATTTCGATACGTACAACACTTGGTGGAGAAACCACCCCAATTTCGTGTGGAAAAATCAACAACCAAGCTTTCAACCAGTGGCACAAAAGGAAGGGCCACCAGGATTTTTCCTGCGAACAAACGGTCAAACGCATAACCAAGCTAGCAGTTCACAGGCGCTGTAGTTTCATCCTTGGAGAGTTTGCTGAAGCAATATATTGAAAAGAATCAAACAGTGCTTCAAAATCATGCGACGTCCATCCACAATCTTGAAATTCAGATGGGATAGATTATGGGTGAACTCAAAAATAGACCGCAAGGAGCATTGCCAAGCTCGACTAAGCTTCCTCGTAACTCTGGGGGTATATGAAAGGAACAATGCTTAGCAGTCTCCTTGCTAAGCAAAAAATATGACAGCGGAAGTAGGGGAGGAACCCATCACGACCAACTTGAATGTGGTGACAACCGAGAACCCGTTGACATATGATTCAGAAGAGCCCGAGAAGATGAACCCAGAAGTTGCATCCATCTTCAAGCCTCTAGGACACGAGATAGAAGAAGTCCAACTACCACCATTCCCACAAAGATTGAAAAAAAAAATAGAATGATGAAGGAAAGATTGCTACAATGATGGTAACGCAAAATATGACGATCCCACCAAAAATGTGCGACCCAGGAATCTTCACGATATGTTCAATTGGAGGGTTCAACATTGGTTAAGCACTATGCGATCTTAGGGTGAGTATAAATGTAATGCCGCTATCAATCTTTAAATGATTGAATATGGGAAAACTCACGCCCATAACGGAGACTCTCCTACTTGTGGACAGATCCCAAATACATCCCGAGGGAGAGTTGAAAGATGCTGTAATCTCAATTGACAAATTCATCTTACCGGTAGACTTCATCATTCTAGACTATAAGGCGGACGAAGATGCGCCCATCATATTGAGGCGACCATTCCTCTCGATCGGTTGTGCTCAAATTGATGTGCACAAGAGGGAGATCGTGATGAACCTTAATGGGGAAAAGCTATGGATTAAGGCAATCAATATCCCAGAAGACCGAGAAAAGAAGAGAAAGTCGTCGTGGATGTAAAAAGTCCAGATTGAAATAAACAATCCCTGCGTTACTATTCGACCCAAAATCATCAGGGACACAATCTTTTTGGAATATCTTTTTTTTCTTATCAATACTTCATGAACTTTCATTACCTTGCATTTATTATCGTACATTTATCTTTTTTTTTAAAAAAGGGAGAATGTGATCATGTTGAACGATCGTAGTAAACAATTTTGTTAACTTTGTTTTTTATTTGACCCTCTCAATGTTTTCTTTGCAACGATCGAGGTGAACGATTGCAGAGGTGCTACACGAAAGATGCAACTACTTTATTCCGTCGCCATAATCAAAGAGAGCAATTCGCTGCAAAGTAGGATTCATCCACAAATAATGCGGGTGACAGAGCAAATTTGGGGGTTGTATCTTTCCTTGACTTTATTCCAAATTTTCCTCTATCACATCGCATTTTAACTTTGATCATTTTAGCATCGCATCCTTTTTAGTTGGCGCAATCATGTAACATTAATTAATTTAGTAAGTCATTGCATTATTTCTCTTTGCCAATTATGATTTCAATGATGAAACACATGCCTCTATTTTTTCGTATATACTAGAGTCAACTTAATTTTAGGACAGTCAACTCATGAAATATTTCTAAAAGTTAGTAGTCTGCTAGCTTTCTTTCAAACTGCCTTTTTACAAAAATTTCTAACAGCATCGTATGACTTCTTTCAATCTTTCAGCAATGGGGACATTGCTGTGTTTTAAATTTGGGAGTGCGGTATTCATTTTCAACCTTTCTATTTTTAGCATTACAATAAAATATATATATATATAAAAAAAATATTAAAATGTTGTGATCGGATCCTACTTGTAGTTGGATGTCCACATGACACTCGTGGGGGCAAGCCAAAACGAAGGTAGAAATCATGATAAACGCATAAATAAATGATCGTAACTTTGCTGCCAAATGGGCATGAGTTTAGTCTGAGAAAGAGCGCCTTGCTCATAGTTTAGACTGAGAAAGAGCACCTTGCATAAATAAATGATCGCAACTTCGCTCCCAAAACGAAGGCTAGGCACTTGGATCAGTGCAAGGTCATAAAAAAAAATATATGATAACTGGCAAAAGCCTTTTATTTAGAATTATAAGGGCTAATAAGTAGAAAATACGGTGATAATAATTAGAATTTGCGAAAAATTGAGTTTTGCATCGATTAGCACCTAAATCCTCACTGACCCCAATATTATGCATTACTCCGTGCCAAAGTGTCTATTTATGTAGCTATCGCAGGAATCAAACGCATGCGTTGGAAATAAGCAATCGCAAACAAATGCATGCGCTGAAGCCAGGCGACCACAAAGACAAACGCGTGCACTGAAAATCGAGCTATCGTATAGACGAATGCATGTAGTGATCACATGCATCCATCACATGGAAGTTGCGGTGATCGAATGTGCCCATCGCATGGAAGTTGCGGTGATCACTTGGAGATTGCGGCCACAGAGTGACAACCATAATAGAATGGCAATCGCAAGTTCGGTAGAATGTGTTGATACTTCAGCTGAATCAAGCTCAGACGCATACCTTGGGAGTATCAACAAGATAAGACGATGTGACATTGCCCATACTGCGACAAAGGCAACAGTGAGACATAACGCAATCATGATAGCTGTTGGCGTTTAAACTCTATAAATAGCCCCTTGGAGAATTCGAACTTCTGCCTTAAGGCAGAGGTTTGCGATCACAGATGAGAGCATGAGTGAGATTTGCAATGAGAATTCTTCATCTCCACAAACCAGACCATGACAACCGAAACTTTCGCCGGAGATAGAGCTCGAGAGAGACATCTCCACCAGTCATCCATGGCACCACTGGCAGCCTTGACGCAGAGTCTTTCATTTCTCCTCTAACCTCTGTATTGTATTAAATTTTAGCTTAAGATATTAAGACATTTTGTAATCAATGCATATCTTGATTCCTTCAATGCCATCTTCTTCATCATCTTTATCTTTATCATCATTTACCTTCATCGTTTATTTATCAAAGGCGATCGCATACTTAATCGTGTAGCCTAGAGATAGGACGCATGTAGCAACCCACCGAGAGGTGTGCGTTGTGTGTATAGTGAGTTAATCCTCTTTGCTTGGTGAAAGTCTACTGCAACGCTTGTCTATAAGTTGTTGCAATGCTTGTCTATAAGTAATTAGCCGCGTCTAACTGCCTGAGAAGGTAAGAAATGAAATGCACTAAAGCAAAGTATGCATTGTTCCTAGAGATAGGCACAATCTTATGCTTGACGCAACCATGCACTATAGAGATATAGTCATGCGGCTGACCACCGAGAGGTGTGTGATGCGTTAGTGTGACGAGCTGGGATTACTTGAGCGATTTAAGATAATAAACATTACTATGCATTAACGGTTGTTGTGTATCTACCAATTCTCATCGCAAGTTTCCTATTGCTTTATCTGTTTAGTTAGGAGTAGGAGTAGTGTGTATATCCATTAAACTTCTTCTTTTTACTTTTATTCATCGCCTCAAACGCATTACTTCACAAGCATTATTGAGTGAAAAGTCCATGTGTTCGACCTCGGATTACTAGAGAAACTTGCGTTTTCGTTATACTTGGTGAGAAGGCAAGAAAACTTGTGATAGGAACACATGGTCATTGCATACTAGATTAACGCATTTTCATTCCAACGCATGACTTCCGACGCATGGGCATAAATGCATAACTTAAGCATGTACAACGCATGATTGCGTGCAATAATCCCAACATCCATTCCTTTTATTCCAACAATATATGTCTAAAGTATGCAAGGATAAAAATCATTTGAAAACACCCCAGTTGGAAAAGTTTCTTTTTTATGAAATAAATCATGCAATGCCCTAGAATCTAGTAAAGCCTTTTTGAAGGTTAAACTTGCAGTCCCTAAATTTCAGAAATATTTTAAGAGGTCTGGATAAAAATTAAGGAGATTTTGGTGCATAGGATTTGAATAAGGCATCCTTGAGAAATCTAGGAAAGGGAAGGTAGTCGACTTTCTATAGAAAATCTTTAGTTTATACTTGAGGACAAGCATTGTTTAAATTTGGGGGTGTGATAATGGGCAGAAATGCACGTTATTACAACAAAGTTATAAAACAATGCAGGATTGCGATGGTAAAAATATACAATATTGCGTCCAAAAGCATTAAGTTCACAACATTGCGATTGCATGAGTCCATCGCATTAAAACAACTAACTTATGTATTTTATGCAGGAAAATGCATTGACACAAGGCGGAAATGCAATCCAAAGAAATTAACGGCCGAACGCATTAAAAGATTGCGACCGCAAGGTTATGTGATCGTTTGTGCTCGCAAAAATCTACTCAAGAAGGTGGCCGCATAGAGCTGGCGCATTAAGGTGTGCGCATCTGGGTGAAAGCTTAATAAATCACGATGGGACAGAAAGCTGATGATGGTCGATTCCGAATTAAGTTGACAAGCCGTTAACGACCTACTGTAGTAAGTACACTCAACTTTTCGATGACAATATTCAACACATCAAACAGAGAATTAATGCCATCCCATCAGTGCAATCATATGAGAGAAAAATCTCTTCAACCTGAAGCTCTATAAATATTGGAGGCCATCTTCATTGAAGGAGTTCGCTCAGTTTATAGAATTCTCCATATAGATAGAAGTTAGCCTTGTTCATAGTTTTTCTTTTACATAGAAGGCGGAAGCGAGTGAAGGGAGATTACACCGAGAGATCGTCCTGGTGAACTCGAAAGAGTGCTGGGAGCATCGAAATCAGAGAGAGGGCCAACTCTTGCGGAAGCAAGAACATCTTTTGGGCAGAATAGAGATAACACAGTGTAACAGCCTTGGGAAGCAAGATATTGCTACCAGGCTCTCTACCCTTATTTTCCATTATCATTTTGTACTCTATTTATAAAAATGGAAATTGCATCTTTATATCTATCCACTCTCTTTACAATACACATGAGTAGCTAAATCTGTCGAATGGGTTGAGAAGCACTTAGCTAGCATAACCTGAGATCTTCATTCTATGTGATTATCTTGTATTATGTATGCGTAGAGATACTCGGGAGGGTAGTCTAAGGATATAATCTAGGCTTGGAAAAGTTAGATTAGAATCTAGGCTCGGGAGAGTTAGATTAGAACCGCATAATGATAACGGGCAGAAATGCACGTTATCATAGTGCTAAGTTCTTAAACAATGTTGGATTGCGTTAATGAAATATATCACTTTGCGTCCATTAAGCATCAATTTCGTAATATTGCGGTCGCATGCGTTCAGTGCATTAGAACTATTGATTTTTGTATTTTTGTGCAGAATATGCGTTAACGCAATGCAAAGATTGCGATCATAGGAATTCATTGGTTGAGCGCAACTTCACTGCAAGGCTTTGCGTTTATCGTGCTCGCAAACATTCGCCCGAAAAGGATCGCCACAACTTGGTCAGCGCAACATGGTGGGTGCATCTGGGTGAAAGGCCAATTAAGAGTGATGGGACAGAAAGCTGATGATAGTCGAATCAAAATTTAGTTGACAGCCGATAACGGTCACAAAGTACATTTAAATTTATCGGTAACAATCATTCGGCGCGTCAATAAGGAATTAAAGCTATCCCATCTGTACAACTGGGAGAGATAAGCCGCCTTTCACCATTGATGCTCTATAAATACCAAGTGCATTCTTCAGAAAAGGGGTTGACCATTCACCGTTTTTACAACCAGTTGCTTTTGTTCATAATTTTCCTTTCCATTTTAAGGCGGAGCAAGAGAAGAGTGGTGGCACCAGAGATTACTCAGGGCAACTTGAGAGAGAACCTTTGGGCGTAAGAGCAGAGAGGGGGCCGACTCTCGCGAGAGCGAGAATATCTTTAGAGCACGAGTAGAAACAGTGTAAACGCCTAGCAGCAAGAAATTGTTACCAGGCTTCTTATTATACTTGCATTGTTATTTGTATTTCATTTTCATATCTATTCCATGGAAGTTCTATTTCTACATCTTCTCACTCTCTTAATACGCATGAGTAGCTAAACTAGTTGAATGGGTTGAGAAGAACTAAGCCAACATGACCTAGGAAGTTCATTACTTGTGATTGTCTTGTTTTATGCTATGCAAAATACCCCTTGTTTGTCAACTTGCATTGCATGCATCCTAGGAATAGGAATGATATTATGTGGTCGCAATTTGTGTGGATGTCATTTTGTCATCGAATAAATAGGAATAGAGGTTTATGTGTAAACCTTGTAGACTTATCGCATATACATCGCATGCGTTCTAGCCTTAGAAGCCATGGTATTCACACCGAGAGGTGGTTTCAATAGTGTTACCAGAATAAGGTACCCAACCTTAATCATATACTATAGACCGTTTTGGCTATTTACTCAAACTTGAACCATCTCTATGTCTATACATGAAGTTCAAGTATTTATATAATAGCCATGGATCTTAGTTTATTGGATTTAGACTTTATGAATGCAATTAATAGATTCAATACCTTTATTGAAGAAATGTTGAATAACATCTTTATTGATAATAAAATATGTTTAATTTGTACAAACTGCGAGTTTTAGGACATAAAACCCAACAATACTCCCACTTGGACTAAAACTCTAGTGGATCAATATATACAAATATATACAATGTTGAGTTACACTAAGAGAACAAAAGGTATAAATACAATAAACTAGGGCATTATATACCCATAAATTCTCCAACTTGCCCTAATGATAAATATCTCGTAGACATAGTCCTACTAGGTGACCCTCGAACACTTTAGCCGAGAGGGCCTTTGTAAATGGATCAGTTAAGTTGTCTGGTGAGGCTATCTACGTGACGATCATGTCTCCACTATGTACATTCTCCTTGATGATATGGTACTTCCGCTCGATATGCTTTCCTCGTTTATGGCTTCAAGGTTCCTTTGAATTTGCAACTGCTCCACTGTTGTCACAATAGAGGGTGATAGGTAGGTGCATATTAGGAACTACTTCCAAGTCAATTAAGAACTTTCTGAGCCATACTGCTTCTTTTGCTGCTTCACTTGCAACTACATACTCAGCTTCCATTGTGGAGTCAGCAATACAACTTTGCTTGATGCTTCTCCACACATTTGCTCCTCCATTGAGAGTGAATATTGACCCCGAAGTTGATTCCCTTGATCAATATCGATTTAGAAGTCAGAATCAGTGTATCCAGTAAGGATCATATCCTCAGTACCATACACGAGCATATAATTTCTCGTTCTCCGAAGATACTTGAGAATGTTCTTAACGATAGTCCAATGATCATATCCAGGATTGGACTGAAACCTGCTGACTATTCCAACTGCATAGCATATATTGGGACGTGTACACAACATGGCATACATAAGACTCCCTACTGCTGATGCATATGAATTCCGTTTCATATCCCCAACCTCTTGAGGTGTCTAGGACTTTGTTCCTTAGACAGATGAATTTTATGTCTGAAAGGCAAAGTTCCTTTCTTGGAATTTTGCATTTTATATCTAGACAACATTTTGTCTATATAAGATGCTTGAGATAGCACTAAAGTTCTATTCTTGCGGTTTCGAGCTATTTGGATCCCAAGAACATACTATGTGTCTCCTAAATCTTTCATTTGGAATTGCGTAGCCAACCATCTCTTAACGTCAGCTAGAAATTCTACTTCATTTCCAATGAGTAGAATATCATCAACATACAACACCAGAAAGGCGACAATAAGTTAACGATTTTCTTGTAAACACAGGGTTCGTCAACATTTTGTTCAAAGCCATAAGATTTAATCGTAGTGTCAAATCTCAATTCCAAGATCTAGATTCTTGTTTCAACCCATAAATGGATCGATTAAGTTTGCAAACCTTTTGCTCATGACCCTGTTTAATAAACCCTTATGGTTGAGACATATAGATACTCTCTTCAAGATAGCCATTTAGAAAGGCTATCTTGACATCCATTTGCCAGATTTCATAATCATAAAATGCAGCTATGGACAAGAGTATTCTAATTGACTTTATCATGGAAACTGGAGAGATGGTTTCTTCATAGTCTACCCCCTCTCTTTGGGTAAACCCTTTTGCCACAAGTCTAGCTTTGTAGGTCTGTACCTTACTAGCTTGGTTTTATTTTCTCTGGTAGATTCATTTGCAACTGATGGGTTTTACCCCTCCAGGTTGATCTACAAGATCCCACACAGAATTGAAATACATAGATTCCATTTCAAGGTCCATGGCTTTAATCCATTGGTCTTTATCCATATCATTCATTGCTTGTTTGAAGGTCTGGATCTCTAAGCCATTGATGACGGGCAGAAATGCACGTCATTATAAGTCTTTTATTTAAAATTATAAAGGCTGTTAAGTAGAAGATATGGTGATTATACTAAGAATTCATGACAAAACAAGCTTGCATCGATCAACATTAAGAATCTCGGCTAACCCACTTTTATGCGTTATTATGCGTTCAATTGTTTAACGTAGAAATCGATCACATGCGTGAAAGCCAGGCTATCGCAAAGACGATAACATGAGCTGAATCTTGCCATCGCAGAGGCATCGCGTACACGATCGCATATGCTCAACGCATGGATGTTGCGACTATTAACTGCATGCATCCATCGAATAGAAGTTGCGGCTACAAAGTATAACCATAATAAAGGGATGACCACAAGGGTGGTGGAATGCGTTGATACTTCAGAAACCAAGCATGAACGCATACCTCGGGAGTATCAAAAGTTGATGTTGACATTTCACCTACCACGCCGTTAGTAGCAGAGAATCAGAGTAGGTCCATCACGTCCATCACGTCGTTAGCTGCAGAGTTTCAGAGAATGACCATTAATGTTGTCGGCGGTCAAGCTCTATAAATAGAAGCTAGAGAGCAGAACTCCAAATTATCCAAGTTTCTACCTTCAGGTGGATCCTTGTGATCAAGACCAAAGCGTGAGAAGATAGTCTTGAGAGTTCTTCATCCCCTCAACCATTACGAGTGAGGACCGGAGCCTTCGCTAGAGTTGAAGCTCGAGAAAGTCTACTCCACTGCCCATCCATGGCACCATCGGCAACCTTGACACACATCTGATGGAAGCAAGACCTTGCTTCCATCTGACCCTCCATATCTCTTCTATCCTTGTATCGTATTATATTTTGGCTTAAGAGATTAATACATTTTGTGATCAATGCATTTCTATATTTTCCTTTGATTCCATCCCCATCTTCATTTTCTTAGCATCCTTTACTTTCATTGCATCACTAAGTAAGACTGCTAGAGTATCGCATACTTATTCATGCGGCATAGGGATATAAAGCATGTAGTAAACCACCCGGAGGTGTGTGTTGCGCTAGTGTTGTGAGAAAACCTTATTTTCCTAGTGTGAAGTTGTAGCAACGCTTGTCTATAAGCGGACGCAATGCTTATCTATGAGTAGAATCAACAGCAACCAACTGCCCGGGAGGATAAGTAGTTGATCGCATTAAACAATGTAAGCAAGTGTTCACTAGAGATAGGAATAATCTTACGTCAACCATGTTGTATATGATCACCTTGTCTTATGTATACGTCCATCACCCATTGAAAGCTACTCGAGAGAGAGTCTAAAGAAAGAACATAAGACTTGAGAGAGCTAGGTTAGAATCTAGCCTTGAGAAATTCATATTAGAATCGCATAAGCAAGAATGAAGACTTAGAAATAAGCTCCATTTGCTATTGTTAACTTGTAGAAATACAAGTTATTTATAACTGTTTTATTTAGATATTGCGGTAAAAACAAAGAAAATTTGCGTCGATAGTATAGAAATTGGCTAAGAAATGCGAGAATTGTAAAATGCCATCAATACATCCATTAACACCATTGCGATGGTAGAATAGAGTGTTTCAATCTCTGTTTTGCAGGAAATCAGTCACTACGTGCGTCATGGCTCGAAGATAAAATAAACAACGCATCTATATCGCATTGTGTAACACATAATTTTAATCTAAGCTACAATTCCATGTTCCTGTTACCCCCAGAAACGACGCCATAAACTTGTAACACATAATTTTAATCTAAGCTACAAGTCCATGTTCCTGTTACCAGTTCCCCGACAACGGCGCCATAAACTTGTAACACATAATTTTAATCTAAGCTACAAGTCCATGTTCCCGTTACCAGTTCCCCGACAACGACGCCATAAACTTGTTGACATGTATGAATATGAATGAATAAAATTAATCTTCTTATGTCATACAATGCATGGATGATTGCGATGATATGCGATACTACTTCTAGATATGCGTTATTAATGAGTGTTCTTGTAGTATGCTGTGCGTTGTCACAAGTTTCCTTGCGTTGGAACCAAGTATAATTCCACCGCAAGTTTCTCAATGTGATCCGAGGTCGAACACAGGGATTGTTTTAGGTTGATTGTGTTACGTTCGTGATATATGCTACTAGGGTTTTTTTCAATTTAATAAAAGTGTTGTTTGTACATGCGATAAAGTAAATTGTGCAATAAAGTAAAGATAGGCGATAAAAATAAAATAATAAAGTAAATTGTGATGAAAGTAAAGTTTGATAAAATAAACCTAAGCTATGATGATACAAGATACAGGTTACATGATACAAGATATAGAGGTTGAGACTGATTGTGAAGAATATACAAAGATCGTGTTATGCGGTGGCATGGCTTATGTGTGAAACAGAAAGAGAAGGGATAATTAATATAAACAGCGCAAGTTTCTTAATTGCATTAAAGATATAAGTACGGTTCCGCTTTCCTTTGGCGTACACCTCTTAGTGATCGGTGGCGTTTCCCACATCTCTGTGGTGAAACAGGGACGAACGTAGTGAACGCAAGGTTGCTTCCATCTCTAGAAGTACTTCTTGCTTTAGTTAACGCATTCTTCTAACCTTCTCTCGACAGATCAGAATGGCATCTTCACTTCTGCTCTCACAGGTGAAGATGCCGTCTAGCATGCTTTAGCTAAACATCTTTATTTCTTTAGCACAGATTAAGTTGCTTATTAATTCATATTAATCACCAAGAGATTAAGAAAACATCATGAAGAAAGCGATTAATGGAGGAACGAAAATAGACAGAAATATGGAAATGAAAGTGATCATGACATTTAATTATAAAATCAAGCGTCTGATATGTGGTTGTGAATGATTTAGACTCAGAAGATGAAATACAATTGATGAATAAGAGTTAGAAACAGATATAGAAGAGTGCCAATGTATTGACACCAATCTGGATGGAGAGATTGCTTGCCAGCATAGATGGAGTGAATGGAAGGATGAGCTTCCCTCTTAGGTTTGCTCAACCGGTAGAGTTGATCTAGGTACAAAGCTTTATGGCGGGGATTTGGAATGATTCACCCTGAGACTCACCTCTCGCCCTTGTCTCTTTTCTTCCCGGATCTTCTCTGATCAGCACTCAGATCAGCCTCTCTCTCAATAGCCTTGTATCAATTATACTCTTTAGTGAATTCTTTGAAGGTATTTATAGATGAAAGCTTTAACCCTTTGACTTGTGGTCCCCACTTTATTGTTATGTAAATTTCGAAAATGGTGGAATAAATATTCCTTCTATTATGCAATCAATCCGTCAAAAATGCACAACAGTTAGTTGTACACATGTCAAAATCCTCCGTGATTGCGTTGCTCATTTGCATCTTTCCATCGTGTGCTCGCATGCGGTGTTGTTTTTTATTACCGCATGCGGTTGAAGTTCAGCTCTGGATTGATTGTCGCATGCGCCGTCATTGCGTTGATCGTCTATTCATTCCTGAATGATGGGCGCAATGCGACGTAGATGCGTTAATCTTTCTCTCTTGAGCCATGAGCGCATATGGTGTCTGGATATCCTGCAAAACATACTTGAAATATTATTTTCTACCATCGCAATGGTGTTAGTAGGTGTATTAATGACAATTTATAATTATTGTATTTCTTAGTTAATTTCTCTACAATTGACGCAACTTTCCTCTCTTCTAGCCACAATATCCAAATAAAGCAGTATAAATAACTTGTATTTCTACAAGTTATCACATTGCACCCATCAATCGAGAACGAAGAGATGATCAATGCAATGACGATGCATGCGACAATCAATCCAGAGCTCTAGTGATCAACACAATTTCAACCGCATGCGGTAATAAAAAATAACATCACATGTGGCGATCGATCGAAGATGTAAAGAGCAACACATTTTCAGAGGATTTTGACAAATGGACAGCTTTCAATTGTGCATTTCTGAAGGGTTGATTGCGTAACAGAAGGAATATTCGCTCCGCCATTTCAGGAACTACCATAACCATAAAGTGGGGACCACGAAGTCAAAGAACCAAGCCTCACCTATAAATAGCTTCTGCAAATTTACTGAAAAATATACATGAATACATAGAGACGTGCATATATTGCTTCTAAGAGAGAGACTAGATTGAATCGACTATCCAGAGTAGATCCAGGATAATCACGAGACAAGGCCGAGAGGTGAGTCTCCGAGCATGGAATCCTTCCATTCCCTGCCGTTGAATCTCTGTGCGAAGGTCATTTGTACCAAAAGAGCAAGCCTGAGAGGGAAGCTCTCCTCTCCATTACTTCCACATGCCGACAAGCAAAACCTCCGCTTGGAATCTATGTCAAGACGTTGACACTCTTTCTGTATTTGTTTCTAATCTCTATTTCATCATTTGTATTCATCTCCCTTAATCTTTCATTCACACCATGTATCAGACGCTTAATCGTAGTATTAAATGTTATGATAATTACCATTGTCATCTCTCTGTCTATTTCCGTTCATCCATAATCCATTTTCTCCATGATGTTTTCCTAATTCCCTGGGTAAATAGAAAGAATTAAGCGAGTGAGTTAATTGTGTTAAAGAAATAATTAAGTTTAGCTAAAGCATGCTCGACGACATCTTCACCTGTGAGAGCAGAAGTGAAGATGTTATTCCGCCTATCGAGAGAAGGTTGGAAGAATGCATTAACTAAAGCGAGAAGTATTTCCAGAGATGGAAACCTTGCGTTCATCACGTTCATCCTTATTTTACCATAGAGATATGGGAACACGACCGATCACTGAGAGGTGTACGCCAAGGGAAAGCGGAACCTTAGTTGCATCTTTAATGCAATTGACAAACTTGCGTTGTTTTTACCATTTACTCTTTCTCTTTCTGCTACATTCATAAAGACTTGCTATCACATACATAGATTCTTTGTACAACTTCACAGTCAGTTCTCGACCTCAGTATCATGTATCAGGTATCTTGTATCTTGTATCATATTAGTTTAGGATTTTATTTTATCAATGCAATTTTATTTCATCATAATTTACATTCCTGTATAAACCTAATTCTTTATTCATTGTTAAACCGGTATGCATTAATGAAAAAAATCCTTGTGTTCGACCTCAGATTATTCTAAGAAGCTTGCGTTGGAATTATACTTGGTTTCAGGGCAAGAAAACTTGTGACACGCATTACTCCATTGCATACTATGAGCATATCATTAACAATACATATATTTAGACGTAGTATCGCATAGAAATTCTCTTTATTGCAAAAGAACTTTAGCGCATATTTAGCATATCATTCATTGCATTCACAAGCCATGCATTAGAGTAGATGAAGAGATTAAATTCTATGTCATCAACTATTACACATCGCATGCGTCTTCGTCAAGTGTGTATAGCATGATCGCATAAGCTTGCGCTGGCTGAGGTTATCCATGCGGTCGAGTTTATTAATGCGATGAAGACATCCCCACCTTTTTATCTATTTTTCTCATACATTCCACTACGCATTAATAGTTGTCGTGTCTCTACCTCTCAGTCATACAACCATCGCTTAATCTGTTAGTTAGGAGTAAGGGTAGTGCATAGCTCATAACCCCCAACATTCTTTTATTCTTCACCGCAAACACATTACCTCACAACATTTAGCTACAAGTCCCTGAGTTCGACCTCGGATCACCCGAGAAACTTGCGATCTCGTTATACTTGGCGAGAGCGCAAGAAAACTTGTGACAGGAATGCATGATCATTGCATACAAGATTAACGTATACTTTTCATTCCAATGCATGACCACCGACGCATGAGAACAAACACATAACCTAAGACATGCATCATATATGGTGCTTCCAAATTCTCATCATCAAGTTTTGGCCCCATTGTCGGGGACTTGATAGCTAATAGTTTGTTGAATTTTGTGTTTTCGCATGCAACCTTTCTACCTTGGGAGTATTGTAGCCTATGCGACCAAGCTGCAAATAATATTGAAGTGTAGGTGATGCGCCAAAAGCCAGTATTGACCCCAAGATAAAAGGGCAATCAGTTGCATGAGCTGAAGGTAGTTCTAAGCACATGGTGACCATCATATGCTGATGCGTGGAAATTGGAAGTCAATTTTACGCGACAACCAAATCCCGTGGTGCGGTATGCGATGCATGTTCCTAAGATATGCGTTGATAGTCATGCGTCGATGGTCATGCGTTGGAATGAAAATTGTGTTAACGAATGTATGCGATGACCATGCGTCCTGCCATAAGTTTTCTTGCTTTCACGACAAGTATAACATTAACACAAGTTTCTCGGGTAATCCGAGGTTGAACACAGGGACTTGTAACTATATGTTTGCGGTGATGTGCATGCGGCGGTTTAAATAAAAAAATGAAGGGGATGTTGCTAAGTTAATCCTACTCTTACTCCTATCTAATAGACAACACAAAGAGAATATGCATGAAAGGTAGAGATGCGACAAACCTTGACATGAAATAAATGTGTGGGAAAATAGATAAAATGCAGAGATGTTTTCATTGCAAAACTTAAGAGTGATCGCAAGGGCAACCCTAATCAACGCAATCCATGCAATCATGCAACCCACATACAATAGTAAACCACCTCTCGGTGCGAATGCTACGGCATCTAATGCTAGAACAAATGCGATATATGTGCTAAGTCTATAGGGCCTACACGTAAGCCTTTATTCCTATTTATGCGATGACAAAATGACATCCACACAAATATGCAACCACATAATATCATTCCTATTCCTAGGGTGCATGCGATGCAGTGTTGACAAACAGAGGTTATCTCTAAGATCCCCATTCTTGCATATGCGTTCCAATCCGTTCTCACGAGTCTTAGATTTTGGTTTTAGACTACTCTCTCAAGTATGCCTAAATGATGAATGATGCGTTCATAGGACAAGGTAATCGCATGAACTTGGTTGACACAAGGTTGTTACTATCCCTAGTGAACAACGCATACATTGCTTAATATGACCAACCACTTACCCTCTTGGGCAGTTGGTTGTTGTTGAACTTACTCATAGACAAGCAATGCGTTAGCCTATAGACAGGCATTGCCGCAGCTTCACAATAAGCAAATAAGGCTACTCACACACTCACGCAATGCACACCTCTCGGTAGGTTGCTACATGCTTCATATCTGTAATCCACATGACTAAGTATGCAATACCCAAGCAATCCCACTAAGTGTTGCAATGAAAGTAAAGATGCTAAGCAAGAAGATGGAGATGGAGTGTTGCGATAATTTTTTTTTTTTTTATCTTATACTAAGTACGATTATGCACACTACTCATGGATGGATGTATTGCAAGTTCATATCCCCGGCAACAGTGCCATAAACTTGTTGATTTGAAATTATATCTTTTTCTTATAGCATGTGGACAAATATGAATGTGAATCAAATAAGCTCATGTTGCCATAAACTTGTAGACTCGTGAA
This sequence comes from Benincasa hispida, assembly GCF_027475165.1. NCBI lineage: Eukaryota > Viridiplantae > Streptophyta > Magnoliopsida > Cucurbitales > Cucurbitaceae > Benincasa > Benincasa hispida. The sequence continues at coordinate 23,121,327 of NC_143483.1, forward strand.
TTGATGGAAATGGAGTGTGGATGTTGTGTTATGCTTATTTACACTTTATGCGATCTACTTCTAGATGTATGCGTTATTAATGCAATTCTTATAGTATGCTATGCGTTGTCACAAGTTTCCTTGCGCTGAAACCAAGTATAATTCCAACGCAAGTTTCTCAGAGTAATCCGAGGTCGAATACAGGGATTGTTGTCGTTAATGTGTTACATTTGTGATATATGCGAACGGTGTTTTTACAATTAATAAAGACCGTGTTTGTACAGGAAATTAAATTTCGGTAAAGTAAAGTCGTACAAATAAACTAAAGTTGCGTTAATAAAATAAAGTGCGATAAACCTAAGCTAACATGATACAAGATACAAGATACATGATATACATGATGCTAAGTTCGAGACTGACTCTGAAGTTTACAAAGGATCGTGGTATACGATGGCAAGGCTTTATGGATGTATCAGAAGGAGAAAGAATAATTAGTACAAACATCGCAAGTTTGTTGATTGCATTAAAAATGTAACTAAGGTTCAGGTTTCCCTTGGCATACACCTCTCGGTGATCGGTTGCGTCCCTATATCTCTATGGTGAAACAAGAATGAACATGGTGAACGCAAGGTTTCTTCCATCTCTGGAAGTACATCTCGCTTTAGTGAACACATTCTTCCAACCCTCTCTCGATAGGCGGAATGGCATCTTCACTTCTGCTCTCACAGGTGAAGATGTCGTCTAGCATGCTTTGACTAAACTTAATTATTTCCTTAACCCAATTAATTTACTTGCTCAATTAATTCTAATTATCCAAGGGATTAAGAAAACATCGTGGAGAAAATGAAATATGGATGATTGGAAATAGGTAAAGAGATGGAGATGGAAATGATCATAACATTTAATTATAGAATTAAGCGTCTGATACATGGTGTGAATGATAGACTAAGAAGATGAATACAATTGATGATGAAAAGACAGAAACAAATACATAAGAGTGTCAACGTCTTGACACAGATCTGGACGGTGGTTTTGCTTATCGGCGTGTGGAATGGATGAACAACAGAGCTTCCCTCTCAGGCTTGCTCGTCTGGTAGAGGTGACCTTTGTACAGAGCTTTAACGGTGGGGATCGGAAGGATTCTTTGCTCGGAGACTCACTTCTCGGCCTTGTCTATTAATTCTTCCCGGATCTACTCTAATTAGTCGCTCAACCAATCTCTCTCTCAGATCAGTATATACACTTTTCTTTGTATTCAAGCATATCTTTTTTAGTCGAATGGCCGGAGCTATCTATAGGCTAAGTTTTGATTCTCTAACTTGTGGTCCCCACTTTATTGTTAAGGCAGTTCCTAAAATGGTGGAGTGAATATTCCTTCTGTTACACAATCAATACCGTTAGAAATGCACAACTGTCATCTCTACATGCATCAGAATCCTCCGCATTTGCATTGCTTTTTACATCTTCGATCGTTTGCCCGCATGCGGTGTTGTTTTTTACTACTACATGCGGTTGAGATTGCGTTGATCGCTTAGCTCTTGATCGATTGTCGCATGCGCCGTCATTGCATTGATCGTCTATTCATTTCTGAATGATTGGCGCAATGCAACGTAGATGAGTTGTTCAGTTTATCTTGAGCCATGAACGCATCGGTGACTTGATTTCCTGCAAAACAGACTTGAAATATTCTTTTCTACTATCGCAATGGTGTCAGTGGGTGTATTTATGAAAATTTATAATTCTTGCATTTCTTATCTAATTTCTATACAATTGACGCAACTTTCCTTTCTTTTGGCCGCAATATCTAAATAAAACAATATAAATAACTTGTATTTCTACAAGTTATCACACCCCCAAATTTAGATATATGTTTGTCCTCAAGCATATCTTCTATTAAGGCAATATTGCTCAATTCCTATCCTAAATTTTGCGTTTATTGGTTGCTCCGAATGCTCCACCTAGGCACATTACTTAACATCGCAATTTCTTTCTATCCTTGAAATTTCCTAGCAAAGCCCTACTTTATTCTTCCATACACAAATTACTGCTAAAAAATGCTTTTCTAGTTTTAAAAAGAATGTTTACCTCTTCTTGTTAAAACAACTTGATGCGTCTGGATGCAGTGGTCAAATTTTGCTTCATTTATTTAGAAACTGTTGATCATGGTTACACCCTTCGTTTTGGCTTGTTCCAACGGGTGTCATGCGAACATCCAACTATGGTTGTGTGCCAATCTCAACTTTAACTCTTGAATTTCAAAGGAGTTGTCTCTTGTTTCTTTTATTTTTCTTTCTCATTTTTCTCTTTTCATATTGCGTTGTTCTTGGAAACCCACCTTCTTTTTGGCTTGCTCCCACGGGTGTCATGCGAACATCCAACTACGAGTAGGCTCCTTTCACAACATAAATCTTATCAGGTTGGGATTGTTTTTGGAGTTTCCTTTGCACTGACATTGGAGTTTATATGAAAATTTGTTATTTATATTTATTCATTATTATTATTTTTATATTTTTATATTTATTATTATTATTATTATTATTTTAATAATAATGAACGCATTTTTCTTAATGACCGCATCACTTGATCTCGTCTACTCAGACCTTCCCCACCCCCAAATTTAGAGATTCGCAAGGTCCTCATTGCGTTGTTTGGACATAATAGACAAACACTTAGACAAAATTTCAAAAAGAAGGTTTGAGCAGAGTTTTGAAGGATAAATGATAAAGTATTGCTATAGCCACGAATTAACTAAGTGTTAGTCAAAAAATACAAAGTGTGGGAAATGTTATTAAGTGTATGCATATTATACATCATGGCAGCACAATGAATAACGCAAAATAGAAGATCGAGAATATCGCAAATAATGATGAAGGATGATAAAGAAGAGGCTATTGCGTACACGAAAGAATTGTTATTTAGTTGTATTGAAAATTAACTAAGTATACAAGGAATTACAATAAACGCAATACAAAAATTTTTGCATGTACAAAGAATCAAAGACATTAGCTTTTATACATAAAAAAATAATAAATAAAGTTATTTTTTGTTTTTGATTCAGACGGGTGCACGATTAAAAATTAACACCACGCTTCCATTAACACAAATACATTTTTGCTGAGGACAGGCAACAATGCATGTATTTCCACAACACACCCCTTAACTTAATGTATTTCTGGAGGATGGGCGCACGGTATTTCTACAGCGTAACACTACCTCAACATAGTGCATTTTTGCTAAGGATAGGCAAAGAACACATACGAGCACAACACACCCCTCAACGCAATGCATTTGGGTATAATGGATGCAAAGTGTATCTATTATCATGAAATGCCCCATCATCGCATTACATACCAGATTTTTTTCCTTTTTTTTTTTAATTCATCGATAACACAAGTCAAGAAGACTTTGCGGTGTTCATTGTTTTATTTAGTCATTCATAGAGATTTTAAAAACGACGATACTAATGCATACAAACTAAAGAAATGAAACATGACATGAGAATACTCAAATGAATTAAATTGAAGGTAAATACAGAAAGCATTAAAGGCTAATCCTAATAAGCAGTAAATAACGCAATTTAGGAAGCAGTAAATAAAAGCTTTGAAAGCAATTAAACATAGATATGGGGATGCTAATTGATTGCGGCGCAATCCTCTTCCCACATTGCATCGATTCCAAAATCTTCTTCTTCCAACTCTTCTAGGGGTTCGTGCCAAGGTTCTTCCTGAAATTCCTCAACATATTGGCAATTCTCTATATCACTCAGGTATTTTAATGCGTTGAGAACGTTGAACTTCACATGTTGATCGTCAACCCTGATGGTCAGTTCTCCCTTCTGTACATTGACCAGTGCTCTCCCTGTTGCAAGAAATGGGCGACCCAAGATGATAGGCACTTCTCTATCAGCTTCATAATCTAATATGATGAAGTCAGTAGGGAAGATGAACTTGTCTACTTGCACGAGTACATCCTCTATCTTGCCCTCGGGATGTGTTATCGATCTATCGGCCAACTGCAATGTAATTGTGGTTGGTCTTGGTTGCCTATATTTAGCTTCTTGAAGATCGAAAAGGGCATTAAGTTTATACTTGCCCCTAAATCACACAGCGCATTTTCGACCTTCTTCCTCCTATTGAATAGGGCAATGTAAAACTCCTAAGATCTTTCATTTTGGTGGGGATGTTGTTTTGAAACAATGCACTGCATTCATATGTTAATGCAACTGTTTCATTTTCCCCGATCTTTCTTTTGTTAGCAAGTATATCCTTGAGGAATTTTACATAGCTCGGCATCTGTTCCAGAGCTTCTATTAAGGGAATATTGATGTGTAGTTGTCAGAGGACATCTAGGAACCTCTGAAATTGCTTACTATCATCTTTCTTTTTCAGCCTGGATGAGAAAGGTGGAGGATTTTGCCGTACTTCTTGTTTAGTTGGTTGTTCATTAAGGTCTTGTGCTTGCTGTTTTTTAGTAACTGGAGGCTGCATTGATTTAGAATTCAAGTCTTGCTGAGATTCATCTATTGTAGATGTACTTACTTTTGAACTGGTGATTTTATCATTAATGGTTGGTTGGTCATCGTTGGTTGTTAAATCCACTAGTCTTGTTATTGAATCTGGTACTGGTGGTAGAGGAGCTATTGTTTACCACTTCTCAATGTTACTGCTTGACATTGCTCTTCCCGATGTTCCCGAACTGCTAGGTAATGTACCAGGTGCTTTATTCTTTAGTTCAATCACAAACTGTTCAACCTGCTCCTCCAGCTCTCTAAGGGAGGAAACTTGCAATTGCCTTACTGCCTCGCTCTTCTTGACATAATGTTTCAATAACGTTTCCAGAGACGAGGTCCTGCAAGATGTATCAGATAAGAATGGTTGGTCATAGGGTTGTACACTTTGAAAATTACCTGGGTTGTGGTCCGAATTAATGAAGACCGAAGGTTGGCTCGATTCCCCTGATAACTATTCTGATGAATACTGTGGCTCCCTTAGTTGTGATTCCCGTCCCAATTTAAAGTTGGATGATTCCGCCAACCGGTGTTGCCAAGCGGTTCATTTAGACAGAGTATACTGGTTGTTGATTCCACAGGCAGACTTCTACTGGATGTCCCTCTCCACAATGAACGCAATTCATTGCGGCCAGTGTGTCAATGCATTAACTTGCGCTGATCCTTGAGAGAGATGTCTTTGCTGATTAGCCATAGTCTAAAGGAGTGAGGTCATTGTGGTCATCTGCTCTACCAGGGTGCTCATTGCATCAGTTGGCACAACGGCACCTTCTGCTATTTCTTGCTCCAAACCTCTTTCCTCAAGCCCTGTATCTAACCATTCATCTGAATTTCGCGAAACGCGATCTAAGATGCTCTTTATTTCCATATACGATCTATCCATTAATCCTCCTGCTGCAGAGGCATCGGCAACTGCTTGCGTTAATTGATTTAAGCCATTATAAAAAATCTCCATCAGAATGCAATCGGGAATCCCGATATGCGAACAACTCTTCACTAATTGTCTGAAATGCACCCAGGCGGTGCTCAAAGTTTCATAACCCTTTTTTTTCGAAGTTCAACACTTCCCTCCGTCTCCTTGCATTGATGGCTGGAGGGAAGAATCTATTCATGAACCTTTCGACCAACTGGTCCCATGCGTTGATTTCATCTGGCTCTAATGACTGAGTCCACCTCTTTGCTTCTTCCCATAGTGTATACGAGAAGAGATACAATCCAAGTCCTTCTTGAGTCACACCAGGCATGGAGAATGCGCTGCACATGTCTACAAAGCTCGTCAAATGAGCATGCGGGTTTTCTCCTTGTAATCCTCCAAATTGCCCGCATTCTGGATCATTTGCAGCATAATTGGTCCCATCTCAAAACATGTATTCTCCTCAACCGTAGGTCTTGAAATTCCTAGCAAGAATTTATAAAAATCCAGTGCCGCATAGTTCCTCATAGGGATGTTGGAGTCAGCAGCAAGAAATACAGAATCTTGTACTGGTCAGCTCATCTTTTGATTCCCTGCGGGTGCTTCATTGTTATCTGCCATACTCTTCTGCTTAATTCGGCCCTGATGTGCTCTTGCACGAAAAATATACCTGATCTCTGGGTTAACATAGAATTTCTGGATCTCTCTAGTACTCATAAACCGTAAGACTGCTCTCCGCGTTAAACAGCCAGTATAAAGAGATCTATCCTGCAAAATATCACAAATGTATTCAACACTAACCGTTACCAATCCCCAGCAACGACGACATAAACTTGTTGCGATATTTTTTTTTTATCTTATACTAAGTACGATTATGCACATTACTCATGGATGGATGTAATGCAAGTTCATGTCCCCGGCAACGGAGCCATATACTTGTAACGCTAAATTTTTATCTTTCTTTTTCTTACAACATGTGGACAAATATGAATGTGAATCATACAAGCTCATGTTGCCATATACTTGTAGACTCGTGAATTGATGGAAATGGAGTGTGGATGTTGTGTTATGCTTATTTACACTTTATGCAATATTACTTCTAGATGTATGTGTTATTAATGCAATGCTTGTAGTATGTTATGCGTTGTCACAAGTTTCCTTGCGCTGAAACCAAGTATAATTCCAACGCAAGTTTCTCAGAGTAATTCGACGTCGAAGACAGGGATTGTTGTCGTTAAAGTGTTAAATTTGTGATATATGAAACCGGTGTTTTTACAATTAATAAAGAGTGTGTTTGTATAGGAAATTAAATTGTGGTAAAGTAAAATTGTGCAGATAAACTAAAGTTGCGTTAATAAAATAAAGTGCAATAAACCTAAGCTAACATGATGCAAGATACAAGATACATGATATACATGATGCTAAGTATGAGACTGGGTGAAGTTTACACAAAGGATCGTGGTATGCGATGGCAAGGCTTTATGGATGGATCAGAAGGAGAAAGAATAATTAGTACAAACATCACAAGTTTGTTAATTGCGTTAAAGATGTAACTAAGGTTCTGCTTTCCCTTGGCATACACTCTCAGTGATCGGCCGCGTCCCCATATCGCTATGGTGAAACGGGGATGAATGTGGTGAACGCAAGGTTGCTTCCATCTCTGGAAGTACTTCTCGCTTTAGTGAACGCATTCTTCCAACCCTCTCTCGATAGGCAGAATGGCATCTTCACTTATGCTCTCACTGATGGAATTCGAGACATACGCAGTAGAATTAAGACCTAATTACACTCTAATTGCTTCTAAACAAAAGGAAATAAGCATGCAAATTGAAGTGGAAGAACAGTAAGATAATAGGATAGGATACTACCTTTGTAGTTCCCGAAAATCGCTTTTCCTTGCTGAATCTCGACTCGAACTCTTCCAGACTACCACTAGAGTTGACCTACTATCTTTGGACTCAAAACTGGATTGTGGGACCCGGTGGATGAAGAAAATTGAGAGAGAGAAAGAGATGGAAAAATAAGATGAAATTTTGGTTTTGGGTTTTCCCTTTGTTTTTTAGCCCAATTTTGAAAAACTAAATTTGACAAAATTGCAAGAGTTTTAAATCCCAATTCAAAAGCCCAATTTATAGAAAAAACCATGCAACAATTGCATGAACCAAATCTATAAAAACCCAACTCCTATAATCCACTATCTTAGTGGGCTTAATGTCTCCACTATAAGCCAACACCTAGCCCATTATTTTGTTAGTGGAATTATCCAACAAAAGTTTAGATTTTCCCAGCAAAATAGTCATTTGGTCAAAGTCAAACTTTGACCAAAAAGTCAACATTTTGACTTTTTATGATTTTTTCCGTGTTGACTAATTTTGACCTCCCGAGCATGAATCCACATTCATTTTCTCAAAATTCAAATAATTTGAATATAAGGTCGGTCAAAGTTTAACTTTTCAAAGTCAAAAGTCAACTCTTTGACTTTTTAAATCTTTGACCATTTCCATTATTTTTGAGCTTCCGAATATGAACGTATTCATATTCTTGATATTTAAATCACATTTAAATATTAAAGCTATATGTCTAAACTAAAAAACCTAACCACTATATCACATATACTTGTTGGTTTCTCTCTCTTCACCTAATTCGAACCATTCGAATTATTCGATCATAGTGTTCTAAGTTTATTCCATATGATCTAGTAGGGGAACTTAATAGACCTATAGATCATGGGCTCCAACGATCCAAGATTAGCTAGCTAAAATCTTTAGACGGAGCTAATCAACATTCATTAACTAACGGGTCATTTCACTATAGTCTCGTAGTTGCAGTCCCCTCACTATAGATATATTTGTGTCCATTTGATATAACCATGATTAGTAAGCTAATCCTTCACAGGTTGTTTGTAGTCTCAGCTGGGTCATAAAAACCGTTTTACCCCCAAGACTACATCTTGTTCCTAAAGTTCCACTGATCCTCTAATGAACAATTGGTTTAAGGTCCAACCTATAAACTGAATCCCTCTCGGGCCAAGGAGAGGGTGGGCCCCCTTATTTAAGACCTGGATTCAGTACTAAAGGGAACAACCTATCTACTATCCCTATAACGGGTAGGAGTGAATTCTATTTTGCACCCTATGTTCCCAGCTATTCACCCAATCTTACCCTTGAAATGGGAGGCTTATTGGGCCAGCAATATTGAGCTGCCCTCACCTATGCAGATGTAAGGATAATTCTAAGTGAACAAGAGTTCATAGTTAGCTCAGAATTAAGATTAAGTTACCTAGGTCATCAATTAACGAAATAGTCAGTTTTATACATAAAACGACATTTAGAACATAAAAAGTGACTATTTCATGGTTCAGTCTTATGTAAACTCATTACATAGGATGCTTCTACTCACATATCTTTATATGAACGATTCAGGATCACATTGTTTGTACTAACTACAAAGTGGGTCGCATCCATAGGGTCCCCAAAATAAAGCGCCCAACCTTATTCATATACTACATAAAGTTCAAACTACATTAAATAGCCCTAGGAACTTAGTTTATTGGATTCAAGATTACAATTTCAATAACAACTATATCGAAAAACAAAACAGCATATGTTTATTAATTTACAAACTACGAGTTTTAGGACATAAAATCCAACACTCACAAGTGAAGATGTCATCTAGCATGCTTTGACTAGACTTAATTATTTCCTTAACCCAATTAATTTACTTGCTCAATTATAGCTAATTATCTAAGGGATTAAGAAAACATCGAGGAGAAAGTGAAATATGGATGAACGGAAATAGGCAAAGAGATAGAGATGGAAATGATCATAACATTTAATTATAGAATTAAGCGTCTGATACATGGTATGAATGATAGACTAAGAAGATGAATACAATTGATGATGAAGAGATAGCAACAAATACAGAAGAGTGTCAACGTTTTGACACAGATCTGAACGGTGGTTTTGCTTGTCGGCGTGTGAAATGGATGAACAGTAGAGCTTCCCTCTCAGGCTTGCTCGTCTGGTAGAGGTGACCTTCGTACATTGCTTCAACGATGGAGATCAGAAGGATTCTTTGCTCGGAGACTCACCTCTCGGCCTTGTCTCATAATTCTTCCCGGATCTACTCTGATTAGTCGCTCAACCAGTCTCTCTCTCAGATCAGTATATACACTTTTCTCTGTATTCAAGCATATCTTTTCTCTGCATTGTGGTTCCCACTTTATTGTTAAGGCAGTTCCTGAAATGGTAGAGTGAATATTCCTTCTGTTACGCAATCAATCCCGTCAGAAATGCACAACGGTCAGCTATACACGTGTCAGAATCCTCCGCATTTGCATTGCTCTTTACATCTTCAATCGTTTGCCCACATGCAGTGTTGTTTTTTTACTACTGCATGCGTTTGAGATTGCGTTGATCGCTTAGCTCTTGATCGATTGTCACATGCGCCATTATTGCATTGATCGTCTATTCATTTCTGAATGATTGGTGCAATGCGACGTAGATACGTTGTTTAGTTTATCTTGAGCCATGAACGCATGCGGTGTCTTGATTTCCTGCAAAATAGACTTGAAATATTCTTTTCTACCATCGCAATGGTGTCAGTGGGTGTATTGACGATAATTTCTAATTCTTGCATTTCTTAGCTAATTTTTATACAATTGATGCAACTTTCCTTTCTTTTGGCTGCAATATCTAAATACAATAGTATAAATAACTTGTATTTCTACAAGTTATCATGGAGTAAGGAATAGAGAAATGCATTGAAAACACATTGTATTAATTTCTTAATTCAAAATGTCATACAATACAATATAGGAAAAGAAAGGAAAAAGAAATGATCGGCTGGAAGCAAATATGCGACCACATAATATCATTCCTATTCCTAGGATGCATGCCATGCAAGTTGACAAATAGAGCTTATCTCTAAGTCTCTATCTCTTATTTATGAAAGCTTAATCTTGCTCTTTCGAGTCTAGATTCATGCGGACATCCAACCACGGGTAAGTGCCTTTCACAACTTAACTTTTATCAACATGGGTTTCCCATTGTGTTGACAGTGGAGTTGTTATTCTCAATTTTTTTTAAAAAAAAAAAATAGCAAGGTCGGAACAAATACCCCACCCCCAAATTTAAAATGCGGCAATGTCCTCATTGCAAAAAGATTAAAATAAGTTATGCGATGTTCTAGAATGCATTGTAAAGAGAGTTTGAAAGAAAGCTAGCAAACCCTTAACTTCTAGAAATGTTTCATGAGGTGACTATCTTAAGATTAAGTTGACTCTAATATATACGAAAGAAATAGAAGCATATTTTTCATCATTGAAATCATACTTGGCAAAGAAACAGAATGCGGTAACTCATTAAATTTATCTATGTCAAATGATTGCAGTGATTAAAGAGGATGTGGTGATAAAACTTGAAAAACTAACATGCGATGTGATAGCGCAAAATTTGAAATAAAGATAAGGAAGAGTACACCCCCAAATTTTGTGTTGTCGCCCGCATTGTATTGACGCATCCATCTTTGTGGCGATCTCTCTTCATTAGGTTGCAGTGATGGAATAAGATAAGTGCTTCTTCGCGTAACATCTCCGCAATCCAGCACCTTGATCGTTGCAAGAAAAACAAAGAGAGGGTCAAATGATTTTAAACAAAATAAAACTTGTTATCACTTTTTTTTTTTTTTTTGTAGTAAAGATAGTGATAGTAAAATAAGGATAGATCAGGATTTGAAAAGATAGTAAAATTTTGAGTAGTGGAAAAAGTTGAAGAATTGAGGTTTCCCAAAACTTGCGTCCTTAATAAGTTGCGATCATTTAATAACGCAGGGACCACCTACTTCCTTCTTTATTTAAAGTTCTTTAGTTCCATGAAGTTGACTTGGCGATGCTAGTCTTCTCCATGGTATGCCTTTACTCACTGTCCATTGACTTTGAATATGTTGGTTCCATCGCCATTTGATAATTCTACAGCACCATGTGGAAGTACTTGTCGAATTACGAATGGTCTGGACCAACGTGACTTTAGCTTTCTCGGGAAGAGTCACAGACATGAGTTGAATAGCAAGACCTTTTGCCCGACTTGGAGGTTCTTACCGCATATGCGTTGATCATGCCAGCGCTTGGTGCGCTATTTATAAATCTTTACATTTTCATATGCGTTGTTCCTCCATTCTTCTAGTTTGACCAATTGCATTTTCCGCACTTCCCCTGCCTTCTTCAAATCAAAATTCAGCTTCTTTACCACCCACAGTTCTTTATACTCCAACTCCAAAGGAAAATGACACGCCTTACCAAATACCAGCGTATAGGGGGACATACCTTTGGGTGTTTTAAATGCGGTCCGGTATGCCCACAACGCATCGTCAAGCTTTGTTGCCCAGTCTTTTCGTGAAGGCTTTACTACCTTCTCAAGTATCAACTTAATTTCTCGATTGGACACTTTAGCTTGACCTTCGTTTGCGGATGGTATGCGGTGGCCACTTTGTGGAGAATATTGTACTTGTACAGTAGCTTCTTAATATTGTGAATGATAAAGTGGGATCCTTCATCACTTATGATGGCACAAGAAGTACCAAATCAAGTGAAAATATTTTTCTTCAAGAACTGGGAGACTACCGCCTCATCACTTGTGGCGCATGCTATTGCCTCTACCCACTTGGAGACATAATCAATGGCCAATAAGATATAGTGTTTACCATGCGAAAGGGGGGAATGGTCCTATGAAATCAATCCCCCATACGTCGAATAATTCCAGCTCCAAGATAGTGTTCATTAACATTGCGTTCTTCCATGAAATGTTGCCTGTGCGTTGGCACCGATCACATTTCTTTGCGTAGTCAGCCACATCCTTGAATAATGTAGGCCAAAAGAATCCACTTTGCAAAATGTTGGCTGCAGCACGCTGCCCTCCAAAGTGCCTACCATATGGTGAGTCGTGGCATTGTGAAAATATGCATTGTTGAGCAGTATTTGGTACGCTAACCGAATAATTTAGTCTGCACCTCTCCTATACAGACTCGGCTCATCCCAATAATAATGTCTACATTCATTCTTGAGCTTCTTCTGTTGATGATAAGTGTAATCTTCAGGGAATTATTCATAAACCGTCTGCATACTAGGGAAATTCTTCTATGTGGAATAGCTGCTCATCCGGGAACATGGCACTCACCTCAGTCTTATTGCAGTCAACTTCAGGATTTTCCAGTCTAGACAAATGATCTACAACCTGATTCTCTGTCCCCTTTTGATCAATTATTTCGATATCAAACTCTTAGAGGAGGAGAACACATCTGATTAACCTCAGCTTTGCGTCCTTCTTTGTCATTAAGTATTTGATCCCCGAGTGATCTGTGTGGATGAGTACCTTGGTTCCCAACAGATATGCCCGAAATTTTTCCAACGCAAAAATCATAGTCAGGAGTTCTTTCTCTGTAGTGATATAATTTGTTTGAGCAGGGTTTAAAGTTTTACTCGCATATGCGATGGGATGCAAAATTGTTTTTCTCTTTTGCACTAAAGTTGCCACCATCGCATACCCGCTTGCGTCGCACATGATTTCAAATGGCAATGTCCATTTCGGCACAATCAGTACGGGTGCGGTAATCAGTGCATTTTTTAGAACTCTGAATGCATTGAGGCAGTTGTTGTCGAACTCAAATTTTCTGTCAGCCTCTAGCAATGCACTCAATGGTCGTGCTATCTTAGAAAAGTCCTTGACGAATCGTCTGTAAAATCTGGCGTGCCCCAAGAAGCTTTGCACAGCCTTCACTCTAGTTGGAGGTGGAAGTTTTTCGATTGCGTCGATCTTTGCTTTGTCCACCTCCAAGCCATCCTAGAAGACTTTATGTCCCAACACTACACCTTCCTTGAACATGAAATAACATTTTTCCCAGTTGAGCACAAATTCGTCTCTTCATGTCTCTTCAGAATTTTCTTTAAGTTGGCTAGGCAGAATTCATAAGTGTTCCCATAAACGGAGAAGTCATCCATGAATATTTCCACTGAGTCCTCGAGATAATCTGAAAAGATCGCCATCATGCACCTTTGGAACGTGCTTGGCGCATTACAGAGGCCAAATGGCATGCGGCGAAAAGCGAATGTCCCATATGGGCAGGTGAATGTGGTCTTGTCTTGACCTTCAGGAGCTATCATGATTTGATTGTATCCGGCATACCCATCCAGGATGCAGTAAAAATCATTCCCTGCTAGAAGTCTAGCATTTAATCAATAAAAGGCAGAGGGAAGTGATCTTTCTTTGTGGCCGCATTCAACTTGCGGTAGTCCATACATTTGCGCCATCTAGTGATGGTCCTTTGTGGTATTAATTCATTGTTCTTATTTGAGACTATCGTCATTCTGCCCTTCTTCGGCACACATTGCACAGGGCTGACCCACGTGCTATCTACTATGGGGTAAATAATGCCCACATCTAACCATTTGATAATTAATCTTCTTCTTGACGACCTCTTTCATCGCAACAATAAATGACGAACCCCATTATACAGATGATAGGACAGGGCTAAGGCAGTAATCTCAACGGAGATTAGGAAGATTGAATATGAATAAAAGAAGAATCTGTAGAAATTCTCATAGGTGAAGCAAATCAAACCCATTTTCAGACAAAGAAGATAAAAAAACAAAACGAGAGTGGCTAGGAAAGCCCCGGAGATTCTATGGGAAATTGGAAACGTCGAAGTGAGCTGTGGCTTATAAATAGGAAGATGAGGAGATAACGGGCGAAAGGTTAAGTCTGCGTTGATGTTCAATTTTTTCTTTGTGGTCTTCTTCAAGACGAATGTGGTGTATGCAGTACGCGAGGCTAATTCCTCTAATGTCAGCGAGCATCCAACCAATTGCTCACACATGTTTCTTGAGAATGCTCATCAACGCATTCTCCTGTTCTTTGTTGAGTGCAAAGGAAATTTTCACTGGCAGCTTCTCATTCTGCCCCAAAAATGCATACTTCAAATGGGTTGGTAGGGTCTTCAAATCAAGTGCTGGTGGTTCCATCAGGGACGGTTGCGTTGTTTTTCATTCTTCTTTTGGCTCTACTTCTTGCGTTACGATCATTTATTCTTATTTGTTTGTTTTTTCTACGATCGCATTGCAGGCAACAACGGATGCATTGGCATCCTCTTCTTCATACTCTTCATCAGACTTTCCTTCTTCAATCAAATTCAGGTCATCATCAGAATCTTGCAGGTCTTCTTCATCGGGGAATTTCATGACACGAATTGTATTAAATTTGAGATTCTGTCCATTTATACTCAAAGTGATTTCTCTTTTGTGCACATCAATTTGAGCACGACCCGTTGATAGAAAAGGTTGCCCCAAAATGATGGGCACATCTTTGTCAGCCTCATAGTCTAAAATGATGAAGTCAGCTGGCAAAATAAATTTATCAATCGTGATTAGCACATACTTCACCTTACCTTCTGGATGAACCAGAGATCTGTCAGCCAATTGGAGAGTCACTGATGTGGGCACAAGTTGCCCCACATTTAATTGTCTGAAAATTGAAAGCGACATCAAATTTATAATGGCCCCCAAGTCACACAAGGCTTGCCCAATATAGAGTCCTCCTATGGAGCAAGGAATAGTAAAGCTCCTAGGATCGTTCATTTTCATTGGGATTATGGATTTGGAACTTTGCATTAATGCCACCGTGGAAAATTTTCCAGTGCCCCTCTTCTTAGTTACCATGTCCTTCAGAAACTTGGCATAGGCAGGCATTTCCTCAATCGCTTCACTGAAAGGAATGTTAACATGTAATTTCTTTAACATAGATAAGAAGCGTTGGTACTGTACCTCTTCGTTTTTCTTCTTCCTTAGTCTCTGAGGAAAGGGTGGTAACTGAACTTTCAAGGTTCCCGTTTCATTAGGCTTCGAGGTCGACACAACCTCAGATTCTACTGCTTTATTTTTTCTTTCTTCTTCTTGCGCTACCACAATCTCAGGCTCAGTTGCGATGGAAGTTGTTCTACTATGCTCCTTCTTTTCTCCTTCCACAGTCTTCCCACTGCGCAATGTCACAACCTGACATTGCTTTTTACCTGATCCCCCCAAGTTACATGGAAGTTTGATTGAACTTGACAATGCCCCTTGTGGTCGATTTTTCAACTCACTCGCAATCTAGCCCATTTGCAATTTGAGATTGCGGAGGGACGTGGCCTGCTTTGAAGCATTGTCTCGTTTTTCTCTATATATTGCTTCAATAGGCTCTCTAAAGAAGAGGATTGCAGTGGTTGTTGTGAGCTACTTGCTTGATTGCTCGGTTGACCGTTGTTGCATTGGAAGAATCCTGGTGGCCCTTCTTTTTGCACCACAGGTTGAAAATTTTGTTGTTGATTCTTCCAAGCAAAATTGGGGTGGTTTCTCCACTCGGGGTTGTAAGTGTTTGAAAAGGGATTATTTTTCACAAAGTATACAGATTGTGGATTTTGTGGGCAATCTTCCATCGCATGCCCATTACCGCAAGTCGCATACTTTGCGTTGTTCTGACTGATTGCGTTGATTTGCCCACCTTGTAGTGTTGGGCTGCTGATCGCCATTCCTTGGATCAAATTCATCATTGCGGTCATTTGGTTTTGCAATGAAACAATAGCACCGTTGTTTGCATCAGAATCTTTAAGTCTCAATCTCTGGTCACTCTCTCTCCAGTCTCCATGGTTTTTGGAGATGCGATCCAGGATATTCTTCGCCTCATCATAAGTTTTGTGAAACAGACCACCAGCGGCTGCCGCATTGGCAGCGGTCTGCGAAGCGGGATTCAAACCATGATAGAAAATTTCCATTTGAAGGCAGTCTGGTAACCCATTATGTGGACAATCCCGGACCAACCTTTTAAACCTCGCCCAAGCATCGCTGAGCGATTCGTCCATATCTTGTTCAAAATTTGTAATAAGCTTCCTTCGTCTTGCGTTCGCGGTAGGTGAAAAATACTTCTTCATAAATTTCTCCACCACTTGCTCCCAAGAAGTGATCTCTCCTGGTTCGAGAGATTATGTCCATTTCCTAGCCTAATCACAGAGAGAAAATGGGAATAATGTTAGTCGAACTTCTTCAGCAGAGATGTTCGGGAACACAAAAGTATTGCAGATTTCAATAAAACTTCAGAGGTGAGCATGCGGGTCCTCGCCACACCTGCCTCTGAATTGACCTGCAGTCTGGATCATCTGTAACATCATCGGTTTCATCTCGAATCTACTTCCGTCAAGGGCAGGCCTCATGATTCCTGGAGAGAAATCATAGAGGTTTGGCGATGCATAGTCCCTAATGGGCCTATTGCGATCGTTTGCCAGCAGAATCAGATTCTCCATGACATTGTTATCATTTGGTGCTCCACCTCTAGGTTGCTCCACCATCTCTTCTTTATCGGATTGTGGTTGCTGTTGGCGGTCTCTCAATCATCTTCTAAATGTCCTCTCAATCTCCGGGTCGTAATTCGCCAGAGATTGAGACTTCTGCAAAGAAATAAAAAAAAATTACCGTTAGCAAACTATTTTGCCGAAGTCCTCGACAACGACGCCAAAAACTTGATGCGTTATTTTATTAAAGTGGAAATATGGATGATATGCATTGATGGAATTGCATTGTGTACTTAAGTTTCCCCAACGGAATTCAAGTGTAAATTCCTCTGAGTTTCTTGGTAAGTCCAGAGTCGAACATAGGGACTTGCGAAAATAAATTGCGTTGGTAATTTTTTTTGAAAACTTTGCGGTAATCAGGAAAATAAAGAAAGTGTTTGGTTTGTCAATTGCATTGATTAAAAATAAATAACAAATGCGACGGAGTTTCAAAAGAGTTGGTAAACGGGAAATGCGATGAATATGCGGTGAACGGGTTGAGAAAGGTTTCGGCTAACACTCCCTAGAATGCGTTCATGCTTGCGATCATGCAACATGCATACAACAGTAAACCACCTCTTGGTGCAAATACCATGGCTTCTAAGGCTAGAATGCGTGCGATGTATATGCGACAAGTCTACAAGGTTTACACATAAACCTCTATTTCTATTTATGCGATGACAAAATGACATCCACACAAATATGTGACCACATAATATCATTCCTATTCCTAGGATGCATGTAATGCAAGTTGACAAATAGAGTTTATCTCTAAGTCCCTATCTCCTGTTTATGCAAGCCTATTCTTGCTCTTTAAGTTCTCCTCCTAGTCCTTCTGTTAGTGAAGCAGTAGGCAGAAAAAAGTTGCGTCAGGGGGAAGATCATAAGCAGTTTTTTGCTATTTTCTAGCATCAGGAATGACGAACTAAGGGATGTTACACCAGAGATAGAGACTATAGTAGCTATAGGAAGGGCATCTCCTCCTGTGAATGAAAAACTTCTTGAAAGAAGATTGAACAGAAAGTTCGTAAGGTGAAGATGAGGAGTTAGCTTCCAAATCAGGTAATATCTTGAGTTTTCAAATTGAAAAGAACTCAGGCCCTGAAGAAAATAGCTATCGTTCTGTTGTCGTTCCGCAACATTCACTCGCTAGCTTGAGTTCTATAGACTATATACATTCAAACGCAGGTTGTCCAGATTCTAACCTAGCACTCTCAAGACATTAGGTTCTTTCTTTAGACTCTCTCTCTCGTAACTCTAAAGGGTATTTGCAATGCATAAAACAAGACAATCGCAAGCAATGAACTTCCTAGTTCATGTTAGCTTAGTTCTTCTTAACCCATTCAACTAGTTTAGCTACTCATGCGTATTAAGAGAGTGAGCAGATGTAGAAATAGAACTTCCATTGAATAGATATGAAGATGAAGTACAAATAACAATGCAAGTATAATAAAGAGCCTGGTAGCAATTTCTTGCCGCCAGGCATTTACACTATTTCTACTCGTGCTCTAAAGATATTCTTGCTCTCGCAAGAGTCGGCCCGCTCTCTACTCTTATGCCCCAAGGTTCTCTCTCGAGTTTCCCTCAGCGATCTCTAGTGCTACCACTCTTCTCTTGCTCTGCCTTAAAATGAAAAGGAAAATTATGAACAAAAGCAACTGGTTTTCTCATCAACCCCTTCTTTGAAGACTGCCCTTGGTATTTATAGAACATCCATGGTGAAAGGCGGCTTCTCTCTCCTAGTTGTACAGATAGGACAACTTTAATTCCTGACTGACACACTAGATAATTATTACCGATAAAGCTAAATGTACTTTGTGACCATTATCAGCTGTCAACTTAATTTGGATTCGACGGTCATCAGCTTTCTATCCCATCGCTCTTAATTAGCCTTTCACCCAGATGTGCCCACCATGTTGCGCTGACCAAGTTACGGCGATCCTTCTCAGGCGAATGTTTGCGAGCACGATCAACGCAAAGTCTTGCGGTGAAGTTACGCTCGACCAATGAATTCCAATGATTGCAATCTTTGCATTGCGTTAATGCATATTCTGCACAAAAATATAAAAATCAATAGTTCTAATGTGCTGAACGCATGCGACCAAAATATTATAGAATTTATGCTTAATAGACGCAATTTAACATATTTCATCAACACAATCCAACATTGTTTAAGAACTTAGCACTATGATAACGTGCATTTCTGCCTGTTATCATGTGCCTAACAATTGTCGGAAGTTCCAATGGTCAGGGCGAGCTTCTTGACCTAAGCAGTTGAGAGCAATCTTCTGCATGGAAGATTCCTTGCAGTGACTTCACTCTAATTTCTTCAGGGACATCTTCTACTCTATCAATACCTTGCTTTTCTTAGTGTATTTTATTTTAATTGTTATTTTCGAGATGCGGCTACTTCCTTGGATGTGGTGTGTTTGCTCTTTGTAGGTGCAATTATAATTCTCCTCGGTGTGCAGTTACAATAGAAGAATCCTTTTCACCTTTCAACGCATGGCTTCGACCGCATGAATTCCAAAGCATGGTCGCAAGCGTTATTCTACTCGAGGTTCTTTTCTTGTTATCTTTTATGCATTATCCTTTTGAAATTCTCTTTGTCCAATTTCTTACCTTTGTGATGCATCTATGATGGTATGTATAATTCACTACATCCGCTAACTAAGCATCGCAAGGCTCACCTTACTTTTAATAGCTTCTTCGAAATTTGACAGTCTAAGTTTTATTCTGTGCAAACCTCTGCTCAAACATTTGTTATCGCATTCCTATTGAGTTTGTCTTTAGCTTTGCAGCGAGAGTGCTGCCAATCTCTAAGTTTGAGGGTGGCAACGATCCCGGAAAAATGTATTCACTACATTGCGATGCTATTTAAAAAAAAAAGTTCGAGAATAAAAACTCCACTGTCAGCGCAATGGGAAAACCCATGCTGATAAGAGTCAAGTTGTGAAAGGCGCTTACCTGTAGTTGGATGTCCGCATGACACCCGTGAGGGCAAGCCAAAACGAAAGTAAGTCACCAAGATCAACACATAAGCACAACTCCTCTGCCTGGCACAAAAATTAAGCCAAAACAAGAGTTGAGTTAAATATGGCATGCAACCAAAGCTGGTTGTCCGCATGACACCCGTGGGGGCAAGCCAAAACTAAGAGCGTAACCAGGTTCAATGCTGCATTCTAATAATAAATCGCAAGACTTTGAATTGTTTCAACGAACGCATTCTTAAAAGCTAAACACAAAGTTGCAGGGAATGAGTAAAAAGTTTTTTAGCAGAGGCTTGCCTGATTTAAGCTTAGAAAAGATTTCTTTGAAGAAGTAGCCGAAGTTGGGGAAAGCCTTGCTGCCATGGTTAGAGGTATGAGTAAATTATATTTTAAGAGGCTGGTTGTTGCAAAGGAAAGCCTGAGGGTGAATTGTGAATTTCTTGAGTATAAAGCATGCTCGAGGACAAGCATGATTCTATGTTTGGGGGTGTGATGATGGGCAGAAATGCATGTCATTATAGACCTTTTATTTAGAATTATGAAGGCTGTTAAGAAGAAGATGCAGCGATTATACTAAGAATTCATGAGAAAATGAGCTTGCGTCGACCAACATTAAGAATCTCGGCTAACCCACTTTTATGCGTAATTATGCGTTCAATTGTTTATTTTTGTAGCAAACACAGAAATCGATTGCATGCACAGAAGCCAGGCTATCGCGAAGACAACCGCATGCGGTAAATCTCTCCATCGCAGAGGCGTCGCGTACGCGATCGTATACACTCAACACATGGATGGTGCAGCCATTAACCGCATGCGTCCATCGCATAAAAGTTGCGGCTACAGAGTATAACCATAATAGAGGGATGACCGCAAGGGTGGTGGAATACGTTGATACTTTGGAAACCAAACATGAACGCATACCTCGGGAGTATCAAAAGGTGATGTTGACATTTCACCTACCACGCCATTAGCAGCAGAGATTTAGAGTAGGTCCATCACGTCCATCACACCGTTAGCTGCAGAGTTTCAG